>NW_024081076.1:1460840-1531790 GCF_003009895.1 Hyaena hyaena | reverse complement strand
AAAAAAAAAGAAATTCTGGTTCAACTCGTAAGCTCTTATTGATTTTGGAAACTCAAAAATATTATTCTGGTGACTGGAAATTTTCAGCCATTTAAAAATATTTATCCTTTTGGTAATACTATAAACAAAGAGATTTCAAGCCAGTAATATGATAAGTAAATGAACATAATTCTAAGCCAGACATATGCAAACGATTTTTTTTTCACTTAGATGGGTAATCTTTTGTTAGGCTTATGAGGTAAAATGGACAATAGAACCTAAATACCTTGATATTAAAAAAGGGTTTGAAGAACATTATTTTTATTTCATGTATTTCTATGCTCTTATTGAAGAAATATAAGCCTTAGATGAAGTGATGTTTTTGAAAATGATATTTTCCTATAAAACGCTAATCACTTTGAGGCAGTTTTAGATGTTTGTCTTAGTACCTACCCATGAAATAAATGTTTCTCCTCGTCTGACTAACGAAATTAACTTTATAACCTGTCAAAGATCTTATTTGGATCTAGAGAACAACTTTCATTAAGTCCTCCAGTAGCAAAGAGATCTTTTACTTGGAAGTATATAGAGGTGGCTAAATATCTAGTCTTCTTAATTTCAAACTCCCTTTTTAAAATTATTTATTTATTTATTTATTTATCTATTTATTTATTTACTTATAGTTTATTTAATTTTGGGACAGAGAGAGGCAGAACATGCATGGGGGAGGGCAGAGAGAGAGGGAGACCCAGAATCTGAAGCAGCTCCAAGCTCTGAGCTGCCAGTACAGAACTCAATGCGGGGCTGAAACCCATGAACCGTGACATCATGACCTGAGCTGAAGTTGGATGCTTAACCGACTGAGCCACCCAGGTGCCCCAAAACTCCCTCTTTTTTTAAAAAGAGTGTGAAAGAACAAAGTTCCACAATATTAAAATGAATTGAAATAAAATATTAGTCAGGATGTAAAATATATTATACAGCTGAAAACTGAGTGCTGAAAACTGAGTAACTCACATATGTAACATTAATAATGCCAACTATTATTATTATTATCATTATCACAGTTAGATTATGATTATAATAATAGATGCTGAATTTTATGCAGTACCTAAGGTCAATTCTCATTGAAGAATACACCTGAAAAGTGTGACTTACTCCAAAGAATAGCATAAATCACCCCCTGTATATTGAAACAAACTTATCTTAATATTTGGGACAAAAGTTGATCTCTTCCTATATTAATTTCAGCAAAATATGAGGCAAATTTAAAAGTCAAATAAGGCTTTTGTTGACTGTAGATGGGATTAGATTTTCAACTTCACAAACTAGATGTTTATCCTTTGCTTAGGATATAGGTTTTAGCTGAGTTGGGTATGTGTTGAGAGTTAAGAAAGGGAGTTGGAATTTGGGAAGAAAAGAAGGGAAAAGATGAGGATGGCACAGCAGGAGAATGTATTTTTGAAACGCACTCACAAGACGTGAAAGTTCAAGAAAGTAATTTTGCACTGGAGGAAGGGACGGACTAATATTTATATAAGAGGAATTGGTGAAAACGGTCAAGAATGCACTGCTATTGTTTTTGGTGTTGATATGAGGCCATCATAGATTGAGTTTATGCAATTTTGTCTAAGGCACACAGAGGTTGAGACAGCCTCTAGACCCAAGAGAGAATCCATTCTCTATGAAAATGCTGATTACTAAGAGAAAGAATTTCTAAAGGCAGCTACACAATAAAATTCTCTCCCTAAGAGTTATTCACAAAATGTGTTATTTATTCTGAACTTAGCACACACAGGACACTATGAAATATGTAGTAGAAATAGATGTTATCTGGGCACAGTTACACAGTTACTATCCTGTGTCAAGTATTATTGTTTGCTAATTATTGGCTATGATACAAAGAAGGTTTAAATCAAGAAGTGTTTTTGAGAACAAGTAATTAGAATTAATTAGATTCAGGGGCGCCTGGGTGACTTAGTCGGTTAAGCGTCCAACTTTCGCTTAGGTCATGATCTCGCGATTCGTGGGTTCGAGCCCCGCGTCAGGCTCTGTGCTGACTGCCAGCTCAGAGCCTGGAGCCTGTTTCAGAGTCTGTNCTGACTGCCAGCTCAGAGCCTGGAGCCTGTTTCAGAGTCTGTGACTCCCTCTCTCTCTGACCCTCCCCTGCTCATGCTCTCTCTCTCTCTCTCTCCTAGAAATAAATAAGACATTTAAAAAAAAAAAAAGAATTAATTAGATTCATTTGGGTCATGATCCCTGTGGAAGAAAGCATGAGCCTCAGATAACTAGTTCTGAATTCCTCCTCTATTATTTATGAACTTGGGCAAGCCATGTAACATTTTTGATCCCCAGAGTTCCGATAAAAGCATATCTGGGCATATACCACCCACTTTAGTGCCCTGACTTGAAAGTCCTCAGCCCTTTACTTGGCAACGTGTGCCTAGCACAGTGTCTAGTATCAACAACTACTATCTTTTTCTTTTTCATGGAAATTGGATATTGTGTTGGGTCTTCCATAATGGATATAATTTTGAAAGGAGACAGTACTGAAGAGGGGGAAAAAATTGCTTGGTTGAGCCACTCTAGATTTACAATCTGCGTTTAAATTAATAGATAATTTAGTTTCTATTTTTCTATTGGCTGATATTTATTCATCTAAGTAAACACCTGCACAAAGGCTGGCAAGGTTGGATAAATTCTCTTTTTTTATAGATTTTCTGTCACAAGCACCTTTCTCTGGTCCAGGATCTCAATTTTGTAGGTAACGTTAAGTTTAAAGGTGAATTTCAGAAAGTGTAACAGTATTAGAAGAACTATTATCCTGTACAAAAGGAAAAAGTTCTGAAAGTTAAAAAAATGCATACTTTTAAATATTAAGTACAAATTGTGATAATTTTTAGTGTTACATACTTAAATTTAACTTAATCCAGCCCTTACTCTAGCTTAAACCCAAAACACCTTTATTAAAAGCATGAAAATGTCCATGTCATTTTCCAAAATGTCTATTTTGTATTTTACAATTTTAGAAGAAGAAAAATAAGCTATATCACTTTATATGATATCTGATAGTTTTGATGATTCTTATTTTATGGAATTTACTGAAGTGCAGTTATTCTCCAAAGGATAATGTGAACACTAAATATGGGAGGAGGAGAGAAAGTTATTTTGACACAATTCTCTCTAAAGCAACTCATGCAGTAATTAATAACATAAAATAAATTATGTAAGCAATTCTACAAACCAAATATTAAAAACGCTGAGCTTTTATAACTTGGCTCAGCAGATTATTGGGAATGTTATAAAGAGTCCATGCTTATTACTATTTTTTTAAAGTTCTTATTTATTTATTTTGAAAAAGAAAGTACACACACTTGTATGTGCAAGAGCAAGCAGAGGAGCGACACAGAGAGAGAGAGAGAGAGAATCCCAAGCAGGTACTGAGCTGACAGCACAATGGCACAGAGCCCGATGGGGGGCTTGAACTCATAAACTGTGAGATCATGACCTGAGCAGAAATCAAGAGTTGGCCACTTAACCAATTGAGGCACCCAGGTGCTCCAGAAAGAGTCCAGGTTTATGAATAAAGCACAAGGATTTATATATCAGCCATATAACCACTAAAAATAATGATAAAGATGATAATAGTAACAGGTAACAAGAGCTTGCAATGTGAAAAGTACATCTTACAATGTACCTGGCATTGTTCTATCTATTTACATGTATTACTTCAAATTAAGTTATTTTAATTTCTGTTCTTTAACAGCTTCCTGCTCCTGTTCTAGCTTTGCGCTGAGCTATGGGTGCAACTCTGAGTTTGTTTCTTTTGCACTTCCCTCAATTGTTATTCTGTTGGCATTCACTTTCAGAGTGTTCTGCATATTGTAGGAGGCAAGGCTGGATATAGGGTGAAGCAAGTGAAGCACTCACCTCAGGCATAAATTTAAGGGAGCACCAAAAAACCCACTCAAGATAAAGTGCATTTCAATGAGCAACTGTTAAAAATAAAAATGAATACAGGGGCGCCTGGGTGGCTTAGTCGGTTAAGCGTCCGACTTTCGCTTAGGTCATGATCTCGCGGTTCGTGTGTGCGAGCCCCGCGTCGGGCTCTGTGCTGACTGCCAGCTCAGAGCCTGGAGCCTGTTTCAGTCTGTGACTCCCTCTCTCTCTCTGACCCTCCCCTGCTCACGCTGTCTCTCTCTCTCCTAGAAATAAATAAAAAAAATAAAAATAAAAATGAATACAAAAAGTCCTTGATGAACAAAAATATAAGTTTTAAATAAAGACAAGATCAGTAAGTGCGACAACTAGAGCTTGAGACAAAAGGGGGAATCATAAATACTGACGTTCACCATAGTTTTTGCATTCATTTTTATTTTTAAAAATGGTGTATTAAAATATTATCTGTTACTGAGTTTTGGGGCACCCCTTAAATCTTGAGTCTGAGCCAAGGGTTTCACTGGCCTCGCCCCAGGTCCATCTCTGTTGGTGATTACTTTCGTAGATGGTTTATCACAGTTGGAGTGGTCCAAAAGTTTCTCAAACAAAGCCTTTGCCATAAAAGGGAAAAACGACTAATTTCCTGCACAATCCTATCAAGACAGCCCTTATTCTAGAAACAAAACCATACAGTGCCTCTCCAGTATGTTCCATTTCCCTACGTTACAGTCTAGTAGGAGAAACTAGGTGAAATGGAATTTTAACTCCTGATTCAATGCATATTAGTTATGCAAGCATGATAGAAGAAGATCAAAAGATCACAATAAACTTAGAGTAGTATTTCTGAATAGCAACTACTATTGCTCAATAAAATGTAATTGGCTAAAATGCAAAGGTAAAAAATTGATAAAGAAATTATTATTTAAATCTCCTTGACTTCTTCCCAATGATGTACTTTCTAAAATAAGGCAAATAATTTAAAAAAGAAAAAAAAACACCTCAGTTTTCAGGGGCCATTTAATTTCTACCTCTAGTAGTTTCTGAACATAAAGGGCATCAGTAGGGAGTCATATATTCTTTCTGAAATATTTACTCAGGGAACAAAGGTGAACATGACATAGTTCCTTCTCTTGAAGAGTTTTAAATTTTGATATGCATATATCAAAGGTTGTTTTTTTTTATTTTTTAGGAAAAATCAGAAAAACCTCTTTGTTTTATTTTGAGGTCTTTGAAATTCATAATATGGGTAATTTTTTTTAAATACTCTTCGAGCACTATGGTTTAATGGGCATCTTGAATGTGGACTATTACTTGAAGAAGGCTTTCCACTGATGTTCTCCATGTTCCTACATTTTAATCTTTCATTCCCTATGCCTTTTCTGTGTACTTGCAGAAAATGAAAAGATAATCATTACAGTACACTTATAATGTGAACATAAAGGAGGAATTCACATTTTCCCAGTATCTAGGAAGGGCCAGGTGCTGTGGAAGGAAAAGTCCATGTATTATGTATTTCATATAATTCGCACAGAAATCCCTAGAAATACGTATTATTATCTCTATTTGAAATGAAAAGAAATTATGTTATGAAGCAGTGAAGGGATTTGTTCAAGATCACATAACTAATGGATTCAAAGTTCCGATCTAGCCCTGTCCCACAGCTCATGCCTACCACATTTTCACGCAGACACAACCCAGCATATTTCACGAGTGAATTGGGTCACTCTGGAAAGTGTCAAGGTGTACAGTGGGAGTCATGTTGTTAGGAGGAGGAAGTTACTCTGTGACTGTCTGGCAGCAACAGTGGAGAGAATACTTGAAATAGAAAAAAGAATATAATCACAATCAGAGAAACAACTTTACATAGGTAAATTTGTAAAACATATGTATGTTCTTTATGCTTTCAAGGATTAGAGAGAAAATAAAAGAAACTAAGAAATAAACAATATTCAAGGCATGAATGGAAGGAAATAGAGAATTGCAATTTTTGACCCTTTGTTTGGTTGGAACATTAGTGATAAGGAGGCCTTGCTCCCAAAGACAAAGAAATACAAGTGGACAGTCATCTTCAAGCAAGACGGTAGCCTAAGGAAGTAGTCTTGACAGTTTTATCTAAAAACCATTACATCAATGCTGCTAAAAGTTGTGTTTTACATTAATAAAATCCCAGATCTATGTTCATGTGCCTCAAAAACGTTATGGATGCATGAAGAGATTTACTTAGTTTACATAAAAATTTAAATAAAATGTATAAGATGAGAGGCAGATTTAACTAATCAGGAATGATTCCCTGAATGCTGGCCTCTCAGAAGAGAAATTACCTCCTGCAGAGCTCTCTGAAGATGGGTGTTAAAGGCAATTGTGATCTTAGTCAACTACAAGACTTGACCCTCAGCCTTCCTCCTCTCACTCCAAGGAAACAGCTGGTGCTAAGAACAACTATGAATGTGGGGCACCTGGGAGCCTGTCGGTTAGGCGTCCAACTTTGCTCAGGTTTGTGGGTTCGAGCCACACCTCGGGCTCTGTGCTGACAGCTCAGAACCTGGAGCCTGCTTTGGATTCTGTGTCTCCCTCTCTCTCTCTGCCCCTTCCCTGCTCATGCTCTGTCTCTCTCTGTCTCTCTCTCTCTCTCAAATATAAACAAACAATGAAAAAGCATTAAAAAAAATAGAACAACTATGAATGTGAGCTGGTAAGGTAGAGCCGGAGTCAATGTTTTACCAGTAAAACCGCTACTTAATCCTAGCTCTAATTCTCCAAGGAAGGGTTTGGCCTTGGACTAATCATGCAGTTTTAAAGCCATGGAGCTCAAAGGTTACGGTTTCTTCCTAGACAATGACATCTGGTCCTGCTAGATATCTGTGTTCTACCTTAAAATGAAATGGTGACGCAGGACACCATACAGACACATGCTACTGATGCCATCAATGTGAATTTTCCCTTATGAACATAACTCCATCAGGCTTGATGTGTCTACAGCTTTGTCCTCATTTGCATTATATAAGTATAACAATATCAAAAATAGAAATGTCTGTATCATTCTTATCCTCAACCCTAACTGGGAAGCAGTATTGAAGATAAAGGTAATATTTATCCAAACGACAGAAAACAGGAATAATTAAGTAACAAAACTTCAGAATTTTGAGATTCACGTATTATTTTAAGTTTCCCAGGATTCCCAGGACAAGAAGGTCCTATACCCTCCATTATTTAATCAGGACCTTTCCTAAATTCTCTCTCTGTCCCTCTTTTTCTCTCCATCTTTGATTTGTCATTTTATTCATAGGCAATGTAGTTGCTATTATGTAATCTGGAACCCTCCATCTATTTGAGGCCTTTATTTCCTAGAATGAATTATTGCTAATCACAGCATTTTGATAAAAATATTTTAGAGCAAAGCATTAACCAAACAGTCTAAATTTCCCAGAGGCATATTTCTGTTTCTATAGGAAGAACATGTGTCTCCTTTTGTTACAGCTGCATTGGGTAAATGATTTCTACACTGCTTTGCATATTGTTCAGCCTCTTGTTGACAGTACACTTATGGAGGATTTTGGGGTCTTTCTTTTGACACTGATACACCGTAAAGGAAGACTTACAATTTAACCTTGATCCCTGTCTGTCCGCAACTCCAGTCCAATAACTATAGGCCCACAGGTGCATAATTATTCATGATCTGCTGATGTATCAGGTTTGGCTACTGAAATGAGCAGGCCATGTTTCTTGGTGTTGCTTTTTCCAGATGTTGTTTATGGCCTTTTTGAGGCATCAAATAATTGAGTGCATGAATCCAGATGAGTTTATGAAAAATGTGCTTATCAAGAAGCAACATATATTTGTTTTATTAATACATGTTTGTCACTATCTGTGTAGGCTTGTGTGTTGGGACCAATGACAGACTCTGCATCTCTGCTCCCACTCCTCAACCCCACTAGTCCGTTTCCACCATTTCTTTTCCTACCAATGGCGTGGCTTTTAAAGATATGTTCTCACGTTTCAAGCCAGATCTATTTTCCTTGGCTTATGAGCAAGGAGATTCTGCTACTTTGTTCTGTCTGTGTTTATCTTGGCATTTACATATTTCTCCAGCCCAAAACAATAACAGCAGCTGTAAATGTCTCCTCACTCTTGTCCTGCCAAGGACACTGCATTAGCTCGGTTATAGCTTGGGTATTGACTCACCACCTATCTGTGCTCAGCTTTTCTGATTTCATTTTTCATACCAGAAACTTTAGAAATTTTGATAAATTTCTTATGGCACTAAAATAAAGCCCTTCTAGACAGAGACTTAGGCACTGATGAAAAATGTTGGCTTCTTTTTAACCAGTCTTAGAGATTAACATAAAAGCCTGCTTTGTAAATCAATAAATTCCTACTTGCGCTAAACAAATAAATTTGTTTGCTTTAAGTATCAAAATAAATAAGGATAAAATAGAGGTTACACTTGCAATGCTACAATAAATAATTTAAAAGCAAAACAATAAACCATATTTATTAATGTTTTTAAATAAATAATGTGTTAGAAAGATAACAACTCTCCATAAAAGAAACGACTATGATAGGTCATTAGTATTACTTCTCTCTGCTGGCACTTCAGTAGTTTTTTTTCTCATTAATCTGGATAATATGAGCGAGTTGAAGATCTCTGATTCACTGTTTTGGATTTGTTCTCTATGAAAAAAAAATCTCAACACTTAGTTACTGTGAAACAATGTAACAATTTTCAATGTAAAACAATTTTTTACCTAGATTTGAATTTCAAAATAAATAAATAATAAATAAATAGAGAACAGATTGGATAATACCTATATCTAACACCCTCCCAACCCAAAGTCTTCAAGTAAATAATAATTACTCTATTTTACTCTCTGTAATAGAAATACATAAAAGACCCTGAAACCACAAAAATATATGCATCTTAAAGAATCCAAGATATAAATTTATTAAAACTTAAGTGTTAATCAACAATAATTGGGCCTTAGGGAGGCATTAAGATGGCGGAGTAGTGAGGGGCCCTGGGTTTGACTCCTCCCTCAGTCACAGCTAGATCAACATCAAGCCATTTGGAACACCATAAAGAATTGATCTAAGGATTAATAGAACTTTCTGCATAATTCGAAGGAAGGAACATGACAGGTATGGAGAAGTGAACTGGGGGAGAGAAGAGCCGCCATGCTGCAGAGGGGAGGGAGCTGTTTTGGTGGAGAGGAAAAGGCAGAGGGAGAGAAGAGAGCCATGCACTGGTTTTGCAAGCAGTACCTCTGAAAGCTCCAGAGAAAAGAGTGAAAACACGCACAGGGGACCGTACAAGAAAACTGTTCTCCAAAACCACTGATGGGGGAGAAAAGGGAGGGTTTCAATACCAATAGTTTTTATAAATAGCAGAGCAAAGAGTCTGAAGTTTCAGAGGTCAGCCTCTGGTGGGGCTCCGGCAAGGAAGCAAGGTGGAGCCCAGGAAGCAGGCAGCGCGGTCTAAGGATCCCCTGGGCCACAAAGGGAGAAACAGGTCCCCTGCTTGGAGCGCATCTGGTACAGGTGGCACTGCTTCTCCATGGCCAAAAGACCCAGTAGGCACCGCAAGCCACCACCTTCAACAGTATAGGAAAAAGGATGCCAGCCGAAGGCAGCAAACCTTGGTGGGCTGTGTGATGCCATTTGCCACCAACACTGAGCTGCTGCATGGTGGCTAGACTGTTTTCTGGGACAAGCCAGCCCTGGCCACAGTGCAGTGAGACCCTCTCCCACAAGATCACTGTGGGTCCAAACTTCAGGGAAGGGGGGTGTCTCTGAAGTGTGGGGTTTTGAAACGCAGCCTGGTGGGAGACAAAACTCTGGAGAGAGGCGCCACCTGGTGGCCAGACAGCTCAGAAACAGACTGGGGAAGTGCGGAGGCTCTGATAGAAGTTGGGGACACAGGAGTGCTGATTGATTGCGTGTCTCTGAGGGCGGGAACTTCTTGCTCTGGAGACTAGAAAGAGGGATAAGAAAGTAAAACAGATCAACAAAATTAAGGGCTGGTTCTTTGAAAGAATTAACAAAGGACTCGTTGGTGGCTCAGTAGATTGAGTGTCAGACTATGGATTTCAGCTCAGGTCACGATTTCATGGTTCATGAGTTCAAGCCCCTGTGTCAGGCTTTGTGCGGACAGTGTAGACACTGATTGGGATCTCACCTCTTTGTGAGGACAGACATTTTTCTTTAAAAAAATTAACATTTATTTATTTTTGAGACAAAGAGACAGAGCATGAGTGTGGGAGGGGCAGAGAGAGAGGGAGACACAGAATCTGAAGCAGGCTCAGGCTCTGAAGTGTCAACATAGAGTCCTTGCAGGGCTCGAACTCACAAACCACAAGATCATGACCAGAGCCGAAGTCGGAAGTTTAACCAATTTAGCCACCCAGGCGCCCCTTAACAAATTTTTAAGTGCACAATATGGTACTGTTGACTATAGGCCCTCTGCTGTACAGCAGATCTCTAGAATGGATTCATCTCGCATAACTAAAAGTTTACATCAATTGAACAACTCCCCATCTCCACCCACCAATCCCTGGTTACCACTATTATATTCTCTGCTTCTTTGGTTTTGACTTTTAGGTAATTCATGCAAATTTTGTACTTATTCCGCTTAGTATACTGTCCTTAAGTTTCATCTATGTTGTTGGAAATGGCATAATTTCCTTCTTTTTTTAAAAAAAAGAAAGAAAGAGCAAGAGAGTGAGCATGTGTGCTCAAGCAAGGGAGGGGAAGAGAGGGAGGAAGATACAGAATCCCCAGAAGGCTCCACATCCAGCACAGAACCCAACATGGGGCTCAATCTCACAAGCCGTGAAATCATAACTTGATCCAAAATCAAGAGTCAGGCACTTAACTGACTGAGCCACTGTGGCGCGCCTCCTTTTTTTCAAAGCAGAATAATTTCGCATTGTTTGTATAACCACATTTTCCTTATCCGTTCATATGTCAATGGACATGTGGGTAGTTTCCAGAACTTGGCTATTGGAAATAGTGCTGCAGAGAACACGAAAGCATGGATACTTTTTAGGGATCCTGACTTCAATTCTTTTTAGCATCTGCCCAGAAGAGGGATTGATGGGTTGTATGGTAGTTCTACTTTTTCAAAAAATTTTTTAATTTATTTTGAGAGAGAGAGAGTGAGCAGGGGAGGGGCTGAAAGAAAGGGAGACAAAGAGAATCGCAAGCAGGCTCTGCACTGCCAGCATGGAGCCCAGTGTGGGGCTTAAACTCACAAACTGTGAGAACATGACCTGAGCCAAAATCAAGAGTTGGACACCCAACCAACTGAGCCACCCAGGTGCCCCTGTAGTTCTATTTTTTTTAATTTCTTGACTGTTTTCTGTAGTGGTGGCACAATTTTACACTCCCAACAGTGTAAAAGAGCTACAATTTCTCTACATCCTCATTATTATTTGTTATATTTTTGTTCTGTTGTGGTTTTTTTTCTGCTGTGTGAAAAACAATGTAAAGAGAATGAGAGGATAAGCCACAGGCTAGGAGACAGTATTTGCAAAAGATATATTTGATAAAAGATTATTATACAATACATACAAAGAACTCTTAAAATTCAAAAATAAGAAACAAACAAATTGATTAAAAATGAGACAAAGACCTTAACAACAGACACCTCACCGAAGAAGAAATAGAGATAGCAAATAAGGATATAAAGAGATGATCCACATCATATATCATCAGGGAAATGCAAAACACACACACACACACACACACACACACACACACACACACACACTGCAATTACTACTATGAAACTATTAGAATGGTCAAAATCCAAAACATTAACATCAAATGCTGACAAGAATGTAGAACAACAGAGAACTCTCATATCTTCCTAATGGGAATGCAAAATGGTACAGCCTATTTGGAAAAGAGTTTGACAGTTTGTTACAAAACTAAACATACTTTTATGTATGATCCAGCAAAGGTGCTCCTTTATACTTACCCAAAGGAATTGAAAACTAGGTCCACATAAAAACCAGCACATAGGTATTTATAGTCACCTTATTCATAATGGCCCAAACTTAGAAGCAACCAAGATGTCCATAGTAGATTAATGGCTAAATAAACTATAGTACATCCAGACAATGCAATATTGTTCAGCACTAAAACAAACAAACAAACAAAAAAATGATCTATCTATCCATGAAAAGGCATGAAGGAAACTTGAATGTTTATTACTAAGTGATAAAGGTTTTATAATGTACAATTCCAACTCTATGATTCTGTAAAAGGTAAAACTATGGTGATGGAACAAAAAATTAGTTTCCAGGGTTTGGGTAGGGGGAGACAGAGATGAATAGAACATACGGGACTTTTAGGGCAGTGAATATCATAATGATAAATACACATCACTGTATATTTGTCCAAACTCATAGAATATATAACACCAAGAGTGAACCCTAATGTATACTATGAGTTTGGGGTGATTATAGAGTGCCAAGATATGTTCATCAATTGTAACAAATGTATCTGTCTGGGGAGGGATGTTGATAATGTGGAAAGTTATGCATACGTGTGGGTAGGGAGTATATAAGAAATTTCTGTATTTGTATCTTCCCCTGAAATTTTGCTGTGAACCAACAACTTTTCTAAAAATTAGTTTTTGTTTTAAAGAAAATGCTATTTAAGTTTTTTCTGAGAAAGCAGTAGGGGTGTAAGAGAAAGGGAAGCTCAAAATACATGTAGAATTTAGATACCAATGTATAACATATGAACATTAACATAATTAGATTTTAGAATTCTTTCTTGCTTTTTTACTTTACATTTTAATTATTTCACTTTCATTCGGTTGTAGTTACTTTAACACATTCAAAATTAGATTAGTTAATAAAGCTGGAACTAGTCTTAAATTTACAGTGGGTAAAATACTTGAATATTTTTGCTACTGAATTAATCAGGAGTAACTTCAACTGCAACAGTTATTATACTTTGCTTTTAGACTCCTTATTTAGCATATCTTGAATTGCATAGTGTCCCTGAAAAAAAATTATTTGAAACCTGATTTATCAAAGTCATAACTGACTTCAGTTTTATATTCCTACATCAGTGAATTAATGTTCTAGTGCATTTTCAGGAGAGAAAAAAAACAGTCTATCTGACTGCACCTTCTTCTACTTCTGAAATCAGTGGTATATATTCTTCATACTGTAGAAAGCTTCCACTCTGAAGCAAAACTCCTAAGCAGACCTCAAGGCACAGCCAGTATGGCAGAGGTGTGAATTAAACAAACCAAAAGGATGTAAGGGTGACTGGCTATTTGGAGAAGAGGAAGGATAAGAGGAACCCTGGTTGGAGAGGTAAGAAAAGAGACAAAGTTCCTGGCTGCAGCTGAGGATGAACGTGGATGCCCCATGTTCAATTTTATGTTCCAGATAGCGTTGCTGCAGGAAAGAGGACAGCTACCTGGACCACGATTCTTTGCTTGAGCAAAATGTGTTAAATCAGTAATTACATGGTATATTTGTTAATGCAACATAACTTGCTTTAATTAATGTTGTAAATACTCTGGGGAATGGTGAGAGTAAGGCAATATGTAATGAAGATAGTACAAGTAGAACAGTGAAAATACTTTTGAGATGGCAAAATCATCCATAAACTGAACTCTGTAGATTTGGCACCTTGACATCCCAGGTGATGTCAACTTTTTTAACCGAACGTATAGATTCAAAACAATCTCAAGCAAGACCCCAGCAGCTGTTTTGTAGATATAAACACATTTTTCTAAAATGTATCTGGGAAGGTAAGAGATTCTAGGATACCTTAACAGTACTAAAGAAGAACAACAAATTTGGAAGACATATTTTTAGACTTATGTAAAGTTTTAGTAATCAAGATAGAGTGGGACTGACTAAAGAATAGATACACAGACAAATGGAGCAGAATAAAGAACCCAGAGATAGATCAATGTTAATGTAATTCAACTGATTTTTGACAAAGATACAAAGTCATTTTGATGGAGAAAGGATCATCTTTTTTTAACAAATGATGCTGGAACAATCGATATCCAAATGTAACAATATGAGACACATACCTTACACCATTGAGAATTAATGAACTCAAAATGGATTATAGGTTTGAATGCAGAATATAAAACTATAAACCTTCGAGAAGAAAACAGAGGAGAAAATCTATATAAATTTAGGTTGAATAATGTGCTTTTGTATATAACACCCAAAAGCATGATCCATGAAAGAAAAAACTGATAAACCAGAATCTATTAAAAATTTAAACTTCTGCTTTGAGAAAAAAATTAACTGTTAGGAGAACAAAAGGAGCCCAGATGGACTGGGAGAAAATATTTGCAAAAAAAAGAAATAAGTGATAATCCAAAATTAAAAAAAAAAAACCATTTGTAACCTATTATTTGAAATTAAACCACCCAATTGAAAAGCAGGCAAACAGTATAAACAGACATCTCCCCCCCCAAAAGATATACAGATGGCAAATAATCATATAAAAAGATGTTCCACATCACTTGTCACCGGAGGAATCTAATTAAACAATGAGGTGCTACAATAAATCTATTAATGGCTAAATTCCCCAAAACTGACATTGCCAATTGCTAGCAGGAACACAGAACAACAAGAATTCTCATTCGTTGCTGGTGGGAATGTAAACTGGCGCAGCCCCTTTGGAAAATAGCGTGGCAGTTTCTTACAATGCTAAACAGTCTTACAATAAGACCCAGCAATTGTGCGCCTATATATTTATCCACTGATAATAAAATTAATATCTACACAAACCAGCATATGAATATTTACAGCAGCTTTATCCATAATTGCAAAAAACTGGAAATACCAAAGATAACCTTCAATATATGAACAGATAAAATATATTAGCATTTAAAAATTAAAATATTTCCATGATAATAAATGAGTTATGAAAACATGAAAAGACATGGAAGAACTTCACTTCATATTTCCAAATGAAAAGAGCCAGTTTGAAAATGCTACATATTGGTATGATTCCATTTATATGTATTTTTATCTAGAAATAAACACCATAGATATGATAAATAATTTAGTCACATCAAGTAGTTAAGTGTAATGTTGAATATAGGAAGCACAGGGGATATTTTAGGGTGGTGAAACTATTCTGTGTGATACTGTAACGGTGGTTATACGACATTTTGTATTTACCAAAACCCATTCAACTTTACAGCTTAAAAGTGAAGTGTAATTAATGTATGCAAATTTAAAAAAATAATTTGGGAGATCAAGAAAGTCTTGGTTGGGAGGCATATTGTGAAAAAATACTCTAATTGTACTACAAACACTTGAAACAACACTGTTAAAGGGGATGGGAAGAGGGTTTTACCTGAGTAACTTTGGAAATAAGTATGAGAGAGTAAAAGGGAAAAAAAAAGGACACAAAACACTGTGCTCTAATTGATAAGGTTGCTTCAAACAAAAGTGTGGGTTAAACATTCTGAAATTACTATATATGTAAAAAGGAAATGAACAAGCAACTCAATGGATGGTCAATGATGGGAAATATGTTTCTCACTATGGGAGGTTACAGCCAAGCAAGAGGAGACAGATGGCCAGAATGATCCATGTGGGAATATGTATGTATATATATATATATACTAATATAGACACAGGGTGCCTGGGTGCCTCAGTAGGTTTAGCGTCCAACTCGATTTCAGCTCACGTCAGGCCATGATCCCAGGGTCATGGGATCGAGCTCCAGGTCAGGCTCTATTCTGAGCATGGAGCCTACTGATAGAGCCTACTCTCTCTCTACTCATTTCCATCCCCAAGCCCCAGCCCCTGGTACTCATCATTCTACACTATCAGAGATTCTATTGCAAGCAGCTATGGGTCCAATGGCTAATCCCTTAATCAGAACACCTGCCATTTTTTTTCCTCTAGATCTTATGAATTACCAGCTGGACTGTATGTTGTTTTATAGCAATCCAAAATGTAACCAGAGCTTAATATTTTCTGAGAGCCTACAGTAATTGAATACTTTTAGGTAATAGCTTTGCAATTATTACAATTGGCAAATTCACCAGTTCATTGATTGAAATGCCTTCTTTTTCTTTTTGAAAGGTTATAAATGTTGTAGCACATCTTCATATGCAAACTGGTCTAAAAATATTAAGTCAATATCAAAACTGACTCTGAAAATACATCTATGTTCAACTCTTTTCAGTCTAGGTGTTTTGAAAGTTGTGTCTGTGTGTGCTCACTTGTTTACAGTAAGTCAGCTCAGAAGAAATAGACTGTCTTGTAAAATATTTTTGAAGAATGGTTAAACACAAGCTAATTTAACACTAACAAACATGAGTCCAATTTTTTTCTTCCAAATTTTTATTTAAATTTTAGTAGTTAACATACAGTGTAATATTGGTTTCAGGAGTAGAACTCGGTGATTCATCACTTACATATAACACCCAATGCTCAGCATAACAAGTGCCCTCCTAATGCCCATCACCTACCTAGTCCCCACCCTCCTCCCTCCATCAACCCTCAATTTGTTCTCTACCTTTAAAAGTAAGAGTCCAATTTTTAAAACTATTCATGTTAAGTTCTGTTTTTCCTTAGAAAGCCCATTAATGTGCATTGTTTTAACCAGGTTTCCTCTAAATTGTCAAAATGAAAAATGCTGTAAGAATATTAAAACTTATCATTTGTATTAAAATTTAGGTCTTACCCAAATGCTGTGAAATGACTGTTAAAATCTGATTGTTTTCAGTGACTCTTTGGCTAGGTTAGAAGGCTCAATATGGATAGGTGGATTGATGCTATTTTCTGCCTCTGGTGTCCTAAAACTGTTTTCTTCATTGAGGAAAACACCATACTAGGTAAAACATGCAAATGAAATTATTCCTGACTGTGACTGTACTCTCTTTGCAGTATGGAGAGAAAATCTGGTGTCTTTAACTATGGAAGACAGTGAATATATGTCCAAGAGTCTTCAGAAGACTTATCTCCTATTTCGGCAGATAAGTTATAGCTGCAGGCCAATGGAAGAGATAAATTAGAATCAATTTATCTACTTAATGCCTGAGAGCAAGATCAGGACTTTAAGTCCCTTATAGAAAATACAGTTCAGTGAAATTGAACACACTTAGCTAACTTTCTCTAAAGTTGGAGCATTCATTGGTGCATACAGAATTGGTAATTGTACATGTAAGCAGCTATTTTGTTCAGTGAACATCTGTTTGCAGATCCAAATGAGCTGGTTAATGGAAAGGGAGATAACAGAGAAATGGTAACATCTGTTTCTTGAAGATTTACCTTTGAAACTTACTACACAATATGCAAGCTTTCACTGCTACCTAAACATAATTCCTATGCCCTAAAAGTGTTCTCTGTTTAAAAACAGTGCAAAAGGATAATCATATGTATTCATGAGCAGCTACTGTATTCTGATCCCTCAAGAAGGTGTATATGAATAATGCAGAAATAAAAGACATAATTCTTACTCTTGCTAGGTTTATAATATATTTAGAAAGATAAAACTAAATAGTTAAATTAAAAAAAAAAAAAACCCTCAAAGCATGGTTGAAGACAAAGGAAGGAAAGGGAATTTGGAGTTAGAAGAGCTGAGTCTAAATGCCCAATATAATGGCAATAGCAAACTGAACTTGGGCTCACGAAACTCTCTGAGTACATAGCTTCCTCTCTGATACAAATAAGATCATATTATTACTACAAAAGTTACTGAACTCTATCTTTTCTTAAAAGTTTATTTATTTATTTTTTATTTATTTTGAGAGAGAGAGAGAGAGAGATTGAGAGAGAGAATCCCAAGCAGGCTCCTCATGGTCAGTGCAGAGACCAATGCAGGGCTTGAAGTCATGAAGCCAGATATGGTGACCTGAACCTAAATCAAGAGTCAGATGCTTAACCAGCTGAGTCACCCAAGCACTCTATCGTGAAACACCTATTGAGCATCAAAGGATTGGGCAACAAGATAGTGAAATTGGTATCACCCACTCCTATGACCTTCACATACAAAATCTCCTATTTATTTCAACAGAGCTCCAGAGCTCCAATTTTATGTCCCAGGGAAGTAAGAAGTGTTGCTATTATTGAGACAGTACTCCAGGAAGGATCACAGATGGCTAGAGAGTCTCACCATCTTTAATCTCCAACTGGCTCCGATCATCATCTGTCTTTTACACTTATAAATACAAAAAAGCCTGACAGCATTAGATGGCCGATAAATATTTCTTAAAGAATAAATAAAAGTGTTTGTCACCAGATGTTCTGTTATTTAGTTACCATCTAGTTCCCATCTCAGACAGATTTCAAAACAATGCATCAGGGACCCCAGGACAACTCTATGTATTTAGAGTGTCATATAACTGTAGTATTTTTAAGACTTGTAGGGTGATTCCATACACAGTAAAGAAACAAAAACAAAAACAAACAAACAAAACCTCAGTCTGTTTGGGAGGATATTGAAAAACGTGGTAAGAGCAAGAACTGGGGACAAGGGACACTGTCAAGATATAGAGGGAGTGGAAAGAGGAGAGAGAAAGAGAAAGTATTTAACACGGTTAAAGGTTGAGTCCAGTGTACAAAGCACAAGCCCTGATAGAATTGATTGTAGGAAAAGAAAAGTTGAACTTTGCTCTAGGAAAAAATATCAGTGGAGTCTAGAAAGGTGAGGAGAGTGGTCATGGAAGCAATGAAAAAAAGCCTAGATGAAGACAGACAAGATCAGTTTATCTGTTCTGAACAAACAGACTAGACAGCAGAAATACATTCAGTTCTCATAGTTTCCTCCCTAGATATGTGATGTTGTTATTAGTGTTGCTCAGCAGATGCTATGAGAGTCAAGCTGTCGTTAAGCAAGGGGGTCTGAACTGTAATGCTTGCACTAGATCCAGAACTGGACTGAGGTTAATATCAGTATTGCAGGAAGTAAAAGAATAGTATTTGTCGTAGAGCCACTGGAAATAATTTGGTCAAGTACCAAAAGGTCAGACTTATTTGGAAGGTGATATGGTTTGGAAGAGAAGTTAAAAGGAACTAGAAAGCCATCGATAACCATCAGCTGGAGAAGCAGAATGATAAATATGTCTTAAGGAAGGTTAACTGCAGTGGTTTGATAGACTAATGGAGAAGGAAGAGGCTGAAAGCCTAAAGGTAGGAAGGGTGGCCAATCCAAATAAAGGCAATTTTTCATTATTAGAGCAATGAGGGAGACAAAAAGGTAATTCTAAAGGGATACACTTTAAAGGAAGTCTAAATATACCTGATATTTATAAAATAACAGAAATTAAGGATGATGTCATCATATTGATCTTGAAAATATGTGTATATTTAATACAGTTTTGATAAAAGAATATTTTCATGTTTTTAGAGATATGTTCTATGATTTGCTATTCATTGGACTGCAACAGATGTTTAATTTTTACAGCGTAAATGTCATGTGGCTTCAAAAGCTTCGCCTTTCATCAACTATTAAATTCTCTTAGAAAAATGGCTGTTCTTTAATACAATCCCTTTTACTCTTCATTGAGCAGTGGGGCAGGGAAAAGAAAAAGTTCTAAGAAATTATAATCGTAATTATAACATGGGATGGTTGGTTTGTATACTTAAATTTCAAACATCTGAGGTTTATTGAAAGTGATTGTTCATTCATTAATTTTGTTGACCTAGAAGAAGAGGCTATAAAGCAATCTTAAAGTGTTTATTTGGGGTCTTAGAGTTTGCAATCTGGGAGACACAGAGTGGACCAAAATTGAAAGTGTGCTCAGAATTGCAAGTGAGGGAGTGCAGGCTGACACAGGCAAAAACCACAAGGTTATGTAACTTGTTTTGAAAGAATTATGATTGGTACTTAGGGAGTGAAACTAATACACAAATGGGTATTTAGTTAGTAGATGTGACATTATCTCATTTCAGTCTAAAGTGGAAGGATATATTCCAGAATGTGGCTAAGGTGCAACTGACAAGTTGCAATTGACAAAAGTCAAAGTCCACTGTGTTCTAAGAATCGAATCAAGAGATAGGCACAGGCCCTGCTTCCTCAGTATCTTCCCAGCCTTATTTTCAATGACTTTCTTAATAATGCTTACTTCACTTTGTAATCTTTCATAATCAAGATCACAAGTTCTTTTTTGACCAGGGTTGTCAGATTCAAGAAATAAAACAAAGGGTGCCCAGGCAAATTTGAACCTCAGATAAACAACAAATAATTATTTTAGTATTAGTATGTCCAAATGTTTCAAATATTTGCCAACCCTAATCTGCCAACCCTGTTCTTGACATGTTGTTTTTGTTGTTTTTAAAGAAGAACAAACAAAATTATTGAATATCTTTTTTGTTCTTGTTTATTCACACCAGAAATTTGAGTATACAAGACCTCAGGTCTAGCCTGGATGTTCTGAAGGCATCAAGACGATGGATATTAGTAGATTCATTCAGATTTTTTTTAAAAAAGGGATATCTCTGGACTTGAATATCAAGATTATATAAAAATTGCATGATTAAACCACTCCTATGTCGTTTAATTGTAGGAGTTGACTAATGCATACAATAACTCCATCTTTCCAATTTTAAAAACCTATGTAATATTCGGAAGATTTTGAACTTCGAATAGTTTACATTAAAGGAAACAAATAAATAAGTCTCCTAAACTTTTAGAAAGATTACAAAACAAATTTAAAAGATTCCTCTGCCCAGGAAGATTAAATTTCCTTCAGTTCTAAATTGGTGTCTTAAAAGATTAAGACCTAAGGTGTTTGAAAATAAATAATGCTATGAATAGACTAAATAGTAAATATGACCAGAAGGTTTTTGCAAAACAAAACAAAGAACAAAAGAGAGAAGGTAGAAGTGTGGGGGGGGGGGGGGTGGTGGTGTATGAAAGAGAGAGAGACAGAGAGAAACAGAGAGAGAAAGAGAAACAGAGATAGAGAAATGACAAGCCCTTGAATGCAGGTAAAGTGGGAGTAGGAAAACTGGATTCACATTTTTCCAGGCACTATTATTATGTTTAGGTACTTTAAATTATTATAATCTGTCCTCATTTGGGGTGGGCTACCTATTATTACAAATGAGAGTAGTGTTTTTCTTTTAATTGGGCAATGTCAGATGTTATTGATTCCATTTTACTCAGAGATACTAAGCAACACAAAACTGAAAATTCAGGAAATATTTTAAATTTCAAAATACCAAAAAGGTTAATACTGAAAAGCTTACATTGAAATATCTTATGAATATTTGAAAGACTAACTTTTCATATACTATAATAGGCTATAGATTAAAATCAACTCTTGGTGTGAAAAAGAGATCTTCTGTCCCAAATGTATCTATCTTGACTTTATCAATCTTTTTATGTAATTGTGTTCCATATGTGGTCTTTAGTTATGGCATTTAAAGAAACTGGAGTTTAGTTTGAAATATATAGACATTCTCTGTTTTGACGACGGAGAGGTAACCATCTTCACATCATAGTTGCCCACAAGAGTATTAAAAAATTATAAAAATCAAGTAAGTGCTGAAAGATACATTTAAGAATTATTAAAATAACCTTACTAATAGCTTACAAGGCTGAAGCCTTGAATCATTTAAACACACTGGCATACATTTCAGATCTAAATCATTCATTTGCACAATTGGCCTCTTCTCAAAAAGTGGCCCTTAAAAGATTGCATAACATTTCTAACTCCTAATAAATTATGAATGATATTTTAATCTAAACTTGTCAACAATAAAGAAGAGTTTTTTCAAGGCCTCAAATAACTTTATGAATTATGATACACTCTTGCCTGATTTAAAGATATGGGCAATGTTAGAAACTTTAGGAAGAAAGACATTATCAATATCCTTTATCTAAAATCAGATCACCTCTGCTATTTCTGGGCATTAAGTACTTGTTAAATTCTGTCTCTCTGTCTCTCTTTTTTGATAAATACTGCAGTCTAGAAAGTGATCAGTTTTCAAGTTCTTCTGTAAAACAGCTCTCAGAAGAACAGAGAAGACATGTATTCTCACTGACTCCTTTTCTCTAGGATAAAATTAATGTTTTAGGATATTTTTCTTACTGGGTTAAAGACTACTTCAGAGAGAATTATGTGGGTTCATGTATTTTACTAGCTTATTGCATTTTGCTATAAAGCAACATGCCCATTGTTTACTCAGTTTGCTAGACATATAGCAAACATGAAGTAAATAGATGGTTTAGTTTCCAGTGACAGGAATAAAGTGAGGCTTTACAGATATTCAGATTGCTGTTGAAGAAAAAGCATATAAACCTTAAAAAAGCAAATTGCATTTTTAAACTTTTAGGCAAAACCAGTGATTGTCAGTGAAAAGGCCACATGTACACATATAATATATAGTGAAAATCTGAAAATATTATAATTTTAATATCTTGATATATTTTTCTGGAGCTATATTCTTGTGAATTTTAATGGATGCTATTTTAGAGCAGTTTTAGGTTCACAGAAAAAATGAACAGAAGATAGAGATTTCCCATATAACCCTTGACCCACTCATCCATAGTTGGGCATTGTTAATATCTCCCACTAGAGTGATGCATTTGTTAAAATTATAAACCTACATTAATACACCATTATCAGTTGAGTCCATAGTTCACATTAGGGCTATTCCTGGTGTTGTATGTATGTATGGTGTTCTATGGGTTTGGACAAATATGTAATGACATGTGTCCACCATGATAGTATCATACAGAGTAGTTTCACTGCCCGAAAAATTCTTCATGCTCCTCCTATTCCTTCCTTCCTCCCCACTCATCTCTGGAAGTCACTGATCTTTTTATTGTCTCCATAGTTTTGCCTTTTCCAGAATGTCACATAGAGTCATACAGTCAGTAACCTTTCTAAATTGCTTTCTTTTACTTAGTGATAATATATGCGTAAGTTTCTGGCATGCGTTTTCATGGCTTGATAGCTCCTTTTTATTTTACTTTATTATTTTATTTTATTTTATATATATATATATATGTTTTTTTAATGTTTATTTTATTTTTGAGAGAAAGAGAGACAGAGCTTGAGTGGAGGAGGGGCAGTGAGAGAGACACACAATCCAAAGCAGGCTCCAGGCTCTATTCTGCCAGCACAGAGCCTGATGCAGAGCTCAAACCCATGAACCGTGAGATGACTTGATCCAAAGTTGGATACCCAACTGACTAAAACACCCAGGCGCCCCAACTCCTTTATATTTTAATGTTACATAATATTCTATTATCTGTATGTACCAGTTTTATCTAAAGGACATCTTAATTACTTCCAGGTTTTGGAAGTTATGAATAAAGCTACTATAAACATCTGTGTGAAGGTTTTTGTGTGGATCTGTTTTCAACTCCTTTGAATAAATATCAAAAAGTGTAGTTGCCGGATTGTATGGGAAGAGTATGTTCAGTTTTTTTTAAGTGTTTTTATTTATTTCTGAGAGCAAGCGAGCAAGCGAGAGAGAGAGAGAGAGAGAGAGAGAGAGAGAGAGAGCGTGAGCAGGGGAGGATCAGAGAGAGAGGGAGACACAGAATCCGAAACAGGCTCCAGGCTCTGAGCTAGCTGTGAGCCACCCAGGCGCCCCGAGTATGTTCAGTTTTTTAAGAAATCACCAAATCATCTTCCAAATAGGCAGTACTGTGAGCAATTGCATTTCTACCAGCAATAAATGACATTTCTTGTTGCTCCGCATCCTTACCAGCATTTAGTGTTGTCCGTATTCCATATTTTGGCCACTCCGATAGGCATGTAGTGGTATTTCACTGTTTTTTAAAATTTGCATTTCCCTCATGACATATGACGTGGATTGTCTTTTCATATGTCGGTTTTTCATGTGTGCATCTTCTTTGATGAGATACCTGTTAAGGTATCTTAAGGTATCTTTGGCCCGTGTTTTAATCAGGTTGCTTTCATTTTTTCAAATTATTTTTTTTCATCATGACAAGTAACTTTTTAATCCTCATCCCCTATTTCCTCAATCCCTTCACCAACCTCTCCTCTGCTAACCATCAGTATGTTCTCTATAGATAAGAATCTGTTTCTTGGTTTCTCTCTCTCTCTCTCTCTCTCTTTTTCCTTTTCTCATTTGTTTTATTTCTTAAATTCCACATGAGTGAGATCACATGGTATTTGTCCTTCTCTGAATGACTTATTTTGCTTTGTATTATACTGTCCAACTCTAACTATATTATTGAAAATGGCAAGATTTCATCCTTTTTTAATGGTTGAGTCATATTTCATTATTTCTTATATATCTATGTCTATATCTATAGGTAAATATATCTACATATAGATATGAATAGGTTATATATATATACATATACTTATATATGTGCTTTAACCATTTCTTATCCTATTCTTTCTCCATTCATCTGTCAGTGTCCATTTGGGCTGTTTCCATAATTTAACTATTGTGAATAATGCTGTAATAAACATAGGGATGCATGTATCCCTTTGAAATAGTGCTTTTATATTTGGGGGTTAATACCCACTAGTGGGATTGCTGGATCATAGAATAGTTTTATTTTCAACTTTCTGAAGAAACTGATACTGCTTTCCACAGTGGCTGCACCAGTTTGCATTCCCACCAACAGTTCACAAGGGTTCCTTTTTCTCCACATCTTTGCCAAAGTTTGTTTCTTTTTTTTAATGTTTATTTATTTATTTTAAGAGAGAGAGAGAGAGAGAGCATGCACAAATGGGGGAGGGGGAGAGGAAGAGAGAGAGAGAGAAAGAGAGAGAGAGAGAGAGAGAGAGAGAATCCCAAGCTGGCTCCATGCTGTCAGTGCAGAGCTGATACCCAGCTGCTCTCACAAACCATGAGAACATGACCTGAGTCAAAATCAAAAGTGGGAAGCTTATGACCGAGTCTTCCATGAACCCTAACATTTGTTGTTTCTTGAGGTTGTTTGTTTTCTTATTGGTGTGTTTTAAGAGTTCTTTGTATATTTTAGATAGCAGTTCTTATTTTTTTAAGTATTTTTAATGTTTATTTATTTATTTATTTATTTCTAAGGTGGAGGGGGCAGGGTAACAGAGAGACAGAATTCCAAGCAGGTTCCATGCTGTCAGTGAAGAGAGTGATGGGGGGGCTTGAACTCACAAACTGTGAGATCATGACCGGAGCCAAAACCAAGAGTTGGATGCTTAACTGACTGAGCCACCCAGATGACCCTAGATAGTAATTTTTAATCACATGTGTCCTTTACAAATATTTTCTCCCAGCATGTGGCCTGTCATCTCATTATCTTGGCAGACATAGTGTCGGCAATAAGTTTAAGAATTCCCTGAGCGTGCACCAATGAGTTAACAAGGCCTAGGGTGGAAAGCCATCACAGGGCAAAAACACTCCCAGCATAGCACAAAGCTTAGAGCGGAAAGCTGCTTCCATGGTATGAAAGGGTCCAAGAACAGGGAGAGGCAAAAAGCTGTGGCAGTAGGGCGAAAATGTCTAGAGCTAAGTAGCAAGAAAAATGTCTTGTTAACCCTGAGGTAGCATGCTCTATATGTCTTAGCCCCTAGACAAGTTAAAATAAATAGACATGGTGGCTGGTGCCTGCAGTAAATGGCCATCTGCTCAACTCTGGGACTTTGATTTTTATTGACCCTAACCCCTAACACTGCATACTTTCAAAATCCTTTTCTCTCACACACACGAGTTAATGACCACTGTTTTATTGTCTGTTTCTGCATGTCAATCACATTTGTGATCCTTCTGATCCTAGTAAACACAGAGCAAGGACCCTTACTCGGGGTTCTTCTCTCCTCCCAGACATTAGCCTCTTCTGTATTCAATTCAGTGTCTGCTCTCTTGCTGGACAAGAGCAAACTCCAGACTCAAAGTCTGCAACAGAGCAGCTTTTAACTTTAATTAAGTTCAACTTATCAATTCTTTCTTTTATTTATCATTTTTCTTTTCTTTTTTTTTTTTTTAAATGTTTTATTTATTTCTAGGAGAGAGAGAGAGACAGCGTGAGCAGGGGAGGGTCAGAGAGAGAGAGGGAGTCACAGACTGAAACAGGCTCCAGGCTCTGAGCTGGCAGTCAGCACAGAGCCCGACGCGGGGCCCGAACCCACGAACCGCGAGATCATGACCTAAGCGAAAGTCGGACGCTTAACCGACTAAGCCACCCAGGCGCCCCTATTTATCATTTTTCTATTTTATCTAAAGAGTTATTTCCAAACCCATGGTCAAGCTGAGATATTCTACTATGTCATCTTTTAGTAGTTTTATAGTTTTGCATTTTATAAGTTAGTTCTGTGATCTATTTTGAATGATTAGTTTTGAAGTGTGTAAGGTCTGTGTCTAATTTTTTTTTTTTTTGGCATGTGGATCTACAATTGTTCCATTCTATTTTTCTTATTATTTAACACTTTGGAACATGTATTATAACCAGGTTCTAGACTCCAAGTAATACTTTGTAGTTGTTATCTATTTAATCATCGCATGATTCTATGCATAAATATATGTATATTCATATTTTTAAAAATGAGGGTGCATCTGGGTGGCTCAGTTGGTTGAGCGACTGACTTCAGCTCAGGTCATGATTTCGTGTTAGTTTCAAGCCCCACATTGGGCTTTTTGCTGTCAGCCTGTCAATGAAGAGCCCACTTCCAATCTTCTATCTCCCTCTCTCTGCTTCTTCCCCCACTTGTCGTCTCTCAAAAGTAAACATTTAATTAAAAAAAAAAAAAAACAGATTCTCTCTCTCTCCCTCTGCCCCTCACCCACCTGCACTCTCTCTTTGTCTCAAAAAATTAATTTTTTTAAATAATGAGGAAGCCAAGGGTCTGTGGGTGGCTCAGTCAGTTGACCATTTGATTCTTGATTTTGGCTCAGGTCTTGATCTCACGCTTAGTGAGACTGAGCCCCACATCAGGCTCTGCACTGACACTGTGGAGCCTGCTTGGGATTCTCCCTCTGACTCACTCTCTGCCTGTACCCTACTCATGTACACGTGCACATACTCACTCTCTCTCTCAAAATATATAAATAAACTTTAAAAAATGAGAAAGCCATTTATCTTATTGTTTAAACAAATGTACAGTGTTTATTAGTGCTAGAAAGCATACTAAGCACTTTTGAAATTTTAATCTTCTCAACCCTCATGTCAGCCCTCTGAGATTGGGACTATAATCATTCTCCATTTTTAGATGAGAAAATTGAGAAACAGAGAGGTCAATTATTTCACACAAGGTCACACTTCTAGTTATTTGTCAAGAAGGAATTTAAATCATGGCATTCTGATGCCAGACAAATACTTACAGTGGTTCAGTTACTTGTCTAAGAATGAATAGTTAATAATGAATGAAAAAGATTTAAACCAAGGTCTAATTGTAAGTATCTCCCTTAGACTCAAGTAAGAGAAGCTTCTATCCTCAGTCCTGCACTTCGGAGGGCTTCATCTCTGGTCCTCCACTGACCAGGCTCCCTACCATGCCCCTTGATCCTATCTCATCTTTCAGAACAATATTACTAGCACCCAGAATTGCCATTTCCAGCCCAAGCATGTCTATTCCTGCTTAGGTGTCTCCTAAGACCTTACTCTATTATTAGAAATGAACTCCTAGGTGTGAAAGAACTGGCCACAGCTTGGACATGCAAGCTCAGGACTTCCATATGGGTAGAAGAGACACCTTGCAATTCAGGACACATTCGGGGATGAGAAGAAAAGGGGAGAAGCCATGACCAAGAAGCCTTCATCCTTCTCTCTCCATGCTGCCATGGTTCAGTGTAAAACTCCATAGTTTGAATCTGAAAATCTGAAAATACTACCTTTCAAGTCATTATGAGGATATTTATATAAGTAAGAAGATAAGACGTGTTTTATAAATGTCTTAGCTGTGCAACATTTACCTATTTAGATACATAACCTACATTTGATTCTTGCCTGGGCCCTACAAATTTTTGTAGTGTACCTATCTATATAATTCCAATAAACACACACTTCTAATCCTTATGCTACTCTGCTTCTCTTTCCCAGTTTCACAAAGTATTATTTGTGAAGTTTGGCAAATGAAAGGCCCTTCCTACAAATTTTTTGATTTTTTGTATTTCTGAAAGCTATCAAAACTTTTCTAGTTATTCCATTATGTTAGCAATCCATCATACTCAAAAACTTTTAGTAATAGTAAAGAAACACTATATAAGTTGATCTGAAAAATGCTTACAATTTGCAACAAAATGTAACTTTAGAGAGAAATCAATATCCTTTTAGCACAAGGTTTAGCAAGAACATATGAAGAAGTCAAACATACTAAGATTAGCCACAAAGAATACAGAAGAAAAGACAATTACGCAAGGTCAAACTTTCTTATTAGAGATGGAATTCCCAATAAAAAAAAATTAGTCTTTGCACTGTAAGTTAATATACTTACATTTTGAAAAATGGACTCTGAAAGGGCTGGTCACACATGAGTAAACCGATGCTTATAGCCAACCCAGTAGATCAAAGCTGTGCACTTTGGAAAGGAAAGAGCAATTATTGTAAAAGTTCAGAAATTTTACTACTCCATTAAAAAGTTTTCTATCTGGTCATTTTTAATAGCTTTTCTATTGGAAGATTTTTATTTTATGAAGGTGAAAGGGAAGTTATGGTCATATCTAGTTCTTTAAAAACATTCCACATTATACAGGGAGAGGTCAAACAAGAATGGAAATGAGATTTCAGCTTATTCTCTCCTTACAGTCTGCTTTCTGAGCATGCTGCTATTTCATGGTCCAATTCAACTGCCTAGTTGGGAACAGATGCATTGATATTGATCAACACCTGTCTTCCTAAATCTGGGTCTTTGCAACAAGAGATCATCTCCCATCCCTATTCTATTGAGTAAGTTCAGGTTATTGGGTTTGAAAGGCATCCCTGGACCTGGGCTCACTGATTCCAATTTTGCTTTTACTATTCCACCCGTTAAAATTAACAGCTTTATCTCAGTATTCAATATTCATGTTCCACTGATGGGTTCCAAAGCCACTTTGGACCAAGCTTGACACAAAGATCACAGACATAGAAAGCAGGTTATGTTCATACCTCTCAGTTAAATTCTTGCCACCTCTGACATCCTTAATGCTAATTCCCTGACTATGATATCTACAGTGGGGTGCTGTGATATTTTTCAATATCCCAGCTTATTATATTTACTGCTAATTGTAATAGCTAACAGTTATGTAAAGCTTGCTGTGTGCTAGACATTACTTAAGCATTTTTAACTCCTTTAAACTATGATACTCTTAAGAGGTAGGTTGGATTCTTAATTTTTACAGATGGGCTCTTTGTTCTGTTGTCCTTATTAGTTCTTTCACATTTAATTCAAGTCTGTATTCATTCAGCAAATACTAGTGAGCCTCTACTCTGTGCAAGGCACTGCACTGGGCACTAAAGGAAAAACAATAACAAATATGTATATACATTCTCTTCCTTTCTAACCACACTCAAGGAGTTCATTTCTTGGGGTGCATTAAGTTGAACACAACTCGAGGAAGTACTGAAAACAAAGAATTGTATTACTTGTTGTAAGTAAGGAGGCCACTCTCAAAGCACTGTCTTCCCTTAGGGTTAGTGCAGAAAGCTTTTACTCAGGGTGCTAGGGAGCTTACATGGACATTAAGATGCTTACACACATTCTATTACTAAGGCACTTAAGTTTAACCATGCATGCTTAGCATGTCAACATGCTAGGGCATACCTCTTATGTCGAAAACCTGGCATTAAGCCCCACCCACATGAGGAGATCTTGGTATGCTAATGACCAAAAGGTAACTTTAGGGCAACTCAACGGGCTTCTGTACAGGCCCTCAACTCCAATCCCACTCAAGCTGGCTCACCCAAGGGGATATCTGGTGGAACACCTGGCCATACCTCTCCTTGTTGGGAACTGCTTCTTCTGCAAAACCAACACATTCTTCTCTTGCTTCTGGCCCTTCCCTCTCCTCCCTTTTGCTGACAGCTCTTAGTCCTCTGGTCTGAGTAATCTGTTGCAACCTAGTTATCACCTTCACAGACAGTTAAATCTAGTGAGGGAGGCAAATAAACCACCAGCCACAGGATAAGTTCCAATAGATATGTGCAGAGGGTTCTTTAGGGTCAAAGGGGGGCCATCTGAATCAGACCAGGAGGGTCTTGCAAGACTTTCTTGTATAAGGAACACCTAATGTGAAATTAGAAGGGCCAAATACTAGTTAATTGGAAAAAAATGTTTGTGAGGGACAGAATTTCTGTGGGGGTGTGGGTACAGTACTTGACATTCAAGGAAACAGAGGAACCAGTATGTGCAGCAATGACTTTGGTTATTTGTAAGAAAAAGCTTGACCTTGGCAAAGTGTGTTTTGATGAGATGGAACTTTTAATCAAAAAGCAGGTGAGAGGTTCGGGTGTGGGGGGTGGAGGGGTGGGGGGTGGAGGGTTGGGGAGTGGCAGTTACTTAGCTAGCAGGAGAGTCCAGCCCACTGCTCAACAGCCATATCTCTAAGTTGTTACTTTTGTCCATACCTATCTGGTTGATCATAAATATCCTTGGGAAATAAAAATACATTTGGGAGTTTACGATAAACTTAATGAAAGTTATGATTATTGATTTTTTGTGAGTATATACCCTGGAAATATAACTCTTGAAGAGAAAGAACAAGAGAAGAAGAGACTGAGGGGAGGGATGGGGGTGTGGGTAGAAATAGATTCCAGAGAACCATAGGAAGGTTTGCAATTATTTATGAATTAAGGGATACATAAAGGTCTTTTAACCACTCATCTTGGAGATTAAACTTGTTGAGAGGAAACTCTTTTCTTCAATCTGCTGGCTTGTTAGCATCTAATTTGCTCGTTTGAAGAAATGTATTGTTTTCCTACCTGTTTTTGTTACGAATGTCAGGTACTGATATGCCCCCCCCCATTAGACAAAAGCCTCTACTTTGTATAATTTACATTCATTTTTAACTTAATCCATTTAAGTGTGAGTCAGACATCCATTCTCTGTGACTCTCACTGCAGGACACATATTTTAAAGTTCTCCAAGAGGAACTTTTGATCAAACATGGAGTCAGAAAACAGCCCACCCCTACCCACCACCATATGGACACTTGTAATACACCCACAGCTCTCCAGAGAAAGCTCTTCACCAATAACCTCTCTTCTCTTGATCTTTTTCAATCTTAGAAGTGCATGAAGGGTTTCACAGGTTATAGAACAGCTTGTCTCCATTCCCTTTGTAAAATATCTATGGGTGAAGGGGATGTGTTTGATCTGACACTCACTTTTGTGTCCTTAAAATATCTAAAATTCAGCCAAGAAGAATTCCTTTCTAGCATGCTATTACACAAGAATTTGACATTAAGCCCAAACTATGAATTTAAACATTTATTTCAGAAATTTCTTACCTTGTCAAATTATTCAAACAATTAAAGCTAAAATAAAAGAAAATTTCAAGCTATCCTTTAAATATCAGCACTGGGCTCTAGACCTCCTCCCCTTTTTTATACCCAGTAGCATTAAAAAAACAAAAACCAAGTAATTGTTTGAAATCAATTGAATGAAAAACTTACAAAGCAAAAGCATGTTTACAGGAGAATCATAAATCGGGAAGAGACCCAAGAAATCATCTGTTCTCTCTTAGCAAAGTTTTTCTCAGATTGCCTTTGCAGTGAAGGCTGGTCCACTTTATTTAAAGTCACCATAAGTCACCTAACAGGGACACTGAAATAGCTGAGCAGTAAAACTACAGCCATTAAGATATTTAATAGTTCTATGGCTCCTCAACAGGAAGTATAATCTGATTTGAAAAACAGAGGTTCTTTCTTTGAAGGGTCCATAATCTATCTGAATTTCTTGAGGGCAGATTGTTTTGGAGTTCAGAACTTTTATGATTTTGGAAAAGCAGTAAAGTGCATAATCTGGGCAATACATTCTACCCCAGAGGGGTCTAAGGCAGTCTCCTCCACCAAACACATTAATATTAATAATGGAGATGTGCGACCATTCACAGTAAGTGGGAAAAGTACAGGCCATTATAGATTCAGATCAAATCATTTCAGGTTTTGCCATGAAATCTTTCAGTTTTCTGATACTTTTCAAAACTGTAGAGGTAGGGTGCTGAATGCATACCACCTCGCAACAGAATACTTAGCCACCTGACCACAAAAACACAGAACACTTCCTTAAAGAAATATAGGAAATTTCGGGGCCCTATAAAAAGAAAATGAAGTCATTCTCCCATAATAAGTAATGATTTGCACATTGAAAGGAACTTAAACCTTCTTGTCAGGAAAATTGTACAAGATAATTTCTCTTCTTAAAGGGAATCCTAAGAAAATTGCACGGAATGCCCTAGCATACACACAAGACAATAAGCAAAATCTAGAAAACTGGAGGAAAAATAATTTTCTTAACCGCATTAGTGAATGAATGGATTTCATCAATTTTTCAGAGCAGAAGAATGAATGGAAATTAAAATTATTACCCTATTCTATATGTTACAGTTCTGAATGAATGAATGTTTACAAGTTAACTCTCTAGTAGCTGCACTAGTGTCCTCAGTCCAGAGTGGGAGTTGAGCCAATCATTAGTAAAGCCTGAATTGACGAATCTTTACATTTATGTGGATCATGCAGAATTCCTCTCAATTCTGCAGTTAAACCTTTAATGCCAGAATCGGCAGATCTGGTGGGTATAATTCCAAAATGGGTGCTGCCCACCATCTTGCCAGATTTCCCATGTGCGCATGTCTCTTATTTCATAAGCATGAAGGTGTAAGACGACATGCAGAATTAGATCATTCATTAGCAATAAAGTGATTTTTATCCTTCCCAATTCCAAGAGATTGATGTTCAAAATAAAAGCACAGTTATGGCAGACGTAAACAATGGCTATAAAAAAATAAAGAGTATAAAACTGAGGGTGGGAAGATGTGGAGAAAAACATTAATTTTCTTTTTCTGAGATAAAGTAATTGTGTGCAAAATTTTAGCCATAAGCTTCCAAAAATGATGAATATAATCATGTGCTTTCTAGAAAGGAAGGCCAGATACATCGATAGAGTTTAGAAATTCTATTTCATAACTAAGATTGTAATTTTTTTGTATAATAGTATTTTAGCCTAAGAGTTTTAACTCTATCCTTTGTGAATGCTACACATAGGTGTAATAAATTTGGGGAAGACCATGTAGATTTTAGTGATTTCTATTCTGTCTTTTATTTTGCCAAAAACTTCAGAGGTAAGTTTCTTTTTCTTTTAATTTTTTAAAGTTTAGTTATATATTTTTGAGAGAGACAGAGAAAATGTGAGTTGGGGAGGGGTGGGGGGGAGAGAGAATCCCAAGCAGGCTCTGCACTGCTAGCACAGAGTCCGACACAGGCCTCAAACTCACAACACTGTGAGATCATGAGTTGATAACCAACAATCCAACATTTATCTGACTGAGCCACCCAGGGGCCCCAAATTTCTTTTTTTTTTTTTTAAATAAATCTTGAGACGCAGAAGCTGAGGTCATTAGTCTAGGTAGAAAATGAGACTAATTGGTTAAAATTTTACTGCAATGGAGAAAATTCATAAGGCAAGAAAATTTCCATGTTCCTTTGAAAAAAGTGTTTCATCAAGTGATTACCAAAATTTTGTATAATATGAATAATGGAAAGTCTGAAACAAGTACTTTCTGTGATTCTTTTACATCACAGTTATTTTAATAAAAGTACTTTTCTCAATATGATTAAGGAAGGAAGGAAAGATCACTTCAAGTTGACTTAATATCATTGAATAGCCTTCATATTTCCATGTTCCCACCACCTGAGTTTCTCAAGCCAGTGTCCAAATACCCCACAGGACCCAGGATATGTAAAGCAACACCAAAACCATGGAATATACCTAAGGAATGAATTTTTCTAGAAAATTTCAGGACAGTTAATTTTATATTAAAATGAGATATATTTTAAAGGAAAATGAAAAATCAGCATGATCTTCTAAAGTAGATTTCTAGACTTCAAAGGACACTGTGTCATTGACATGGCAACTCAAATCACACCCCAGAGAATAGTAGCTGTGAGGAATGACAAAGGAGGCCTTGAGATCTTTCTGTAAGGGTATAATATCCCTTCCCCTCACTGCCAAACAGAGAAAATAAAAATAAGGTTCCTATTTAGGAAAAACTATATACTAAAGATGAATGAAAAACTGTTGTTCTCAATGTCTTTAACACACAGATGAAGTGAAAACAAGAAGTATCTTCTAACCTTTTTCCAATTAAGAGTGTTTCCCTAAAGCCCCCATTTATATATATATAAAGACACTCTGGAGAAGTCCCGGCTCCCAGGACTCCTGGGATTACACATTTACTTTTCTCTACGAAAGAAAGAAAGAGAGAAAGAAAGAGAGAAAGAAAGAGAGAAAGAAAGAGAGAAAGAGAGAAAGAGAGAAAGAGAGAGAGAAAGAAAGAAAGAAAGAAAGAAAGAAAGAAAGAAAGAAAGAAAGAAAGAAAGAAAGAAAGAAAGAAAGAAAGAAAAGGAAAAAAAATTTTTGGACAGAACATTTAAGATACATGACCTTAGATTATATGATCTTCAAGGACAAGGAATCTGATTTCTCTCTGTGTTCCCAGAACACACATGGTGCCTGAGCTCAACAAATGTTTTATTACAGTGAATTTTCCTCACTTCCCTCCATTTGAATATCGTAAAACCCAAAAATATATAAATTGATTTGTAAACTTTTCACAAAAGCTCACATGGATATCTGGAATTCAAAGGATTTTCTTTCTTATTGGCTTTTTTTAAATGTTTTATTTATTTTTGAGAGAGAGTGAGAAAGCTAGTGAGAGCAGGGAAGGGGCAGAGAGAGAGTGGGGGAAAGGGGACAGAAGGTCTGAAGCAGCCTCTGTGCTGACAGCAGAGAACCGGATGTGGGGCTAGAACTCATGAATGGTGAGATCGTGACCTGAGCCAAAGTCTGATGCTCAACTGGCTGAGCCACCCATACACCCCTCTTATTGGCTTTTTCAAATCTGAATGTTCTTCACAATTTTCCTACTTTGGAAAGCAGGTACAGTAGCCTGAAATAGTTCAGGGTTTACTGATGGCCCCAGGATTTCCTTGTCACAGAGGCTCGGAGGTAGCAATCTGGTGAGACATAGGAGATCCGCAACTTAGAAGAAATGTTTTGAAATTGTATCATCATAGCAAGCCCTTTATTCTATTCTATTTCATTGGATGATTCCCTTATAAATATAAATTTTTAGGACTTTATTATGTAGTAATAATGAAGACCTTTTCTAAGAATTAACTAGAAAAGCTAGGAATTCAGAAGAAAATCACTATGAAGAAGGAAGCCTTAGAATAAAAAGCAATTTTTTCTAAAATATTTGAACTATTAAAATTGAAATAATACACTAGTTATAATTAGTAACACTAAAATTTCAAATAAAAACTAAGTAAAGGTAAAATAGGATTTTTTTAAATTTAAAGTAAACCTTAGTAAATATTTTTTAAAAGTAAAACTATTCACAATTATAGTGTTCATTGTCTGTCTTGTTGCCAATGTAAAGAATACATATATGTGCGGGGCGCCTGGGAGGCTCAGTCAATTAAGCGCCTGACTTCACTCAAGTTATGATCTCGAAGTTTGTGAGTTCCAGACCCACACCAGGCTTTGTGCTGACAGCTGGGAGCCTGGAGCCTGCTTTGGAGTCTATGTCTCCCTCTCTCTCTGCCCCTCCCCTGCTCACATTCAGTCTCTCTCTCTCTCTCTCAAAAATAAATAAATATTAAACAACAACTACAAAAAAGAAAGCAAACGAATACATATATGTTATTGCACATGCATTGTTTCTTAGCTATATGCAAATTTAAGAGCGAAGTGAACTCCTTAATACTGTAAAATATTCCTTAGTTTCCATGTACAATGGTTGTAAATCCCGTGCTAGATTGTAAGTAATCATAAATTGGAATACAAAAAGAAGCAAAAAAAAAAAAAAAAGGATATTCAACACTACTGTGAAACTGTGCTTACATATGCAAGAACCGATTGCATTGATGCTATCCTAGAAGAGTAATTTGACATATTAATTAATTTATCTTTTCTCTTAAGTAAGCATTTCTGCCTCTCAAATCATTCTCGCCCTCCAGAACGATGTGTTCTTAATGGACCCAGTGGCAGTGGCAGGAGGTATGTATCTACACAGTAGGAAAGCTATTATCTTATTCCCAGGACATAGGCCAACTGGTATTTAAACATTCCTGACCTGAATAGTATTCACAAGTGTCTGGCCTAAAAACATCTCGTGCAACACCCTAAGGGTGTCTGTAAATTTTCTTTCACTGGATAGTATTAGAGTCCTGCTGACAGAATGATACTGTTTTTTAACCAGGTCTGCCCTCACACTGAAGACCTTCTAGAATTTCTAAAACTACCGGCCCCATGACAGAGGCATCTCCAATCATTTGTGCAACCATATAGATTCCCACAGATTTCCTCAATATTCTCACACTTGGTTTTACAGTCCGTGTTGAAAAGTGCTGTCTCCTACAGTGAGCAAGTTAGAGCTAAGAACTATCAAAAGTTAGACGCTTACATTGGTGTGGCTTCACTTAAACTGAAGCTAGTAGACAGTGTTTAAGTTATAGGTCTAAGAATGTCAGAAATAGTTCTCAACACTTTTGCACAACAAAGGGTCAGTGCTGGACATGCTTCTCTCTGACCAAGCAGAAGTTCGTCTTCAGGGGGATCACCAAGTACCAATGATTCATTAATCATCATTATTATTATTATTGCTTCACTAGTTAATAGATGTTGGCTACCATGAAGTCACAGACATCCCGAAAGGTAAGCATGTGGAATATACATGCCACAACTCTCCCATGGGAGACGTGGCAAACTATTCAGTCCCAGCACACCTTCCTGTTGAGCAATATGGGCCCTCCTGTTCTCAGACCCACACTCCAGGTAGGCACACCTGGGCAAGCTGTGTAGACCAGGAGATGAAATGTGTTTGCCATGTAGATGAATATGAATGAAGTATTCAGGAAGCAGTAATGTAAATAAAGGAGATTTCTGTGTTCATATGTTAAGTCTTCAACGTCTTTACAAGAATTGCTACCTCAGATCTAGGCATTCTAGAATCACTACAATGTGAATAAACAGCAACGGCACCATGGGCTTTATTCTCTGGCAGAAAGGGAGTGCGATGCATCTGACAGGTATGCATTTAGCTACCCAGTCTACTCTAAGAACCTACTTCGGAAAGATTATTCACACCAAAATTACTGAGATAACATGTGCTCTTGCTCAAGTAAAGTGGAATAAACATGCCCCATCGTATCACTCACACTGACTGTGATTATAAAGGGCGTGCAGAATGCACAGAGCAGCTCTTCGAGGATTCTGGAAAGCGAACGGGAGCAGAAGGACTGAGGAAGAAGATCAGCATGTAAAGCGCCGCTGAACCACGAGGCGGTTTACCACTTTTTCCCTCGTTGGAATGTCCCCAACCTACACGCAACAGAGCCTTACATACAGACCTGGGCGATGAGGTGGGAAGTGAGAGATCCCCAAGAAACCCTCTGTGAGCTCGAACAGGGTTTCTTCTTGCTGGTGGGAAGGGAGGTGTACAAGTGGAGGTGGGGCTGGAGGTGAGAATCCCTTATTTCTTTGTTTCTTTTCTCATCCTCTAGGGTCTCCCAACTCCCAAGAAATTCTGCAGTAACGGGGGTGACAGCAGGGCCCACAGGACTAAATCTTTAAGGAAAGGAGAATTCCTCTCTGACTGGAAGTCCTAACGGGATGGGACAAGCTCCCATTCCTACCTTCCCCTTGTTTGGTCCCAAACGAGGGCGGGTAGCCATGGAAAGTGTATAGCTTGAGGAAAGTACATAAAGACCAGCCTTCTGGCTGGAGGACAGAGAAGGGAAGCCCAGAGAAACAGAAAGGATCAAAGAGACGACCGAGAGGGAGGAGTTCAGGAAAGCACCTCACAGAGCTGTGAGATGTGTGTGCATGGATTGGTCACTAAACAGCATGCCAAAGATGTTAAGAGTTGAACCACAGGATGGATCACTGCCAAGATCCCAACTAGTTGCCGGGTGGTGCATACCTGAGACAGATCAGAATAATATTTCTGCAGGATTTTTTACCTCAGTACCCGGGGTTGGTTGTCTTACCACTTCAAAGAATGAAGAGGTGGACACAAAATAAAATGAGCAGTGGGCAAAAGTCTGAGTATAAGATCAGAGAGTAAGAATAGTGTGAAAGCTCCCTTTACAGACAGGGGGCATTGGAACGTGAATACCCCCAACAACAGGCAAGGGTTTTGGTTGCCTCCCCGCTGCCCCCTTGCTCCTTCCTTGGTTCTGTCCTTACTGGCTTGATAACTCTAGGTGCTGAGCTGTCCGTTCCTGATTGGCCCAATTCCATTGCGTAAGGAGTCAGACTATGGTCATACTGTCCCTCGTATAACATAAGTTTTACTGCTTACTTACTTTAGTTGGGTATTTTGATTGTCATCTTCCTGAGGGAAACCTAAGGGGAAGTAGGTGGTGACTGTCACATTCCTAAGAGGAACCTTAAGTCAGAGGGACTTTGCTCAGATGCTCCTAGCATTGTTTTAAAATATGTGTTTTTCAGGGAACCTGGGTAGGTCAGTTGGGTGGGCATCTGACTTCAGCTCAGGTCATGATCACATGGTCCCTGAGTTCCAGTCCCACATCTGGATTACTGCTTTGGATCCTCTGTCCCCCTCCCCCTTCTCTCTCTGCCCACCCAACTCTGTCATGCTCTCTATATCTCTCTTTCAAAAATAAGTATTTTTTTTATAAAACCAAGTGAAAATTTTAGAATTATAAATACACTAACTGAAATAATAAAACTCATTCAGTAGTCTCAATAGCAGAATGGAGATTACAGAGGAAATAATGAGCTTGAAGACAGATAAATGGAAATTGTGTGATCTGAACATGGAGGAAAAAAGAGTGAAAAAAATTAAAAAGACTCAGGAACCTGTGAGAAAATAACAGAAGATTTAACATCCATGTTACTGGAGTCCCAGGAGACTACAGAGTGCAGAAAAACAGATTTTAGATTTTAAGGAACAATTTGCGAAAACTGCCCAAATTTGGCACCAGACAAGAAAATATAATAAGCTCAGCAAATCCAAACAGGAAAGGCAAAAACAAAACCAAAGCTCCATATCCAGACACACAGCAATCAAACTGCTAAAAACTAAAGACAGAGAAAAAAGTCTGAGATAAATGACATACAATGTAAAGAGCAGTGGTTCGCAGCAGGGGTGATTCTGTCCTCCTACCCACCCAGGGAACACTTGGCGAAGTCTAGAGCCAGGCTTAAGTCACCGCGCGGGGAGAGGTGCTACTGACATCTAGTGGGTAGAGGCAAGGGATGCTGCTAAACTCCCTGCAATGCACAGGACAGCCTCCCAAAACAAAGAATTGGACCCCAAGTATCAATAATACTCAAGTTGAGAAACAGGTGAAAACCTATTCAAATGACTGAGAATTTCTAATCAGAGTCCATGGAGACCAGAAGGGAGTAAAACAACTTTAAAGGCAAAGAACTGTCAACTCAGAGTCCTATATACAGTGAAAACATCCACCAGAAATGAAGATGAAATAAAGACATTCCCAAATTAAAGAAATAATAAGACTTGCTCCCCGCCGATCTGCTCTTAAAAAGTGGTGTGGAAATATACATCCGATATACTAATGACAAATTTAAATGTTATGTTAAAAATGTTCAAATTGGAAGACAGAAGGAAAGAGAGGAAGGAAGGAAGGAAGGAAGGAAGGAAGGAAGGAAGGAAGGAAGGAAGGAAGGAAGGGAAAAAGATGGAAGGAGCAAAAAGAAAGAAGAAAGAAAAAAAGAAAGAAAGAAAGAAAGAAAGAAAGAAAGAAAGAAAGAGAGAGAAAGAAAGAGAAAGAAAGAAAGAGAGAGAGAAAAGGAGGAAGAGGATATAGACAAATGAAATAGGGAGAATATAGGAAATTTAATACTGAATAAAAGAAGTCAGTGTTAAAGGTTACATATTATAAAATTGCATTTTTATGATGTTCTTGAGCTAACAAAACTCAGTGCCAGAGACACCGGTCTAGAGTTAAAGTCGGCAGGAGAATGGATAGGACAAAACATCTGGAAAGGGGATGGAATTTTCCTGTGTCCTGAGAGTGGTTATAGTTTATGCAAATTTGTTTATTTATTTATTTATTTATTTACTTATAAATTATATACAGTGAAATTTCCAGAACCATACACCACAAAAAGATCACTTTTATTGTATCTAAATTTCTAAAAAATAAAATTTAAAACTCTGGAAAAAGAAGATAATATAATCTATAGTAATGTATTGAAAGCACATCTTTTTAGGCAAGGGCAAATTTTGCTCCAGATTGTGAATCAATCCACGGAGATATTGCCTAACTACTGTCAATACCTCCAGGACTTAAATCTTTTTTTTTTCAAACTGTTACATTAACAACAAAATAACATTAATATTAACAACATGAATAAAAATCGTGACAGATCACATTTTGTGAGTTTCTTATTTACTGACACACGAGATAAACTAGCACATTAGACATGAAAACCACGACTGTTTCTGTATATTCACTGGTCCCTCCAAACTTAAAAGGCTTTCAAAAGCACCATTCCTAGTTTAGACAAAAATATGGCAAAACACAGAAAGAACCATACAGGCATTCAAACTCTTTGATGCTATAATTCCACTCTAAGATTTCTTCATAAGGTGGCAGATAGACTAAATGTGTTCCCTCCCCAAATTCATATGTTGAAATTGAATCCCCAAGTTATGGTATTTGGAGGTGGGGCCTTTGGGGGGAGGTAATCACGTCATGAGGGCGGAGCCTTATAGTGCCTTATAGGGCACTAATCTATAACAAAGACCCCAGAGGGCTCTCTCACCCACTTCAGTCGTGTGAGGACACAGAAACAAGGCGGCTGCCTGTAAACCAAGAAGCAGGTTCTCAGCAGACATTGAATCTCTCAGGACCTTGATCTTGGACTTCCCAGCCTCCATAACTGTGAGAAAGAAATTTCTGTTGTGTATAATTCCTCCAGTCTATGGTATTCTTTTAAAGCACTCTGAACTAAAGCTCATGGGAATAAAATAATAGAGACATTTTTTTTAAAAGTACAAATATTTCATTTGCCAATTACTTCTAAAGTTATAAACTGTATTAATAATTATAAACTGTATTAATTAATTAATTAATTAATTAAGGAAGGAAAGGGAGAGGGGGGAAAGAAAACAAAAAGCCACATAAATATCCCATAAAAAAGAAAAAGTTGATATGCTAAATCAACAGAATGTAATATAATCTTTCATAATTAAGAAGTCTCTTAAGACACAGGAGAAAATTTAAAATTTCAAAATCAGAAATGCTGTCAACATAATGACAACAACTATTTAAAATATGCATATGTATGTGGACTGCAAATCAACTTTCTTCTGTGAAAGTGAGAATGTCATCAGGAGAGCAAAATTATGGAAGCCTTTTTCTTCTTTTTGAAAATATTATTCAATTTGCTATACTTCTATCTTCAATGATAAAAGAAAGCACTTCAGTGTAGAGTATATATGGCTAAATAATTAAGAAATCGCATACATGAAGTTATTTTCTATGATCATTATAATAGTTTACTTTAAAATAAATCTTCGAGGCACCTGGGTGGATCAGTTGGCTAAGCACCGACTTCGGTTCAGGTCATGATCTCCCAGTTCTGGGTTTGAGCCCCATCCCATGTTAGGCTCTGTGCTGACAGCTCAGAGCCTGGAGCCTGCTTAGGATTCTGTGTCTCCCTCTCTTTCTGCCCTTCCCCTGCTCACCCTCTGTCTCTGTCACGCCCTTCCCCTGCTCTGTCTCTCCCTCTCTCAAAAATAAATAAACATAATTTTTTAAATAAATCCTTAAAAACAAGTGCCTTAATAGTATATCAGCAGGCAAAACAGTTGTTTTTAGTAAAAAGAAAATAAATTTAAATAATATAATTTAGATATAATTGACTTAGTTTAAAAACACTTGCACATGATAGGACACAGTCAATAATAGCATGTTTGACAGCTAGATAAAGTAGGCACTAAAAGGCTAGCTAGCCTTAATAAATGAATAAAATTCAAGCTTAGCTACTTTTATTCAAGATCTATCTCCATATACTCTAAACTGAGAGAAAAATCAAAGAATACACATTTCCAAGGCTTTGGGAAATGACTTTTATACATGTGAGAGTAGAAAGTGATATATAAAGATTAGCCAAACTTTGTGATATAAAAACGATTAAAATATAGAGCAGACAAGATTGCAATTAAATATATGTGTATTCATGAAGAAAGAACATGAAAACTCAATGGCAACTCAGAATCCTCTCTATGTATCCAGTTAGACTCAATCTCTCTCCTTCTCTCCTCTCTCTCTCTCTCTCTCTCATGTGTTAATCATGTGTATTACCAGAAGTTGTATTAGTCATGCAAACCGAAAAATGGTAAAGCTTTAGGCCTAAAATAGAAACAGCTTCACAGTCTGAACCTGATTATATACAGCCTGGTGACACATCTAAACACTGGGTCACTTCAGGTCTGAAGCTGAAACCAAAGGAGGTTTTATTTTTTTTAATTCTTTTTTTAATTAAAAAATACCAATTTTTCTAAGCAAACACTCTAAGATATTATATTCTTCATTTCTCAAATGGGGACAGTGAGGCTCAATTTGTTACAATTCCCTAGTTCACTTGCTCATAAAAGAATAAAGCTGGCTCTCTTCCTCCTAATTATTTCATTGTTCTCTTCCTCTTTCTCTCTCTGTCTTTGTTCCTTTCTCTCCTTCTTTTTTCTCCTGCTTTACATAAAAATGAAGATGTGAAAAACCAAATTCATTTAAAGGAACAAAATAATATTGTCATTCAAGCTTCAATTCCCACGAGGCATTTGTTACCAGAATCCCAATAAATACCAGAATGTGATGCCTGGGTTTCTACTGGACAAAACCAAAAAGGCAGCCTTATATGAAAACTACGGTAAACAATGGAGCAGTGAAAATCACAAGGAGCCATAGGATGTAGGTCACAACATAGTCATTCTGTTGAAAAAGTCTATCCAACTGTGGAACATACTTCTATTTGGAGATAGGAGGTAAAATCAAAGGTATAAACTATAAAGTCAAAGAGAATCATTTCTATCCCCATATTCCCTCTTATCTTGGCAGGTGCAACACATCCTGGTTGTACACAATACATCCTGTGGTACACAACTGAGACCTCCATAGCAGGTACAGCACAGATCTGCTACTCCTTATCTGTTCATTATTTTTTAATGCTTATTTATTTATTTTGAGAGCAAGAGAAAGCTCATGAGCTGGGGAGTGGCAGAAAGATAGGGAGAAACGGGATCCCAATTAGGCTCCATGCTCAGCATGGAGCCCAACGTGAGGCTCAATCCCATGGCCGTGAGATCATGACCTATGCTGACATCAAAAGTTAGATGCTTAACCGACTGAGCCACCCAGATGCCCCCTTATCTGTTCATTATTGAACAAAAATGTAAATAAAGGATGGAGAAATAATTTTAAATACACTAATAGTCAAAATATTTGAATAATTTATTTTATTGTTAACATATTGTTTGGGAAATGGGGCTTTTGTTATTAGCACAGGTCAATAAAGTGTCATAATGAAATTATGTACTTCTATATCCGACTAATTAAAACTAAAGCACTCAAATGACCAGATGGTCCAACCGGTTTTAGTCTGTCATTTTATTATGTATCACAGTGACCAGGTGCATAATACATGGATAACCAAAAGAGCAACCATCAGATCAATGACTAATATTAGACATTTCTTCTTGGTTCACTGTCCCTCCAAGAGTCGACCATGGAGGGCCTGGTTTCAGGGAAACTGATACCTTACCTTACAGCCACTTCAACAAACAAATCGCCAAATTATCCCTGACCTCTCACTCTCAAGGGAAAAGTTCTCTCAAAATCCATTTAACAAGGTAACATGCACATCCATTAGTGGCCTTATTAAAAACTCAAAAAAGCTAAAATCTTCAGGGACAGTAAAGTTGAACTCACTGTAATGGTGTAACTTCTGAAATTTAGGCCCTGTTAGCAGGAACCTTGAAAATCTCTTCCAATGCAAACCTGGAGCTATATATACACGATATCCAGAAATAGATTTTTCCCCAGCCTTAGGGACCATGTGTTTGAATTCCCTTGGAAATGCACTTAAGTTAGCTGGACTACTCATGATAAAAATATATCATGGTTCTCTATAAAGCTAGACCCACTGTAGATCACTACAGTTAATATGTGGAATAAAACTGTACCCAATCTATGCAACAGGTATGGGTTGGTCTGAGAAGCATCCATGCTGAAGGACTAAAGGGATAATATATTTCTGATCATTTGCTCCAGTACCTATGACTGACAGCTTTAATTATGTTATTACAAAAATTGTTTCCTGGGGGACTACTGAGAGTTTTGTTCTGCAATTTCATCTTATACGAGTATCTGCAAATTTTGAGAAGTAAATTAGCTTACTTTTCAATTTTTCTAGCTGGCTGATTTAGAGTTATAACAAAGTGCAATGAAATACAAGAAACTTTTTGCCAAGGCCAGCTCCACTGATAATAAGAAATTCCATCATTGTAGCCAAGAAGTGAGTTTTGTACACTAACTGGCATGAAGTAGATTTTCATTAAGTGTGTGTGTCTGTGTGTGTATGTGCACGAGCACACATTTCTTCATCCATTCTACTTTTCACCCATCTTCTTAATTGCTGCCTTCAGAGGCTGACTTGCATGAGCTACATCAACAGCTTTTTGTACCTTCTGGATTCCACTTGGATTTACCCAAAAGGTACCCTGGAGCAGTTGTCAAAGAGTAAGATCATGGTACTGATTCCACTAGCTAGCTCCATTCAAATAATCTGTGTATCTTAATAAAAGATCTTTTCTCCTATCACAATGAACATCTTACTTGACTCTGTCCATGGTCCTGCAACAATTTCTTCCAATTGTCCCTTTAGGACTGGGTAAGGGAGATGGGAAACAGTCATACACTTTGTGATCTTTATGATGCATGAAGTCTGGAAATTTCTTTCCTGCCACCTAAGCAGTGGCAGGAAGGAGGAACAAAGGAAAAACAGTGCCTTCTCCTGACAAGTTTCCAGATATCAGTGGGAAACAGAATACAAGATGGCAGCACCTAGGAATAGAAGAGTTGCTTCTTGCTAAAAGATTCATTACAGAAAGGAGATTAATGATTATCAAGGGGACTACCATGAAAACATCTACTCTGAGAAGGAAGTGCCCATCACCAGATATCACAAAGTTTCTGGCTTTCATACAAGCAGAAATTTTTCCACATAGGAGTTTCCAGTAGTTTTTTGTGAACTTTATGATGCTGAACATTGACCCAAAGAAGATAAGCATCAAAAAAATTTTGCTCTTCTAAACTAATCTGAGCATTTTATAGTTTCTTGGTTAATTAGATATCTTTTATAATCATGCATAGCATTTGTTTCACTTCCATGCCTAGTAATTATACTCATCCCAGTGAATTCAGCTTCTTATTTTAATACTGTAGAGATTCCCAAATTCATATAAAAAAGTATTCTCCTAATTGATTCCTGGGTAAAATCCAGGAGTCCAACCAATATTCCATCACTGCAAGAAGCAGGAATGACCCAGTTCATCTATAATAGTGTTAAAACCAGGCACTTGATCCACAAGGGTAGGCAGTGCAATGAGCTGGTTAAGAATATTTGATTCAGGGCCATCAGGCAGATTTGGCTCCAGTCTTGACTTTGACAGTTACTGGATATACGACTCTTGACAAGTCACTCACATTCAAAAAGCCTCAGTCTCATCACCTATAAATATGTAAATCTGTATATGGAGACTATACCTACTTCACAGGGTCATTGTACTTATCACATGAAAAAAATGCAAGCCAACTGAGCACAGAACATGGTACAGGGTAAAAGCATGATAAATATGAACTACTGTCATCTACTGCAGATGCCTTAAAGGAGACCTGAGACTGAGTGAAATAAGGACCCTTGTCTTACTTACCAAAGCAGCTCTGCTGTTATTCAGTCTACATTCATTTCTGGCCTTCAGTTAAGATTCCATTTGAAGAGAGATTTTCACTGTGAAAAAAAAAATGAAAATCAGTACTTCAAGAAAGTAATAACAATCAACGTTCTTTGAGTATTTATCACATTTTTGGCACTATTTTGAATGCTTCCCATTCATTAATTAATTTAATTTCCACAGCAAAACTCTGTGAGAAGTACTTTTATCTACACTTTATAGATGAGCAAAATGAGACACAAAGATAGGTAATTTGATCAGATCTACCCCCTTAATTACCCGAAGAGCCAGGATTTGAAACCAGAAATACTAGCACCAGAGCCAGCACAATTAGCAGGCTCTATCCTTTCTTTCTGAGTGTAAGCCATTCTCTAGAAGCCCCACATGATTCTTTTTTCCTAGTGTTTTAAAGGGAACAATCACATCATTCACTTTATTACCTAAAATAGGTTATGGACTGGCAATTAAAGATTTGAAAAGTTAGCAATCCAGGAACAAACTATGGTGACAAAAATATTTCCAGCAGCCTATCTATATACATGTAATATACTATGAACTATTCCAGTGAATAGTCATAAACTTTAAAGTCAGGCAGACTTGGTTCAAATCCAAGGTGTGGCCACAGTAGCTGCATATCCTCTATTAGAACTCTTAAAGTAACGAACACTCAGCTATTTGGTGGCATAAGAATTTAGAGATTGACTGGAGAAAATACTAGATGTTTTAAAAGCTGAAGCACAAACAATTAAAAAAATGTCCACAGACAAACTAAATGCCTCACTAAATCACTGGTTTAGGAAACCCCTACCTAATGAGAAAAATCTCATTTTCTATTATAAAAAAAAAGAAAATTCCAAATGCTTGTTTTCCTGGTGTTTATTCCAACTGAAGCTTGGGGATGTAGTCCAGTCTCCAGTCTCCTCTAATCACATATACATCCTAGATTTTGACTCTTCTATTAATGTTGCAAAACCAGTAACTACATGGAGTCTATTCTGTAAAGTGTGTCATCAGTAGAAAGGTTCCATCACTGATAAGCTCTACTGCCTATCTAAAGATAGTGCCATGGATCAGTTCTGATGGTGTCTGAAGAGTGAACTGTGCTAACTGTGACCAAGTCAGTGCTGTGGTATCTAGACCAGTTTTTCAGTGTCATTTGGGGAATTGCTATTGACTCCATAGTTTCTAACCTTGGTTTTGTACCATTTTCAGAGATTCTGATAGCTAGTTATAAGCTTTCGATATATCTTCTGCTTAGAGTAGTTATTGCTGTTGCTTGTACTTAATAATCCTGACTGATACAGAACCTAATGCATAAATTCGGATGATTTAGGAAGACTTGACAAAAGATCATCAAATACATATAATTTGTTTCCAAGTGGGTGTTCTTGATCTGTTGTCTAGAGAGGCTGGCCAACCCCTTATTGATGTCTACTTATTGGAAGAGAAATATCAAAGATAAGTATTTGATGTTGTATTAGAGAAACAGATTCTACTGATTCTGATAGATAAAAATTGTCTTTAAAGAGAAAAACTAGCTTGATAGGAAAAGAAAGTGTGTCCTTTGCTATATTTTGTTGTGAATTTTATAAGGATCCTCTGCAATATGGCACTGTTATTCCTGAAAGATGGTAACTGGTTCAGTGCCAAACTCATAAAAGGCTCTGGGGAAAGGCTTCTTAATTTGACTGTATGAAGCACAGTATATGAACATTCCCTAAGCATATTTTTACCACTTTCTGAGCAGAATGTTGCTTTGGCTGGTGATTTTAGAATAGGAGCTATTCTGTAGAAAATCACATAGCAGAACTTTTCATTCAGAAACCTACAAATCCACCTCTTACCATAAGATGCCTTCTGTGGTTCAGAGCTTAGGGAAAGGGGAATTGAAAAGAAGCTAGGATGTTAGAAAGAAGGCTCATTTATCTCTCTGAAGTTGTGCTTTTAAGCCAGGATCACACACTCCTTAGGGGGCAAGAAAGCATCCAATAACTATCAGCCTTGGGCATCCTATCTTTTTCATGGAAATACACTTAATTATCTCACTTGACCCATACTCTTACTTCTGCTGTCCCACCCAGGGACTTGTGATCTTTTGTGTTTTATGCTTTATTCTCAGCTTCGGGTATACTTGGACGTTAGGATTTTCCTTGGCTTTGAATCTCTAAGCTTCTTGGAAATTGATTTGCACTTGTGTGAAGACTTTTTCCTCATCTGGATGCTTCACATGCCCATCTTGCCTGACTCCATTTTATTCCACTACCTTCTAGCACAAATTCAGGGAAATGATGACTCAGCCTGCTCCAAATATCAAAAAGGGTATCAAATGCCATGTTCATCAATGAGAAAGCCTGCCACTGAAAGAACAAAATCTCCAGTTAAAACTACACTGGCACTTTCTATGATACCAAGTCAGAAGTCTAGAAGTAGGACATGCTAGAGTTGGAAAAGCCATTGAACATAGTTAACAAAGATCCAAACTCTTTCTGAATTTTCTCTCTGCCATCCCTGTGTTGGCAATGAGTCCCAACATGACAGAGAGATTGTACCACAGCGTGGGGCACAAGGGCTTTTCAAGCAGAAAAAAGAAGCATGGGTGAAATAGTGGCAGGGACGATGATGAAGTAGGAAGACCCTAAGCCCACATCATTCCAAGGATACAACTAGACAGCACACATGTCAGTGTAAATAACCCAGAAAACAACCGGAAGCCTGGCAGAACAAACTCCACATCTAAATTTAGAGGCCACATCAGAGAGGGTAGGGAGGACAGACACAGCGGGGTGTTAAACAGACCATGGGACTGTCTGCTGGATGGAGGGACCCATAAGCACAGAGAAGGGACAGAAAAAGGAGATCACACTGGGGAGCCCACACAAGGAAGGTTAATCTCCATAGCATTTGTCTTTGAAAACTAGAGGGGCTGAATTTTGAATTTTGTGAGTTCTCACAAACCAGAGTGACTTAAAGCCCAGAATGTTAAAAATCAGTGGATTCAGTTCCAGAAGAGCAGGAAGGGCATAGGAAGCTGAGTCCACACCCTTAAAGGGACAGCACAACAGTTTGTGGAGATATAGCATAGAAGCAGTTTGAAAAATGCCTGGGACATACAGGAGGGAGAGTTATTTACTTGTCTGGGAGAATGTCCCAGAGGGACAGAGATCCCAGAGAGACTCTTCCAGGAACAAAGGAGCTGGCAGGTACCATTTACCTCCCCCATCGCCAGCATAAACACACTGCCACCTGCAAAAACAAGCCTGGTGCTGACACTCACTATCTAACTTGCTACCAGTACTGCCCCCACCACCCCTGCCTCAGTGGATTTGCCCTTTCCACTCATCCTTGCCTCAGTCCCAGCTCTATGAGCCCCCTCCCTCAGAAGACCTGCATTACCACTGTGAACAACATAACTTCTGACCCACAAACTTTTCGAAACCTCATTCTGACTGCTGTGGCAGTTGTTGCTGCTGCAGTGGATCCTCTCCCATGGAGGACAGGCATGCACCTTGTTAAAACTGCATGCCTTCCCATGCACATTTTATGGATCCAGTCAGCTGGCCCTGGTCTCAGCAAAGGTGGCACATCCCCTCTCACTAGTGCACAAACTCTGCTGGCACTATGTGATGAATCCCCCCAGCACATTTGGATCTGCCCCCACCAATATGCCCTTGGCCAGAGCCCATTCAAATCAGGGCCACAAGCCTGACAGTATGCAAGTAGCCCCCAAAGGGGTCACCACCACCACTTTAAAGTGATTCGTGCCATAGGGAGAAGGAAAGATAACCATATACACCCGTTAGATTGTGGCCTCAGCAGTGGGGTGGGGGCAGATAGCTTTTCAGATTGTAGGCCCTCCCACCAACAACAGCTTCTTGAGGGACAACACAGGGGAAGTGCCCTGCAATTTGGTGTTACTGCATCTGGTCTAACTCAACTCAAGACCAAGGCAGCCCCAGATTGGTCCACTAACACCTCAGGGACCAAAGAGTCACCACAACAGGCACTGAAGATGACTTGACTAAAGACAAAGGTGGCTCAGCCACAACAGCAGGGTACACACACCACTCATATGACACACCCATGAAGCACTAAGTTTTGGTAAGAAAGAACAGGATAAAACTAAAGCAAGAGACCTAAGTGAAACAGAGATTAGTAACATGGCTGATAGAAAATTAAAAGTAATGATCATAAAGACATTCCCTGGACTTGAGAAAAGAGTGGAAAACATCAGTTAAGCCTTTATCAAAAAAATAGAAAAAGAACTAATCAGAGATAAAGAACACAATAAATGAAATTAAAAATACACTAGATAGAATAAAGAGCAGACCAGAGGAAGCAGAAGAACAAATCAGCAACCTGAGGACAGAGTAATGGAAAGTAACCAAGCTGGGCAGGTGAGAGAAAAAAAAAAAATCATTCAAAATGAGAATAGACTTAGGGAACTCATCAAGACTATCAAACATAATAATATTTGCATAATAGGGATCCCAGAAGAACAGAGAGAAAAGGGAGCAGAAAATTTATTTAAAGAAATAAAAGCTGGAAACTTCCCAAATCTAGGGAAGGAAGCAGAAAGTCAGATTCAGAAGACACAAAGATCTCCCAACAAAATCAGGAGGCCCACACCATGACACACAGTAATTAAAGTGGCAAAAAGTAGCAATAATGAGAGAACTGTCAAAGCAGCAAGAGAATAGAAGACAATTACATAACAGGGAAACCTCATAAGGCTATCAGCAGACTTTTTAGCAGAAACCTGCAGGCCAGAAGGGAGTGGCATGATATATTCAAAGTGCTGAAAGGAAAAAAAAAAAAAATGCAACCAAGAATACTGTATCCATCAATGCTATCATTAAGAATAGAAAGAAGGATAGTGAGTTTCCCAGACAAAGCTAAAGGAAGTCATGACCATTAAAACAGCCCTTAAAGAAATATTAGAGGACTCTCTCAGTGGATAGAAAAGATCAGAAGATTAAGAAAAGACACTAAAAGCAGTAAAAATAAGTATATCATTAAAAATTAGTCAAGAGACTCACAAAATAAAATGATATAAAGTATAACACCATATACCTAAAATGTGGTGAAAAGAGGAGTAAGCAACCATCAAGTTAATATAGACTGCTGTATAGAGAAGATGTTGTATACAAACCTAATGTTAACCACAAATCAGAATCCAATAATATATATGCAAAATATAAAGAGAAAAAAACCTAACTCTATCAGTGTACATATGTTTCATGGGAGAAGTGAGCAAAGTGAAGAAAGTAACAGAAAACTACAAATACAACCACAAAGCAAGTAACAAAATGGCAAAACCTACATACCTATCAATGGTTACTTTGAATGCAAATGGACTAAATGCTCCAGTTAAAAGACACAGGGAATGGATTAAAAAAAAATCTAAATGCTGCCTATAAGAGACTCATAACTAAAGACACATGCAGATTGAAAGTGATGAGATGGAAAAGCATATATCTTGCAAACAGATGTCAAAAGAAAACCAGGATAGTGATACTTATTTCGCACTAAATAGACTTTCATACAAAGACTGAGACAAGAGATAAAGGACACTATTTAATAATAAAGGGAACAATCCAACAAGAAGATATAAAAATTGTGACTATATATGCACCCAAACTAAGACCACCCAAATACATAAAACAGAATAACAAACATAAAGGAACTAGTCAATAGTAATACAATAACAGTAAGGGACTTTAACACCCCACTTACATCTATGGACAGATCATGCAAATAGAAAACCAGCAAGGAAACTGTGGCTTTGAATGACATACTGTACCAGATGGACTTGATAGATATGTTGAGAACATTCCATCCTAATGTAGTAGAATAAACTTTATTTTCAAGTGTACATGAAACAGTCTCCAGAATAGACTATATATTAGATCACAAGTCTCAACAAATTAAAAAAGACTAAAGTCATACCATATTATTTTTCTGACAACAGTGCTGTGAAACTAGAAACCAACCACAAGAAAAAATCTGAAAAGGGCACAAATACATGGAGATCAAATAACATGCTACCAAACAATGAATTGGTCAACCAAAAATTCAAAGAACAAGTTAAAAAAAATACATGGGGGGCGCCTGGGTGGCTTAGTCGGTTAAGCGTCCGACTTTCGCTTAGGTCATGATCTCGCGGTTCGTGGGTTCGAGCCCCGCGTCAGGCTCTGTGCTGACTGCCAGCTCGGAGCCTGGAGCCTGTTTCAGTCTGTGACTCCCTCTCTCTCTGACCCTCCCCTGCTCGTGCTTTCTCTCTCTCTCTCTCTCCTAGAAATAAATAAAACATTAAAAAAAAAAAATACATGGAAACAAATACAAATGAAAACACAACAGTCCAAAAACTTTGGGATGTGGCAACAGGAGTCCTAAGAGAGAAGTTTATTACAGCACAGTCCTACCTCAAGAAGCAAGAAAAATATCAAATAAACAGCCTAACTTTACTAGTAAAAGAGGACCAAAAAAACCCCAAACCAGTAGAAATAAATGATACAGGAATTAAAAACACAGCTACAACAAAACAAGAATAGAACAGATCAATGAAATCAGGAACTGGTTCTTTGAAAAGATCAACAATATTGATAAACCTGAAGCCAAACTCATAAAAGAGAGAGAGAGATCAAACAAACAAAATTAGAAATGAAAGAAGAGAAATAACAAACATCACCACGGAAATGCAAACAATTGTTAAAGAATACTATGAAAAACTATTTTCCAAAAAATTAAACAACCCAGAAGAAATGGAAAATACATAGAAACATATAACCTACCTAAACCAGAGCAGGAAGAAATAGAAAATTTGAACAGACTGAATACCACCAATGAAATTGAATCAGAAATCAACAAACTCCCAACAAACAGAAGTCCAGGGCCAGATGGCTTTATAGGCAAATTCTACTAAATATTTAAAGAAGACTTAATAACTATTCTTCTCAAACTTTTTTGAAAAATAGTCATTCTGTGAGACCAGCACTAACTTGAAACCAAAACCAGATAAAGTCACCACGTACAAAGAAAACTACAGGGGCACTTGGGTGGCTCGGTAGGTTAAGCTTCCAACTCCTGATCTCCATTCACGTCATGATATCAGTTTGTGAGATCAAGCCCTGAATCGGGCTCTGCACTGACAGCATGGACCCTGTTTGGGATTCTCTCTCTCCCTCTCTTTCCTCTTTTCCTGTTCACTCATGCTCTCTCTGTCTCTCAAAATAAATAACTAAACTTTAAAAATATAAAAAATAAAAAAGAGAACTACAGAACAGTATCTCTGATAAACATAGATGCAAACATGCCCCCCAAAATATTAGCAAACCAAATCCAATAATACATTTTAAAAAACCATTCACAGTGATCAAGTGGGATTTATCCTTGAGAAGCAAGAGTAATTCAATATTTGAAAGTCAATCAACATGAGACATCACATCAATAAGAGAAAAGAAAAAAGCCATATAATCATTTCCTTTTTAATATATAATTTATTGTTAAATAGGTTTCCATACAACACCCAGTCCTTCAATGGATACAGAAAAAGCATTCGACAGATTATAAATCTATTCATGATAAAAACCCTCAACAAAGTAGGTTTAGAAGAAACAGCTCTACATAACAAAGGCCTTCATGAAAAACTCACAGCTACCATCATACACTGTGGTGGTGGCGGGGGGTGGGGGGAGAATGGGAGCTTTTCCTGTCTGTAGTCAGGAATAAGACATGGAAGTCCACTCTCACCACTTTATTCAACATAGCACTGGAAGTCTTAGCCACGGCAATCAGACAAGAAAAAGGAATAAAAGTCATCCAAATTGTCAAGGAACAAGTAAAACTCTTACTATGTGTATATGACATGATACTATAGGTAGAAAACCCTCAAGACTCCACCAAAATACTAGTAGAACTAATAAATTAATTCAGTAAGGTCACAGGATACAGAATCAATGTACAGAAATCTGTTGTATTTCTATACAATAAAAATGAAGCAACAGAAAGTGAAATTAAGAAAACAATCCCATTTAGGGGAACCTGGGTGGCTCATGTGGTTAAGCATCTGAGTTCTGCTCAGGTTATGATCTCACATTCTGTGATTTCAAGCCACATGTTGGGCTCTGTGCTGACAGCTCAGAGTCTGGAGTCGGCTTCATATTCTGTGTTTCCCTCTCTCTGCCCCTCCTCTGCTTGCGCACTCTCTCTCTCTCTCTCAAAAATAATAAATAAACATTAAAAATTTAAAAAAGAAAACAATCCCATTTGCAGAAATCCCACTGCACCAAAAAAAAGTATCTAGGAATAAACTTAACCACACAGGTGAAAAACCTGTACTCTGAAAACTATAAAGCACTGATGAAAGAAATTGAAGACAACACAAAGAAATGGAAAGATTTATTATGCTCATGTATTAGAAGAACAAATATTGGTAAAATGTCTACACTATCCAAAGCAATCTACACTTTTAATGCAATCCCTATTAAAATACCAAAAAACATTTTCACAGGACCAGAATGAACAATCCTAAAATTTGTATGCAACCAAAAAAGACCCAGAATAACCAACATAATCTTGAAAAAGAAAAACAAAACTGGAGGTATCACAATTCCAGACTTCAAGTTATATTACAAATCTGTAGTAATCAAAACTGTATAGTACTGGCACAAAAATAGACACATATATCAATGGAACACAGTAGAAAGCTCAAAAATAAATCCACAATATATGGTCAACTAATCCTTAACAAAGGAGAAAAGAAAATGCAATGAGAAAAAGACAGTCTCTTCAACAAATGGTGTTGAGAAAACTGTACAGCTACATGCAAAAGAATGAAATACCACTTTTTTATACCATACACAAAAATAAACTAAAAATGGATTGAGGACCTAAATGCGAGAACTGACACCATAAAAATTCTAGAAGACAGCACAGGCAGGCATTTATCTGACATTGGACATAACAACATCTTTCTAGATAATGTTTCCTGAGGGAAGGGAAACAAAAGAAAAAAAGTAAACTATCAGGACTACATCAAAAAAAAGCTTCTGTACAGCAAAGGAGAAAACCAAGAAAACTAAAAGAAAACCTAAGAAATGGGAGAAGATATTTGCAAATGACATAACAGATAAAGGGTTAGTGTCCAGAATGTATAAAGAACTTATAAAACACAACACCCAAAACCCCAAATAATCCAATTTTAAAATGGGCAAATAAACAAACATTTTTCCAAAGAAAACATGCAGATGGCCAAAAGACACATGAAGAGATTTGGCTCAACATCATTGATCATCAGGGAAATGCAAATGAAAACCAGTGAGATACCACCTCACACCTGTCAGAATGGCTAAAATTCAAAACCTATGAAACAAAGTGCTGGTGAGGATGTGGAGAAAAAGGAGCCCTCGTTCACTGTTTGGGAAAATAGTACAGTTTCCTCAAAAAGTTAAAAACAGAACTACCCTAAGATCCAGTAATTGCACTACTGGGTATTTACCCAAAGAACACAAAAACACTAATTCAAAGTGATATATGCACCCCCATGTTTATTGCAGCTTTATTTATTATAGCCAAATTACAGAAGCAGCCCAAGTGTCCACTGATAGATGAATGGATAAAGAAGAGGTGATATATGTGGTACACACACACACACACACACACACAGTAGAATATTATTCAACCATAAAAAGGAATATAATCTTGCCATTTTGCAAATACAAGATTGACCTAGAATATATAATCCTAAATGAAATAAGACAGTCAGAGAAAGAGAGAAAGATAAATACCACTCTTCTGTGGAATTTAAGAAACAAAACAAATGAACAATGAAAAAAAAAAAAGAAGACAAACCAAAAAATAGACTTTTAAGTATAGCAAACAAACAGAGAGTTACAGAGGGCAGGTGAGTGGGGGAAATGGTTGAAATAGGTGAAGGGGATTAAGAGTACACTTAACTTGATGAGCACTAAGTAATATACAGAATTGTTGAAATACTGTATTGTGCTAATATATCATAGCTAGTTAACTACACTGTTTATTAAAATTAATTTTAAAAAAAAAGATGTTTTGACACTCGCATAAAAAGAAGAAAGAAGCATGGACAAAACAGGTCTCTGCTTACATAGCTTTCCCAAGAAGGCAAATTATTTCCAGGATATCCCACTGGGATTGTCTTATATCTCATTGGCCTCCAACTCCCAGACCCCCCCCCCAAAAAAAAAATATATATATATATATATAATCACAATTCTGGGCACCCTACCACCCAGACCCATTTGGAAACCGGTTAGTTAGCAAGAAAGGAAGAGATGCGTTTGGATGTGCAACCAAAAAAGTCTGCCACCCTAGCCCTGAGCAGGAGCACAGAAGGACATAGCAGTGTATGTGCCATCCTTGCTCTTTCCATCCTTTTCTCAAAAAGTAGCCAGCAAAAAGTCAGAAGTTTGGAAACAGAATTCAAGTTGTATTCAAAAGGGGTTAGTATTGGTTCCTTTGCAAAGTGCAGAACGCGGTCTAAAATTGCAATCTCCTGCTTACAGGAGGAGCCCTTTGGTTACTCTCCCCTGAGAAATCATCTTCAGCTCCTATAAAAGCAACATCTCTGCTCTTGTTTCCTTTCATCACGTTCGGGCTGCAGTATAAGGCAGGGGTGGCAAAGCAGCTGAGCCATCCACAGGAAGGAGATGAATCACACCAGCGCTTTTTCCGCAGGATCCCGGAGCACAGCACGGCCCATTATGGGGTGAAAGCGGCTGTGAAGAGAAATGAGCCAAAGGCGGATGTAGACCTTGTTTTGTATGGGCCGCGCATCCCCAAAGAACCCACGGTGATAAATGTTAAAGAAGAAAGAGGGACTCAGCTGAAAACTATTCTGACTGCACCACAAAAAGGAAAAAAAAAATGCTGCTGACTTGCTGGACGCTCTGCTAAAATAGAAGGCTTTAGGATAGACATCTAAATCAGAATTTATCACAGCACTGACAGTCCTCAGTCAATATCCGTGCCCACATAACACACTTCGTCATTGTCTCTGTGAATGGAATAGGTCGGGCTGAAATCACCACCACACAATAGAAACCTCTCTGTGAAGCGTTACTTTTCTTGGTACCATCTACTCCACAAAACAATCCTGAACCTGAGTCACCGGCCTTATTTCATCTCAAATAAGTGCGTTTTATAAATCTCTATTTAAAAAAAAAAAAAAAAAAAAAAACAGCTCAGCATTGTGAGTAGCAATTGCTTAAAATGGAAAATAGTAATCGTATAATGATGTACAGGAAAAGCTTTCATTATTGTTTTATTCATCAGACTGCAGAAAATGGATACTAATCATATGGACAATTTGTCTGCTGAACGTTAACTTCCTGTGTGCTGAACACCTTGCTTTTATATATTATCTCTGGTTGTAAAAAGTCTTACGAATAACTAAGTAAAGTTCAAAGAGATCTTCCCAGGACTGGGCAAATAATAATAGATGAAGCTGGTCTTCCAACTCATGTTTTGCTGATGCTGAAGCCTTTGTAAATGGCTATCTTGTAATATGCTGTTTCACATGTGCTAGTATTTCCCATAAAACCAATACTCCAGGCCATCAAAAATGCCAACCATGAGGAAAAGGGAAGGAGGACACAGCCACAAAGAAGAGGAAGCCAATCTTGTCCTGTGAGGAGCACAGAAAGGGGCAGAGGTAAACGACTATTAAGAGTCCCTGGAGGGGCGCCTGGGTGGCTTAGTCGGTTAAGCGTCCGACTTTCGCTTAGGTCATGATCTCGCGGTTCGTGGGTTCAAGCCCCGCGTCGGGCTCTGTGCTGACTGCCAGCTCAGAGCCTGGAGCCTGTTTCAGTCTGTGACTCCCTCTCTCTCTGACCCTCCCCTGCTCACGATGTCTTTCTCTCTCTCTCCTAGAAATAAATTAAAAAAAAAATCTTAAAAAAAAAAAAAAAGAGTCCCTGGAACATGAGGACTAATTGTTGAGAAAGCTGCTTTAACTAGTGGGGGAAAGTACATCAAGAAAATGAAAATATGTGATATTTTTCTGCTGCATCTTACCATTGGCAATATTCATAAAGCAATTCATATCATTACACTGAGGTTCTAGATTTTCCGCAGTCCAATAACTAATAGAAATATCTCAAACATACTTCTGGATGTGTCTGTGAGGGTGTTTTCAGGGGATGAGAGCACTTCAATGAGTGGCCTCAGGCAAGTAGATCGGGCTCCTCAGTGAGGATGGGCATCATCCCATCTATCAAGGATCTGAATAGAACAAAAAGCAGAGGAAGAAGGAATTGACTCCTTTTTGCTTCCTGCTGCCTGCTTGAGTTTGGGACATCTCACTTTGTCTTCTCTGGCCCTCAGACTGGGATTTAAACCATTGGCCCCTGGTTCTGAGGACTTCCGACTGGGACTGAATTATACCACCAATTCTCCTGAGTCTATAGCCGACAGATCACAGATCTAGGAAATTCTCAGCTTCCATAATCATGTGAGCAAGTTCTTCATAATAAACCTTTCTCTCTCTCCCTGCTCCTTTGTATCTCTTTCTTCTCTCTCTTTCTCTTTGTCTCGCCCCATATTTATACCTGAAAAACACAGGTTGCAAAGTATGCCCTAGTCTAGAATCGTATATATGACACATAAACACATGTCACATACCAGGAGTTGTCACATATCAGATACCACTGATAAAAACTGAGATGAATAATAACTAGGGGAAAAATGACTTTTTGGTTCCTACAACCTATAAGTTGGACTTTGGAGTACCAAGGTTGGAAGTGATAAGGTTTGTTGGCCTGTAAAAGGTGAATGGATTGAGACAGATTTTCCTAAAATAAAAAGGGAGACTGAAGAAGGGTAGGAAGGTCTGCTGAACAAGCTAGAAAAATAATAACTACTTCCAACTGAATAGATGAAACAGATATTTGGTTAGAGACATAAACAGATAGACTAACACACATGGAAAAAATAATAGATACGTGACAGAATATTAACAGCTATTTTATCGGGCTGGTCATTCAGTGATTTTCTTCCTACTTGGAAGTTCTCTTGTATGGAGGACACTTCGCCTGTCAACCCCCATTCTATTCTTCGATTCGTAGGGTCTGGAAAGCTTTCATCTAGATCCCCCAGTATTCTTGCAGCTAGCATTCTGGATGCAAATTATATGCCCCCAGTACTTGAGGGAGATCTGGAAGGCAGAATGAAGAGATGGCCGTTCCCTGACCTCTCTTGGCTGATGTTCCTGGTGATGTAAAATGTGAGACTTTCCTGCGGTTGTGCTCATGTCCTTGCTCCACCACTGTGGGCAAGAAAACACCAAGTGACTTCTTAGTGTAATTCCCTAACTTCTGGATCACAGCTTTAGCTGCTCTTTCTCCAGTGTGGGGGGCAGTTGTGACAGCATGTAGTAGTGGCTGCTTCAGAGATGGGAGTGTCCCTTGTAGATCAGCTCTGAATGATTCTGGAAACCAGTCCAGAAAGTCTGGCCCAGAAACTGTTCTTTCAGCCCTTCCAACAACTGTGTAAGTACCGAATATCTTGTATTAAATTCCTTTCTGATTAATATACCTATTTCTGTTGCCTGCACACAACCCTACCGAGTCACCTATATTTCACTTTATTGTGACTGTAAGCATACCTATCTTGTATAACAAAAATATTTCTTATATATCTCATTCCATTCCTTTCCAACGCAAATTCGTCACTTAAGTGGCCTTTTTACCACTCCCAGAAATGCCCTTTGCTTGTTCTTCGGTGCATGCATTTGCACTGTCTGTGTCTCCCTTTCATCTGCTCAAGCCGGAGAGAAACCAGGGCACACGGTTCTAACATTCTTGCCATATTCCCCTATGCCCAGCAAAGCATCTGGGCAGGGAAACTTCAGGGTCCAATCTGACAGGACAAAACACAGTGAGATGGTGTGCTAGGAAATCCCCTGGGCCCATAAAAATGTTAGGTGGATGGGGTGCCTGGGTGGCTCAGTCAGTGAAGGGTCTGACTCTTGATTTGGGCTCAGGTCATGATATCCCAGTTCGTGGGATCAAGCCCCACATAGGGTTCCATGCTGACAGATTCTCTCCCTCTCTCTCTGCCCCTCACCTGCTCGTTCTCTCTCTCTCCAAATAAATAAATGAACTTTACAAAAAGATTTTCTTAAAGTTTAGGAGGAAAGAGACTTTTCAGAAGTCTAGAGCTTCTTCTTAAGCTGGGAAAAACAAAAGCAAGGCTGACTCAGAAGTGTATGTTTGTATATTCTGATCTCTATGTGGGATTTCATTCTTATTCTTCTCCCAACACAACTCTGAATTTTGCCAGTACACACTGGAAATGAAAAGCATCTATGTCTCTTTGGCTATGATTCATTTCCTCCTCTTTGTTCTTACAGAAGAAAGTTAACATCAGATGGTATTATTTTGCATCCTTCTTTGTTTCTTTTTTTTTTTTAAAGGTAAATGCATATGGGAAAAAATAGGATCCACTTTATAAAGTATATCAAACATGTAAAAAGGAGGGAATATCTGGGTGGCTCAGTTGATTAAGGTCTTGATTTCAGCTCAGGTCATGATCTCATGGTTCACGGGATAGAGCACCGCATCAGGCTCAATGCCAACAGCCTGAAGCCTGCTTGAGATTCTCTCTCTCCCTCTCTCTCTGCCACCCCCTGGTCATGCTCTCTCTCTCTCTCTCAATAAACAAAAAGTATTTTATTTTAAAATAGAAGTTTCTGACCTCTCATCTTTTTAACCATCCATTATGCAATCCCTCTGCTCAGGGATAACCACTGCTACCAATTTGGACTAAACCTTTGTGACCTCTTTTGATGCGTTTTCCTACATTACTTTTTTCTTTTAATGTGACCACACTGTACATAATCTCTGCTACTTGATATTTTCTCATAACAATATATCAGGGACATATTTCCATATCAGTATTTGTTATACTACCTCATTCTTTTAAAAGCCTGCATGTGGCCCACTTTATGTAGTTTATTTAACCTTTATCCTATTGATCAACTTTGAGAATGCTTCCTTATTTTCATTAATGTAAACAATGAGGTCATGTGTACCTTAGTATAGCTGGAGTTCACCTGGCTGAAAAAAAACTCCTTAAATACAGGTTTCATGTGCCATCTACCCAAAAAAAAATGTTAAGAACTACTTAATTTACGTGTTATGAGGCCTGAGGATACATTAATATTTTTGTTTGTAGTTTGATCTAAAATCTGGGTAGGCAACAAAGTAATGAGTTAGTGTATTAAGTGTAAAGATCTTGAATCTTTTTCCTCTAGTAGACTGAAAATAGATTCATGGTACAAAGAGCTCATTAACTACTTATGTTCACAGATGAAATTAAGACGATTAATATTCTTGAAGTACAGAATGTGTCCCAGTCCCTAAAAGCAAACTGAACAAAGCCAAAAATCCAAAAATATTCTAAATAATTTATTGGTAAGAATTATCAGTGATTCAGTAAAAGATCAAAAATGTAATTTCAAATAAATGATTTCAGTTATCAGAGAAAGTACTACATCTGAAACAAGTTCTAGGTATATTTTGTTTCAAGCGTATCCCAAAGAGAGGTTGGAAATAAGAGTCTGAGCTGAAATTAATGGTATAGATTATGCTAGGCAATCACTATTCTTTAAAGTCCTAAACATAATGAAATTTAATACCAAAAATTCTAAGGAGAACTCTAATCCCCACCCTATTCATCATTGGCCTCAGAATGAAACGAGCATGGGAAAGAAAGACATCTTTTTTATAACAAATCATACTTCCATAAAATCCCAAAACTCAAAGGGACTTCCAAAGCCACCTAACTGCCCTGCTGGCCTTATAATTCCCTTTTCTATCCCCACCTAGGAACTACTAATTGAGAATGCAGGTAGTCCCTTACCTACCTCGAAAATGTATTCTATTTTCAGAGAGTGTGTTTTTAAAATCTTGGATTTAATTCTTCCTGTAAGCTGTTGGTTTAAGATCAGCTCTTTGGAGGCCCTCCTCCACGTGACAGCCTTGTAGATATCTGAAGACAGCGATCACCTGCATCTTGACATTCTCTTAAGGGTAAACATCTCACCAACGGAAAATATTCCAGACCCATCAAGTTAGTTACACTTTCCAGAAGCCTCTGATTTTTATCATTGATCATTCATTCTATCAATCTACTAAAATTGATTGAGAGCTTCCCACATGTCAAGTATGACACTCTTACTCTGGGAATACAATAGTAAGAAAACAAACACTGCTCTGTCTTCATGAAGCTTATGTGAATTAGGGCAAAAAAGACATTGATTGATATGTCTGCCATAGATCATGTCCAGTTACAGAGGGGAATGCCATTAGGAGAGGTACTCAGTGCTGCGTGAGCACTAGTACAGAGCCTTGGCCTAGACCTCGGTGATAGATCGGGCTTCCTGGAGAAGGTGATGCTTTAGTTTGATCCAAAGAACACGTCTGAGACACGTAGGTGAAGATGGAGACCTGGGAGAACAGCTTGCCTGACTGAAAGAAGACTTGTACCAGACTTCTAGGAGGAGGGAGCAGAGAATCTGAGGAAGGTGGTGTAGCAAGTGCATAGAAAATGACTGGAAAGATTGGTAAGAGATACACCTAGAGAAGTGCCTTTTGGGTGTGGTTAAGGCTTGTCCGGGTGTTTAGAAGCCAGGGAAAGTTATTGAAGGGTTTTAAGAACAGGAGTGAAATAACCAAATTTGCATTTACAAAATATGGCTCTGATCCTGAGAGAGAAAACAGATGGAGGGAGAGCAAGAAGGAAGGAGAGTCAACCACTGGCAGGCTACCGTGAGGGTCCAGTAGCAAAGTCTAGATGATGACGGAGCTAGGGTGGCTGGTGAGAAATAGATGCTTTAAGAGGCATTTAACTGGGAAGTGTTTAGAATACCAAATGAACCAGCAACAATTTTTAGAAAATAATTTTTGCTAATACAAAAGTATAAAACAAAGTTACATAGCAGCTTAATTTTAATTTCCTACTGTTTTGAAGGATGAGAGACTTGAATACTGACTATACAAAGACACTAAAATTAAACAGTAGTTTCTGAGTGTCCACAAAGCACAATAAATAAATAAATAAATAAATAAATAAATAAATAAATAAATAACTGATTTTTAAGTCCACAAAGTTTTGCAAAAGAAACATTTCAACACATTTCTTTTTTCTTTGGGAGAAAGAATGAGAGAGAGACAGAGACAGAGAGACAGAGAGAAAGAGACAAAGCATGAGTGAGGGAGGGTCAGAGAGAGAAGGAGACACAGAATCCAAAGCAGGCTCCAGGCCCTGAGCTGTCAGCACAGAGGCAGACAGGGACTTAGACTCAGGAACCAGGAGATCATGACCTGAGCCAAGGTCAGATGCCCAACCGACTGAGCGACCCAGGCTCCCCTGCACAATTCTTTTTTCTTATCTGGACACGTCAGAAAGTGTATCTCTGGGTTTGAAGATCTTTTAATTTACTATCTCATCTTCTTGAGAGAATCTTAGAGGAAGAAATAAAAGGAAAAGAGCAAGGAATATAAAGGGAGACAGTGCTTACATATTTTCAAAAAGTGTAATCATGAAACATTTGATAGAGGGACACAAAACATTTTAAATATAACTTTTCTTTGTAAAGGCTGTGAGTGATAAAAAGTAGAGTTGGAAAGTATTTCTTCCTTTCATATCCTGATCAGGGTTCTTTTATTGTAAAAGTAATACACTGGAAGTTTAAAATTGAGCTCCTGAAGTTACTGAAGAATCCCAAACAATGGTGTCAACAATACCCTCACTATAAATTCTGGAGTTCAGTAAAATTAAGTTGCTTATTTTAAATACAGACAATTTTTTTTTTTTTTTTAAAGATTGGTCATCTAGCACCATCTTCTGGCTATATGATAATTTTTGTTTTCTCTCTCCTTCAAATTACTGTATAATTATGATTGTGGCGCCACCTGCTGGACTTTTTGTCTAAAAACAAACACCCTGAAGAATTGCTGAGACAGTACATAATTATCTACAAGTGCAAGACCTCGACTCACCCTAGAAAAAAAATTATTGCAAAGTAGCTAGACCTCCTGATTCTAAGAATTATTCTAAAGGACCTATACATAATAGTCTAGTAATCCAAAGAATTATTATGTATTTTACTTATGGAGAAAGAAGCTATTGGGGTGCCTTGGGTGGAGAGGTGGGTTGGGCTTCTGACTTTGGCTCCGGTCATGATCTCAGGGTTCCTGGATTCGGAGCCCCGCGTCGGGCTCTGTGCTGACAGTCAGCTCAGAGCCTGGAGCCTGTCTCGGATTCTGTGTCTCCCTCTCTCTCTGACCCTCCCCTGTTCATGCTGTCTCTCTCTTTCAGAAATAAATAAAACATTTAAATTTTTTTTAAAAAGAAGCTATATATTCTCTTGGGAATCCATTCTCAGCTCCTCTTCTGCTATCCTCATGCAACCTTTAGACACATGAGAAATTACCCACCCATTAGTTAAAGAGGAAAGTAAAATAATACTTGAGCACACTTGAGTACATTCTTTCTTAAGTTTTACAACTCTAAGAAATCATATTACCTGTTAGCCCCACTGGAAAACCGAGATGTAGTTTAGCTGCATCTAATATATCCTGTATCAAAATGGAACACAGAGAAATTTGAACCAAGGTATTTTTATACTGAAACCTCTGCTTCTTCTACCCCGTTTTCACTGCTACTTAATGAGATTTAGGTAAATGTAGACTGTCTATAATTATGATTATTTAAAGACTATTAAAGGATGTTCTAATCTCAATTGATATGTTTCCTTGTAAGAACTTTCTAGTTTTCAGTCAAGATCCCTTTATATCCTTTATTAACTTTTCTAGTCTGAATACCACACTTTTCTATTTGTCACCCTGGGCTTCTTTCTGCCTGGGTATCTCTGAAAACAACCATGAATTTAAATCTACCATATTGATATCTGGATAAAAATGTCCAAGGAAAGAAATAATAATTTGTCACTTTTTCTAAAGTGTTGATTAGATTCAACCTAAAATAAGAAAGCTAAAATTTCTCAGTTAAAAAAAAGATCCTCCATTAATTTGCAACTTTAGTCATATTTAATGTGATTTAACTTGAGTTTTTTAAATTATGCATTTCAAATGTCCTCTTAACTGGTAATATATGCCAATCAGAGTCCTTCCCCAAAAGCGGGTAATGAGGACTTTCTCCTAGGTTGTGGGTCAAATTGTAAAGGATGATAGCTTAAGAGAATGGAAGAGGTGCTAGAGGTCCCCATTATCTACTAGAGGTCCCCATTATCTGCAGAAAAATCTATTTGCAGCAAGACAAAGGCCAACTTACAGAGTGAAGCAAAGCTCATAGAAATGAATAATTATTATTTGAATGAAATTTCCTCCTGTATTTCCCAGTCATGCAAACTGAAAAAGAATACCTTTCAGTCTGTCACTTCCTAAATGTTTCTGTTCTCACAACTAAAAGATTACTACCTACGACAAAATTCCAGAAATATATGTTGGCTTAACAAATGTTGAATGGGATGACCTTCATTAGTTCTACTAAGTTCTCTGAGCTTTTAAACTCCGTTATAAAACAAATGGATTCATACACACTTTACTTTCCTCCCAAGGTTTACAGAGTTCAAATGAAATGAATACCATATGAAATGAGAGATTTCTCACTGTAAAATTTAGAAACTTATTATAAATGAGCTATATAAATATAAACCTTTCATACTGTTGAAGAAAATCTATGTGCCCAGCATAGCACTTTTTAAATATGGTATATGTTCAATAAAGTATAATCTGTTTGCTGTGTCAGTTCTAACACATGAAGATAGGAATGGGAAGCTTTCCAAAGGACTTATTTAATACAGCACTGTCACTCAACGTTATGACAAAGAAAATTGATTAAGTTAGTGTATCAGTATAATGATCACTGACATCTGTATTTGTCATACAGTAGGCACTTGAAAGAAAATGGTTCTTAAGAAACAACATTGCATTTACATTTTTTTCTCTCGTAGAAAACGAAAGTCATTGTGTGTGTCACTGCAAAGTGAGGATCATTTCCCACCCTGATTTTTTAGTTCCTACTAACTGGCAAATATCTTCTATGAAATATTGATTCAATCTTAATATTCCTGTGATTGTATAAGGAATTACAAGAGCAATTCGTATTTAGTTCTATGCTGTTAAGTACCCAAAGCAGTCTTGGTAGACCAATTAAAGATCGAAGGTAAAATGGAATCAGATGCCTTTTTTTTAACGTTTTATTTATTTTTGAGAGAGAGACAGAGTATGAGTGGGGGAGGGGCAGACCGAGAGGGAGACATGGAATCTGAAGTAGCTTCCAGGCTCTGAGCTGCCAGTACAGAGCCCGACATGGGTCTCAAATTCACAGAATGTGAGATCATGACCTGAGCCAAAGTCAGACGCTTAACCTACAGAGCTACCCAGGCGTTTCTGGAATCAGATGTCCACAAAAACTATTTCTTCAACATGAGCATAACTTAAATAAGGTTATATACTACTTGCTTAACAAATAGATCTATGTTCTATTTGAATCTCCAATTCTATACTATGTATTTTCATATGTTCTCAAAATAGAAGCTTAATGCAGAAAATTGTATGATAGTCAAAACTAGAGAATACATGAAGAAGAGATTTGTGATCCCTGTGAACTTGAATACATATTACACAAGATGACAGTTTTAGCATACTCACCTCTCCCATCCAACATTCTCTATCATTTGAATTTTTTTTTTAAATATTTTTATTTATTTCTAGGAGAGAGAGAGCGAGAGACAGCGTGAGCAGGGGAGGGTCAGAGAGAAAGGGAGTCACAGACTCTGAAACAGGCTCCAGGCTCTGAGCTGGCAGCCAGCACAGAGCCCGACGCGGGGCTCGAACCCACGAACCGCGAGATCATGACCTAAGCGAAAGTCGGACGCTTAACCGACTAAGCCACCCAGGCGCCCCTATCATTTGAAATTTTAAGACTTTAATATACTGTTAGAGGAGCTCTCTCCACCACTACAACTTAACTCTTAATTAATCTTTGCTCTGAAAATAAATTGTTTTTGCCTTTTTTCAATAAGTATAACCTAAATAATCCAAAGTTGCAAAAAAAAAAAAAAAAGAATTGAATAAGAAGTCTTCAAATGAGACTTTCATTTTTTGTCCCCGTAACTTCAAATAGAACAGTGTGACCATAGAGGAAAATGGAGAGTAATGGGGAGCTATGACTCAATGTAACTTACCATGAGTCTTGAACATTACTGACCCTACCATCAAGTTACCTTTAATAGACGATTCCTAGAAATGCATTCTATCTAATAAAGATACACCCAGTATCACCATTTAAGGCATGTCCTATCCAGATTTAAAGTTAAATAGGGGCACCTGGGTGGCTCAGTCAGTTAAGCGTCCCACTTCAGCTCAGGTCATGATCTTGCAATTCGTGGGTTCAAGCACCTTGTCAGGCTCTGTGCTGACAGCTCAGAGCCTGGAGCCTGCTTCAGATTCTGTGTCTCCCTCTCTCTCTGTCCCTACCCAAGTCGCACTCTCTCTCTCAAAAACGAATAAACCTTAAAAAATATTTAAAGCTAAATGCTCAACAATTATAAATTGTGTGTTATAAATCATTCATTTCATCTTTGCTTTGATGATTACCTAAAAATTAATTTAACATTCTTAAATTCACTGTTGTTTTTCCCAACAGAAAATTAATTGCCAATGCAGATAAATAATCTACTAATATGTCATCTTTAGGCTCATAACATTTTAGGAGGAATCATGAAAATATCAGCACTTTTGGAAGATTTCTCCAGCTAGAAACTAGGCCACAAGGGATTTTTCTTCCCCTTTCTGAAAATCCCACTTGGTAAGGAATAGAGCCTTTAAATTTTGCTGTGAAAGCTGATCATCATTAGCATGACAAGTCTTTTTTGTGCTGTTGATACTCCATTCAGAAAACACTGAAGATCCATCTACTCTTGTGTGTAAAGATTTGCCTTTCAGGGTAATGGAGGCAAGGACTAAAGATCATATAACCTAGACTTGCATAAATCAGAGCATAGATGACAAGCCAAGAAGGGCAGCCTCCTACATTTTTCCCTAGGCTGACTGTATGTAATGCAAGTTAAGTCTGCTCTTACACTGGAGGGAGGTGAAAACATTTTACACTCTGTTAAATTAATCAAACAAGGAAGCCATGAGACTCATGTGGCTCTCATGCCACAGGGGCCTACATAAGCAAACCAAAATCTAAACCCTAAATGCCTCAAGGTTACAGAGTTAGGACTCTAAAAACAGCCAATCACAAACTGCCAACTAAGCATTAAGCTATAACCAATCAAATAATTTCCTTCTTTGCTTCTGCATTTTCTCTATAAAAGACTTTCCCCCTTGCTCCTGTGAGCTGGCAATCCCACTAACCCCTTCCTAACGACTGTCCCATTCCAATCGATTCTTGTTCAAAGTTTAAAAATTTTTAATATGCCTCAGTTTATCTTTTAACACCACCATTCTTTGGAGAGAGAGATAGAGAGACAGAAAAAGAGACAGAGTATGTGTGTATGTGTGTCTGAATCCAATAGTTAAGACTGGGTTTTTTCTGGGGTGCCTGGGTAGCTCAGTCGGTTAAGTGTCTGTCTTCGGTTCAGGTCATGATCTCATGGTTCGTGGGTTCAAGCCCCACATCGGGCTCTGTGCTGACTGCCAGCCCAGAGCCTGGAGCCTGTTTTAGATTCTGTATCTGCCTCTCTCTCTGACCCTCCCCTGTTCACACAGTCTTTCTCTCAGAAATAAATAAAACATTAAAAAAAAAAAAAAAGACTGGGTTCTTTCTGAAAAGAAATTGTGTTTACAGTCTTTTCCAAACATTTTGAATTACAATATAGGATTGTTAAAAAATTAAACTATTTCAATTAAGAGAAAGAGACATTTTAGGAGGGCAAATAAACCCAAGTTGTTCGTTTATTTGTTTTGGTCAACTTGACTATTTAAACTTTTAGAGATATAGCTATAATAGCCAAATGTCTACTTGTAATATTTAATTTTTAATTTTTTCACACATCCATATTTGAAACCACATTATATAAAGAATATATTAGTTTTAAAATATTGTTTATTTCTGTACCCACCTTTCATTAAACAGTTTTATTCAACCTCTTTACATGCATTTTGAATGTCACTGTCTTAATCATTGCCAAAGCCACTTTTTGACCAGTTTTTAAAGTTTGACCAGTTTTAAAGATATTAAGGTTTCATTTCCATCTCAGTGCCTCAAAGACATCCCTTTCTAAATTCTAGTTTGATCCTGTTATATGTTACTGCAAATTTATCCAAAGCCTAAGTACTCTTTCACATAACATTAGAACAGTCATTTGTTCTGTTCATTTGTGCTGTAAATATGTCTTAAAGATTTCTAAAATATGGTCATTTATTTATTCAATTTATCTTTAAAGTTATCTTTAAAAGACTTGCTTACAATGACTTTTAAAAGAGATAATTACTAAATTACTTAATGTTTTACCAATTCATGTAGGTGACCTTGATACGTATCCAAAGCTGGCATTCATTAAGTCCATTCCCAACCTAGACATTTTTCTGAAAAACTCTGTTTTTTTTTCAAACTAAAGGAATTGAAAACGGGGTCTGAACTACAGACTCTTCATAAAGATTCTGGCATAAAGCAACTTACTCTTTTCTGAGGAATATTTTTTTAATTCTTTTATCTTAAATTCAATTTAGAGATATATTATTTATTTTATTTTATTGTTTTAGAGTTTATTCATTTTTGAGAGAGAGAGACAGAGTGTGAGCAGGGAAGGGGCAGAGAGAGAGAGGGAGACACAGAATCTGAAGCAGGCTCCAGGCTTGAGCAGTCAGGACAGAGCCTGACGCAGGGCTAGAACTCAGGAGCTGTGAGATCATGACCTGAGCCTAAGTCGGATGCTTAACCAACTGAGTCATCTGGGCGCCCCTCTGAGGAGTAATTTCGGGGCAGTCATGATAAGTGCAGAGTCAGAAAAGGTAAGGAGGCTGAAATGCAGATCAAATGTAAAACAACTAAGGAGTAAGTTTAATTGAATGGCAGCAAGGTTCATGGCATAAGACATGAAGGTGTGCTATAGAGAAGAATAATAAATGTTCTTGACAGGATGGAATAAGTTGAATCTAAAAAGATGTAACTTACTATATAGACAAACTTAGAGTCTATAACCTAGATTTCACAATCTAATTGCCCAGGTACAGAAAAAAGAAAATCTGTTATAAACTCAGTACAGACAGGCAGACAGATAGATAGACAATTTCTCACAACCTTTGGAAGCTAGGTTTAAGACCACTTAACACAATGTGCAGGTCGTGGTGCCAGAGAAAAATGCAGAGCTGCTTCAAAATTAAGGGTTTTAAGACAGCAAGAACAGAGCATTCATCTTTCGAAGCATGACTCCCTGGGTGACTACACAGTCCCTGCAACCGTGAAGTTGGCCCTGCACTGGCTATTTGTGAAAGAGGCCTTATTCACAGAGGACTCCTATCTGCCTGCTCAGCACAAAAACTTCAGCACAAGCACAGAGCGTGGAATAAAAGAGGGACTCAGCAGATGCAGATCTCTGTTGAAAGAAAGAATGATCCAGAAGGTAGAGTGGTGAGCCTGTCCACATCTCCTTACTTAATAAAAAAATTGCATTTTTTCAGGAAGAGGGAACAGACTTTAATCGTAAGACATATTTTCAGTATTTAAAGAATCTTATGACTTGAAAAGGATTTGCCCCCTCAAACTTTATTTTATTTTTTTTTTAATTTTTTTTTTAATTTATTATTTCTAGGAGAGAGAGAGACAGCGTGAGCAGGGGAGGGTCAGAGAGAGAGGGAGTCACAGACTCCAAAACAGGCTCCAGGCTCTGAGCTGGCAGTCAGCACAGAGGCCGACGCGGGGCTCGAACCCACGAACCGCGAGATCATGACCTAAGC
>NW_024081076.1:1099929-1460567 GCF_003009895.1 Hyaena hyaena | reverse complement strand
AACATTAAAAAAATGTTTTTTAATAAAAAAAATAAAAAAACAAAGTCATAAGAAAACCCTAAGCACACAAAGCAGGCAAAGTTCTTCCGTTTACTTTGTAAAATAGTTGCAGATCAAAAGATAAACAGTTGCATGGAAATCAAAGTAAATAATTAAAGTTTCTTAATGCCCCCAAATAGATTCCATGACCCATTGTAAACCTGGAAAATGAACAAAACTGAAAATCTGTGAATAATGGTACAAATTAGATCAATGTTGATATTCCACCTGTATTTCTGCACCAGTTGTTTCATTTATGTGGAAAAGCCTACAAGTTAATTCTTTAAGAACTTGCACTGTTTGGTACAAATTTACAAAAATAAAATCTAATTATGGAAACATCAAACAGGATGAGCTGTTTTTTCTTAAGATGTAAATGAATCCTTTACATCTTTCTATAAATTCTGTTTGATAGAAACACGATAACAGTCACTCCTACTTGCATTAAGAAACTGCCATTTAAAATCTAAAACAAAAATCAGCAAATGTTCCTTATCCAGAAAATGAGAAATCTCATTGGATGCAAAAATAATTGTGATTTAAATATTGATACCCAGGGTTGTCAGTTTGTGACATAAGTAATATGTCATACTTAAAGTAATACAAAACAATACTTCGTTATCCAGAAATAACTACTGTCTTTAATATAGAATCCTCCACATATGAGAGACTTATGAATGGCACACTGAAAAGATGGTCCGACAAGTAAGCTGGAGAAACATTGTATAATATACCCTCGTAGAAATTCATAATTACTTCAGCATATTACACATTTTGAGTAGTCCTGCAGTAAAGATAGGTGTTTACCTTTGTTTAACCTAGAATGTCCCAAACTTATTTGAACTTGGTACCCATTTTTACATCCTTACGTAAAAATATTTTCAGTGTTTAAAGAATCTTAGGACTTGAAAAGGATTTGCTCCCTCAAACTTCATTTTAAAAAAACAAAGTCATAAGAAAACCCTAAGCACACAAAGTAGGCAAAGTTCTTCCGTTTACTTTGTAAAATAGTTTCAGATCAAAAGATAAACAGGAAAGGGTGGCTTGTTTACCTGTTTTATTTTTCACATAAAATTATAAACACTTTGAAATGGTAGTTTCTGGAGTTTACTTTGAGAATTGTAGCTCTAGAGCAATCGAACGTGAACAAAGAGGAATATTGATTGTGCTTGCATTTGGTATTCAGGAGTTTTCATGATTTATTTTATAGTTAAATTTTATCCATTTCGGCAAAGGTGATGTTTATGCAAATGCACTGCCCAAGCTTGGGAAGTTAATGCACTGGCCCTCCCACTCTTCCTTATACCACACTTTGAGCTTTGCGTCTGGTGCAGGACATTGGCTAACTGCAGCGTAATACAGATTATCAACCTGGATAATGAGGAGACTTGAAACCATTCTCGAAGACGTATAATTGAAGGGCTGCAGGTGATTTGGGGGCACGAAGGTCTCTGTGCCACATTAACCTCTTGTCTTTCAGCTCTTGCCCTGTCACCCCAGCAGTGACACTTCACTGCCAGTAGCTTTGGTCTCCAGCAACAGTTGCTTGCAGGGTCCATCTTTTCTATACACGCAGAGGTGGCCTTATTGCTTATCCTTAAGTCTCACAGCACCTGCCAGAGAGTGTCTCCTAAGAGATCTCTGATCCCCAGCTCTGAAGGATCTCCCACCAATCCAACATCCAGTGGTACCAGTTCAGCCTGGCAATATTCCGCTCCTCAGAGGTCTGATTCCCAATTTGTGGGCTCCCTCCTCAGAGCCTGTAGACGCTGACAATCTCGGCCTCTCCGCCAACCTTATCATCATGTAGAGGAGAATGAGTTTGTTTTATGAGGCCCATGAGGACAGAACTAGAAATAGTGGGTAGAAATAAGAGGTTACAATAATTAGAGACACCAAAACCCTGAAGGGATTGCACTGAATTTCCTCCCTACTAATCAAAAGAAGGATCTGCCACAAAATGAACATAGTAACAGAACATGTGCCCTTATTACTACTCCCAACACAGTTTGACTTTTTTATTGTTGCTAGTTTATCTGACTTTCCTTGAGGGCAGCAATCGAGTTTATTTATCTTTGTATTCCCAGGACCCAGTGAGTTATGTAATGGTAAGTACGCAAAACATATGTTCTTGAGGCAACATGGTATATTAGAGAAATCACAGGATTTCGAGTCCATTTCTGGATCATTATCATAACCCAGATTACATTGTTTTTTTTAAACCTGTATTCTTCCCAGAGAGGAGAGTTTCAGGAAGGGAGTGGTTGATGGTTTTGAGCACTATGGGTGAGTAAGATTATTTCATTTTCCTAAGCCTAACTCTTCCAAGAGAAATCTCTGCGGTTTTTCACTCTAAGCAAATGTCGTGTAATAGAAAATGTCCATTGGATTCAGTAGAAAGATCACCAGAGATCTACCTTGATTGAAACAAGTACCAATGGGGGTAGCAGGTTGCAGTAAGCCAAATACTGCACTGGACATAAAGAGGAGATGGGAATCCCACTCATCCAGCAGCTTTTAGGATTATTTACTGTAAATAGAGGGGATGGGCAATAGTTACACACAGCTGTCGTTCAAAGGGTTTGGGTTTATTAGCTTAAATAGGGGATGATCTGAGCATCTTGTATTTACTTGTTTAAAGAAAACAGGTAATATAGAGAGGTTAACAAGAAGAGGGAATAATCTAGAACAAGGTCTCTGAGGAGGCTTCTAAGAGAAAGATGGCATGGGAACAAAAATGAACAGATTTGTTCGAGACAAAAAGAAGGGCAACAACTTTTTCAATTTAATGGGGTTCTAGGGAAAAAGGATAATGTGGATACAAACAAGGTTACAGACTTATAGGCGGGAAGGAATTGAGGCAGCCCCCGTCTGGGCTTTTAAAAGCAACTGGCGGCACAGCACAGTGATCAAAGAGCACAGGCCCCGGACGCAGACTCTGTATTTAAGTCCCTGTGCCTAACCTTGGGCAAGGTGTTTAACCTACTAACGCCTTATTTCCCAGAGGACAGTAACCCTGCTCTTACTCTCTCAGGTTGTGGTAAGGAGTTGATGACTTATATATGTGCAGTCATCTAAGAGTGCTGAGCAGAGGCTCTATCGAAGCATTAGCCACTCTCGCTGTGTGAAGGGAGAGTTGCCCTGCTTCTGCTGACTGGAGGAAAGTGGGCTCAGAGATTTCAACGGAGGACAGACAGTTTGAAGGGAACACTGCAAGAGTACAAAAAAGAAAAAGCAAGGCAAACATAAAAGAGGTGGGGAGCGGTGATGAAGACCCACTTTCAGTTGGAGATGATGTCTAGGTAATTGTGACGATTCTCAAAATTTCCCCGTCTTTAGCCCAGTGGTTGACAGGGATGAGGCAGATAGTAGATAGACCCAAGGGAAGCCATGTTAGAACGAGGAGGTGGAACTGAGCACCCGACGACAGGCTGAAGTGAAGGGCCATGGAACCAAGTTAGAAGTCCATAGAAAGAGGGCAGAGTTGAGGCCCAAAAAAAGACGGGAGATCCTGTATGGTGTGCTCGTCTGAGCAAGGCTACTTGCAGAGCGGGCCATGGTGGTAACCCAGCAGGCCTAATCCCACAGTGGCCCTGGGGGGAGCCCGCAGGGGGAGACAGAGAGGATTGTGACGCGGGCGGGCGGGGCTCCAGGGTGGCGCGTGGTGTACCCCTCAGTTACTCGGTCCTGGTGAGGACGAAGGGCACTTGCCAGGGGGCGCTCCGAGGCTCTGCAGCATGTGCCTATGCTGTAAGGGGGATGAAGCCATCCAAGTCAACCCCGTGAGTTCTCCAAGGCCCTCACCCCGACTTGTCTGCCCCTTTCCCCGGCCTAGCACTGGGGACACTTGCCATTAGGGCCAGTGTGGGCGCGTTGGTGCTGGGGGCTGGGAATCCCTGGTGAAGTAGACAGACTAGATCCTGGGCCGCAAGACTCTCCAGGAGGAGGAAGAGCCTCACTTTGTGCCCACTAGAAAGCAGGCACCCTCAGTCGTTTGCCCCGGAGGTGGGATGGGGCTTACAGAGGTGGGGGGTGGGGCAGAATAAGTTTCTCGGTATTCAGATGCTTCCGGGTCTCTGGGCTAAACAGCTGGATCAAAATGAGGGGGAACAGAAGGTATTTAAAGCACAACTTAGAAATTAGGGGAAGATGTGGGAACCTCACAAAGTAAAGCCAAGCTCCCTGTGTCTCAGAAAACCATCCCACTTGCTATGTTTCCTCAATCACTCACTACCAGCAGAAACATGATTTTCTGATTTCTCATACATGTCTTTCCTTCCCTGATAAATCTCTATGCTATGTGTTCCTCTTAATATCGTTCAAAGCTGATTCTCCTTTCTCATGATACTATTGCCATGCTCCACTCTGATTTTTACCTTAATGTTCTTATTCCGATCCTGCCTCTTGTAATTTGAGATAGTAGGCATAATACATAAATAAAAAACAGTAGCATAGGCTTCTCATTATAATAACTGAATATTTCTGTTTGCTTATGATTTTTATGGTTTTGTTCTAATTGTACACATTATGTAGGAAAGGTCAAGGCATCAACACCCTTCAGATGTCACCTTAAAGCAGGTAATGTTTAAATTAATAACTCTGGGGATGCTTGGGTGGCTCGGTTGGGCACTTAACCCAAATGACTGAGCCAACCCTGACTGAACCAGCCAAGTGTCCCAAGTGAACATTACTTTTAAAATAAAAGTAAACACATATATACACAAGTCTGGGATCCCATAGTTGGTGAAATGGGAGTCAAGAGTAAATAGTTTTGGGCACCTGGGTGGCTCAGTCGGTTGAGCTTTGGACTCCTGATTTCGGTTCAGGTCATGATCTCATGGCTTATGAGATGGAGCTCATCAGGCTCCGCACGGACACAACAGGGCCTGCTTGGGATTCCCTCTCTCTCTCTCCCTCTCTCTGCCCCTCCTCCATTCTCCCTCTCAAAATAAATAAACTTAAAAAGAGAGAGAGAGAGAGAGTAAACAGTCTCAATTGAAAGCTCTAGGGATGTTCCGCGTGTTTTCTTCATCTATGAACCACACATTTGAAAAAGGATTTTGTTCCTACTTTTACGTAGCTACGCCCTGATTATATTTATATATATTTTTATTGACATTAAAAAATATATAATCACGGGGCACCTGGGTGGCTCAGTCGGTTAAGGGGTTGAGCGTCCGACTTCAGCTCAGGTCATGATCTTGCAGTCAGTGGGTTCGAGCCCTGCATAGGGCTCTGTGCTGACAGCTCAGAGCCTGGAGCCTCCCTCAGATTCTGTGTCTCCCTCTGTCTCTGCCCCTCTGCCACTCACACTCTGTCCTCTCTCTCTCTCTCAAAAGTGAATAAATAATCAGCATGTTAACTTTTTGTTATAAAAAGTATGATTTGCTTTCCTTCCTTTTAATTTCCCAAAAGACCAGAGATAAGCAAATTGTGAATATGCAAAATGTAAGGAAAGAGAAGAGGAAACTTAGTAAGCGGTTTGCAATGCCTGCTCCTGTTCCCGAACCAGGACTCCTAGTAAGTACAACATAGAGGCTTCACTGAAAACAACAGCTCCTTAAACGCAAAACATATCTTTATTTTTAATTAATGCAGTACTCTAAATTTTGTTTTCTCCCTTTCCTTTGAGAAATGTGTAATTGTAGTCTGGGAAGTCACCTTAAAACTCTACTAATCAAATTCTCATCTATTATTTAAATCTCCTCTCTCTCGCTCGCTCGCTCGCTAGGTAGTTTATTGATGGTACATGACAAGGTAGGGCTCTTTAAGCCCCTCTCCTCCTTCAGGGGCTCTTGGATGGATTTCAGCCCAGGAGACTCTCAATGTGTTGATGACTTGGGGCAAAGACTCTCCAGCAGCTGAGGGCTTCTCCCTTCCTCTTGTCCTCTCCCTGTGGCTGGGGGCTCTTATTCTTTGTAGGACATGGGACCACAAGGTCTACCACCCAGATGCTGTAGCTGAATTCATTGTTGTACCAGGAAATGAACTTGACAAAGTGGTCACAGGGAGCAGTGCCAGCCCCAGCATCAAAGTTGGAAGAGTCGCTGTCCCTGTTAAAGTTGCAGGAGACAATCGGGTCAGTGTAGCCCAGGGTGCTCTTGAGGGGGCCCTCTGATGGCTGCTTCATCAAGAGGGAGCCCTCTTGATGTCATCATATTTGACAGCTTTCTCCAGGCAGATCAGATCCACAAATGGCACATTGAGGGTGTGGATATGGAAGATCATACCAATGAGTTTCCCATTCAGTGCAGGGATGACCTTGCCCACAGCCTTAGTGATGCCAATAGAAGCCCCTCAGCCATCACACCACAGCTGCCCAGAAGTCCAAGGTCTTCTGAATGGCAGTGAAGGCATGGATTATGGTGATAAGTCCCTCCATGATGTGAAAGTTGTCATGGATAACCTTGGCCAAAGGGGCGAAGCAGCTGGTGATGCAAGAGGCATTGCCAATAAACCTTGAGGGAGTTGTCATACTTCTCATAGTTCACACCCATGATAAACACGGAGGCATTAGCAAAATGACAGAGATAATGACCTTGTTGCCTCCACCCTTCAAGCAACCCCAGCCTTTTCCATGGTAGTGAAAACACCAGTGAACTTGCTGAATATGAAACATATTCAGCAAGAGCATCACCCCATTTGATGTTAGTGGGATCTTCCTCCTGCAAGATGGAGATGGGCTTTCCATCAATAACACATTTCCAGTTCTCAGCCTTGACTGTGCATTGAATTTGCCAGGGTAGAATCATCATACTAAAATATGTAGAACATGTAGTTGAGATTAATGAAGCCGTAATAGATGGTGATGACATCAGTTTTTCAGAGGTAAAAGCAGCACTGATGACCAGGCACCCATTATGGCCAAATACATTTACTTTAACCTTCACCATTGTATCTCAGGGACCCAGTTGGTACTCATGAAAAGAAGTGGCTCTCTGTCCAATGGAGAGAAGTAGAGAGTCTATTTAAATCTCCTTTGCAATTGTTTCCTGGAGATGATGTGGATTAGTGAAAAGACTAAGATCTTAAAAACCACATTATTCTGGTTTCCAGTTTTTGCTTTACCATATATAACCTTGACTGCCCCAAATCATTACTTAAATCTTTTGGATTATATTATTTAGGAAATAAAATTACAAAATCTCCTGCCAAATAGTGATTCAGCCTAGGCCTGACCACTTGCAACATCAAAAAAGTCTACACTGATTATTCCATTTTTGCATATATTTGACATGGATTTATTTATTTATTTATTTATTTATTTTTATTTCTATAGTTTTTAAAGTTTATTTTACTTATTTTGAGAGAGAAAGAGCATGAGAGGGGCAGAGAGAGAGGGTGAGAGAGAGAATTCCAAGCAGGCTCTGCACTGTCAGCATGGAGCCTGATGTGGAGCACAAACTCACGAATTGTGAGATCATGACCTGAGTTGAAATCAAGAGTTGGATGCTTAACCAACTGAGCCCCTGTTCTTGACAAGAATTTAAAAGTGCTTCCACGTGACATGTCATAATGCCTCCATGAGCCTTTTATATGTAGTATTAATTATATTTCTTGTAGCCAGACATAAATCCAATGACCCTACATTTTAAAACCCTTCAGATATTTGAGGACAACTGTTACCTTCTTTCATATTTAGGCCTTTTCTCAGGATGAAAATCTCCATTTTTTTCCTCATACATTCCTCTTTAGACTTAGTACTGATCCCTAGCCTTATTCAGGCAATCTCCAGAATTAGGATTATATTATATTTTATTATAGATAAATAGGGGGAAAATATATGTCCAATAATTAAGATTTTTTTCCTGTTGGTTTCCTTTTTTAGAATAAGAAAATATTTTATAAGCACATATAATGAATCATTATGTAAAATAGGATTGCAACTTTAGCTCTTTATAAGAGTAACTCAACTTCAGTGGTTTAATCAAATAGGAGTGTATTTTTTCTCCAAAGGAGAACTCCTGACTTAGGCAGTCTGCAAGTAACATGGTGGTTCCAACACACTCAACAGATGCATATAATATGCATTCTCAACCACAAACCATCAGACTGGAAAAAAAAACCCCTATGTTTAATATCTCTGTCACATCCATTATATTTAAAAAGGACTTTAACCCTTTCTCCAAACTGTTATATTTCATTTCTACAAATTCGTCCTGCTTATAGTGTTTGTTACCTGACTCAGGAAAAAAAAATCTTTATATCATATTCAGTCCCCATAATGAAGTATTTGATAATAGTGCTTTTCATATCTGGCTATTATCTGAATGTGACATTGCTATAATTTAGAATAGCATTTATAGCTCTTTATGAAATTCTTTTTGTATAAGAAAGTCTACTCCCTTTTGCGATCTTTCCCAAATAATTTATGGCTTTGTATAACATTTTCTTTATATACATTTTAATTGAATTATTTTTCTTTATGTATTTTAATTTCTTCTAGTGGTCCTAAAGCTGGAATCTGTACGGAGGAAATCATGCCAGACCATAACATGCAGGTTTATAACATCAAGTGGCATTTCATAATTTGACTTCACTCGAAAACTAAAGGCAATACTCTGCCATTTCAGCAAAATAAACACAGTGCAACCATTTAACATCCAACCCTCAGGGTCTAGAATTTTATTAAATACCATAACTCATTATAAACTTTTTGTCCTGTGGTAAATTTGAGATTTGCTGCTTTTCAACAAGTAATAATATATACAGGCCTTTGAAAATTATATACTCCTGTTTGCATTTCTGCATTGAAATTTATCACCTATCTAAAGATTTAGAATTATGCTTTAACAAAAGGGGAAAACAGATTTTTTTCTCTACTATGTATTTATAATGCCTTGTGTTTAAATAAGATGTTTAAAATCTTTACACAGTCCCTAAGTTTATTTTGAGAAAGAGAGAATAGGGGAGGGGCAGAGAGAGGATAGAGAGACTCTGAAGCTGACTCTACACTGCCAGGGCAGAGCCTGATGCAGGTCTCAAACCCATGAACTGTGAGATCAGGGCCTGAGCTGAAACCAGGAGTTGAATGCTTAACTGACTGAGCCACCCAGGCTCCCCGGAAAGAGTTTTAATATAACTAAAGCCTCTACTATATCTTCATACTGCAAATAAGCTATCATGTGATTAAAATTTTTATTTAAGGTAAAATTTGAATAGTGAATTAAATTTTACTTGTATGTATAAATAATAATCACATCTGTCTTTGCAAAACACTGTCTTAATTTCATAAGTAATTTCTAACATGTAAATAGAATTGCTACAATTATTATATAAATGAAATACTGACTGCTGAATCAACAAAATTATTGCATTTGATAACTGATTTGCAGTTTCCAAAATAAAATTTAAGGTAAAGTATAGGGATGGGGCACCTGGGTGGCTCAGTCAGTTGAGCATCCAACCTCGGCTCAGGTCATGATCTTGCAGTTCATGGGTTCCAGTCCCAGCACTTGGCTGTGTGCTGACAGCTCAGAGCCTGGAGCATGCTTCAGATTCTGTGTCTCCCTCTCTCTCTGTCCCTCCCCAGTTCTATCAAACATAAATAAATATTTAAAAAATAAAGTACAGGGAATTTTTATTCTGGGTTAAAGGAAGTTATCAGAATCATGCTCTCACAGTAACAACTAGAAAACAGGACAAAATACTAAAAACAAAATTTCAGAAATTGGGGGAAAGTCAAAAAGGGCTATGATCTCTAAGAGAGGAGAAACAAAATGAATCCCATTTACTGCCTGGAAAAGTGTTCCAGATCTTGATGCAGAGAAGAGGATCATAAGCAGAGCACAGTAGTTTTCCTGAGGTAAGGATAACTCTGAGGAACAAAGATAAGAATTCAGGAGTTTTGGGGTAACTAGAATTTGTAGGGTCAAATTCCAGAAAGTAAGGAACTCTTCAAAGTACTTTGTAGCTCTGCAATGGCTTGTATTGAGTCTTTGTTGAATGCTAAACTACATATGCATATGGTGAAACTCAAAAAGGTCATACCTGTTTACTCTTTCTACTATCAATGTCCAAAGTCTATTATCCAATCAAAATTTCTAGGCATTACAAGAAACAGAAAATTGTAAGACATATAATCAAAAGGAAATCAGCCCACTGGAAACAGACACAAAATGAAAAGAGAAGACAGAATTAGAAGAATTAAACATCTATTATAAATATGTTGGCTATGCTCAGCAATTTAAAGAAAAACATGAATACAACAGGAACGGAAATGAAAGATGCTTTATTTATTTATTTATTTATTTATTTATTTATTTATTTTTGAGAGAGAGAGAGAGAGAGCACAAGCAGGGGAGGTGCCAGGAGCCGCGCCGGCCTCTCTGGATGGCAATCACGGCAAGGAAGTGACAATGTTTGCAGCTCCTCTCATGAGAAGTGAAAACTGGTATCTCCTTCTGCTACCATTAGCTCATGTTGGAAATGAGCCTGCTGGTATTGACAAGGCCTCCCAATATTCCATATCAGACCCATATTCTGAACACAGATACCCCATAAGGAAAAGCATATTCCTGCCTTTACGAAAGAGACTTTAGATGAAAGCTCTATGGGCGATTGTCAAAAGGCTCTTCCTATGGGCCTTGCAGATCCAAGACTTAGATAATAAAGGGGGTTAAGAACACAAGAGTCACTATTGAGCCTGGTCCCATATCAGAAGAGCCTAATTTATAGTTAAAGTACAGATAAGTACAGAACATAACTTACTAATTGGTGATGTATGGCAGTCCCTTCCTCAGGGCCTGCATTCCACAAACACCCTCCCTTACACTGGCAACTGGGATGAGGATAGATAAGAGTAGCTAAAACATAAACCCAGGTGCCAAGATGGACACATTTAGGGCCCCCATGATGGCTTCCACACACAAACCAATTCAGAAACATTCATCCTCTTGAGAGCCAGACAGAATGACTCCTAGCTTATCTATATACAACCTAACCTATATATTATCCTGTTGATCACTAAGAGCATCCTGTTAATTCCTTGGTTGTAAATTCACTATGACTGAGATAATTCTGCAAAATATCAAAAACTTGTTATCGCAAAAGGCCTCCCATTGTAGAAATTCCTTTCTCTGACTTCATGTTGTTGCTGAACCTTTAAATAAAGACACAAAAAACCGACAGGACAGAGATGCCTGCCTGGTGATCAGAAAGAATCTCGGGGCTCTCTCATTCTCTTTCGCCGACACCATCCATCCTTCAGGGACCCCTGGACCTGTCAGAGCCGGTGCGGCCTCCGACAGGGAGGGGCAGAGAGAGAGGGAGACATAGATCCGAAGCAGGCTTCAGGCTCTGAGCTGTCAGCACAGAGCCTGACGTGGGGCTCAAACACATGAAAGGTGAGATCATGACCCAAGCTGAAGTCAGATGCCCAACCAACTGAGCCATGCAGGTGCCCCAAATGAAAGATATTATAAAGAACTAAATGGAACTTTTATAACAGAAAAATACCTGAAATTTTAAAATTCACCAAATGATATTAACAGTATATTTGATGTAAAAAGGAAGTCGCTGAAATTGAAGATACAGAAGATATAGCAATAGACATAAAAAGGCAAAGGGAAAAAGAAACGAGGAAAATGATTCTCTCCTTGTTGAACTTTGAGACAATATCAAGAGGTCTAACATATGAATATGAATAACTGGGAAGGTCTGAATGGAGGAGAATGGAAGTGAGAAAATTCCCCAAAAGTTTTCAAATTTGATGAAAATGAATCTCATAGATCCAAAAAGTTTAATAAAAACCAACCAAGATAAAAACCAAGAATTACCAAATTAACTGATACAATCAAACTGTTGAAAAGCAATGAAAAGAAAAGGAAAGCATCAGGGGGGGATTTGGGCCCATTAAATACTGAAGACAAGTTTAAGAAAACCACAAACCTAATTAGAAACCAGGTAAATCAGAATGACATCTTTAAAGGAAAAAAAAAGTAAACTTCAAGTTTTATACAGAATATCCTTTAAAACCGAAAGCAGGAGGGAAGCAAGCTGGCAGAGAAGTAGGGGACTCCGTACATTTCCCTCGCCCCCCATCTCTCACACGGAGAAGGACTGAAGCCACAGGAACCCTTACAGAATCCAGGAGTTTGGGAGGAAAAGGAGACCAAGTCTGCTGGGAAACACTTACAGCGTGAGTGCGACCTGGGGAAGATAAAATCGGGCTGGAACCAGAGACACGGAGGGAGGGGAGGGAGCCCCCTTTGCGGGGAGCCCCGGTGAGTCTAGGGGGAAAGAAGAGTGGCTGAACCTACTCAAGACACTGTCCCTGTCGCTGGAGAAGAGAAAAACCTCGGCTCGGGACACAGAGGGATCCGGTTTCCTGCTGTCCAGCTGACACTGAGCCGGAGGCACTGGTCCCAGGCGACCCCGGGAGAAATTGCTGCTCACTCACCAGCTCGCCGCGCCGCTGTGCTTCCGGCTCCACTCAATTCCCAGTGGGGAGGCGAGAGGCTTGAAACTGCTCGGAGGGACTCGGCCTGTGGGTTTATTTTCCAGTGATATCAATGGGGCGCCAGGACTAAGATCTGGAAATGAAGCCTGGCTTGGGATATAGAGCACAGCCCACCTTGGCTACAACTGTGGCCCAGGGAGATCGGACCCGAAAGAGTGAGTTGCAATGCTTGGTTCGAGAAGGGACTGGGGTGCCGCCATTTTTCCCCCCACAACCACCAAGGTGGGACTTCAGGAAGTGGCCACAGGACGCAGTGGAGGCCAAGACCAGCCTACACCAAACCATGCACATCCCCGCTACAGAGCTGCTGGGTTTTGTTTTGTTTTGTTCTGTTTTTTACCGGAGCCTGGGGCAAGACCAACATGGATGCACTGCCGTGATTGATTCTAGGTCAATTCTTTCTATTTCAGATATATTTTTCCCTTGTCTCATTCATAACCCTACACTCTGTTGGACTGAGCACTCTGGTCACTGGTACGCTTAGACAGTCACATTTAATCCATTCTGTAGATGTATATTCTACACCTCCACTGCTACCTTTTCATCTCTCTCTCTCTGGTATTTTTCAAATACCGATTCCTCCACTAGGCATCTTCTAATCGTATCATTCATAAATACTACTCTTACTTGACTGAGTTTTTTTTTTTTTAATGTTTTATTTATTTCTAGGAGAGAGAGAGAGAGAGCGTGAACAGGGGAGGGTCAGAGAGAGAGGGAGTCACAGACTGAAACAGGCCCCAGGCTCTGAGCTGGCAGTCAGCACAGAGCCCGACGCGGGGCTCGAACCCACGAACCGCGAGATCATGACCTAAGCGAAAGTCGGACGCTTAACCCACTAAGCCACCCAGGCGCCCCTTGACTGAGTTTTTATAGCACTTTTTGCCTATAATTCTCAAGTAGTCCTTTATATAGTGCCTTCTGTTATCTTTCCATGGTTATGTCATTCTTAACTTGATCATAAGCTCCACAATAACAGGTTCTGATTACATATTCCTCCCTTTCTTTCACAAATATAACACCTTCTGGGTTCCTGGCACTTGGACTCTGTGTTAACTATTGTACATATGAGGCAATTAAAAACATCTCAAAAATCAATAACATCCCATTGCTCTTTGTCATTAGAGCTCACTAAATGTACTTTCAAAACCACTGTATTGTGAAATACATCATTCACACAGAATAAGGTTTAAGAAACATATGTTCAATTTTAAAAATGTTAAAGTTGAGAATAGCTGCATGAAAGGATGTTTGGGGCTGCAAAGTGGTGGCTCTCGCTCCTGGGTCACAAGAGCACTGTGCTCGCCACAGAAACAAGGATCCAGGACCAGTGTGGGGACAAGGACCATCACCTCTAGAGGGCTACCTCAAGAAACAAGCCAAAGTACACATGGTGGAGAGTCCCAAATACCACAATGAGTAGGGAAATAAAATAACCAAAGTCTCAACAAGAGAAACCAACAGACACCATTCAAAGAACACTTCCTAAATGGACAGGCCCTGGACAGTCAAAGAGCCCCATTTAATACAGCAGCACCAGCAGGGGCAGAGTGCATAACAAGCTTTGAAAATTAACAAGAGATAGAAAGCTAACCAAAATGACTAAATTAAAGAACTCTCCTCTAGAGAAATTCCAGGAAGAAATGACAGCTAAAGAACTGCTCAAAACAGAAATAGCAATATAACTGAACAAGAATTTAGAACAATAGTCATAAAATTAATCACTGGGCTTGAAAACGGCATGGAAGATATCAGAGAAATTATTACTACAAGGACTATGGAGCTTAAAAATAGTTGTGATAAGCTTAAAAATGCTATAAATGAGATGCATAAAAAAATGGAGGCGTTCAATGCACGGATTGAAGAGGAAGAAAGGAGAAGACACAATTATAGAAAAAGAGGAAGCTGAGAAAAAGATAAGAGGAAGAAAGAGGGAAAGGCACTGAAGGAGTCCTTGAACAAATTCTAGCAGAGAACTTCCCCAACCTGGGGAAGGAAGCAGACATTGAAATTCAAGAGGCACAGAGAACTCCCCTCAGACACAACTTGAATCAATCTTCTGCACAACATATCATAGTGAAACTGGCAAAATATAAGGACAAAGAGAATTCTGAAAGCAGCTAGGGAGAAAAGGGCCCTCACATACAAAGGGAAACCTATCAGAGTGGTGACCGACCTATCTACCGGAACTTGGCAGGCCAGAAAGGAATGGCAGGAAATCATCAATGCGATGAACAGAAAAAATATGCAGCCAAGAATCCTCTACCCAGCAAGCCTGTCTTCCATAATAGAAGAAGAGATAAAAGTCTTTCCAAAGAAACAAAAATTGAAAGAATTTGTGACCAGTAAACCAGTCCTACAAGAAATCCTGAGGGGGGGGACTCTATGAGGAAAATGTTGCAAGGAACGCAAGATACCAGACACACCACCACAAGCATGAATCCTACAAAAGACACAATGACTCTAAATACATATTTTTCAATAATAACACTGAATGTAAATGGGCTTAATGCCCCAATCAAAAGACATCGGGTAGCAGAAGGGATAAAAAGAAAAACAAACAAACAAACAAAAACAATATCTATTTGCTGTCTACAAGAAACTCATTTTAGACGTGAAGACAACTTCAGATTGAAAGTAGGGGATGGAGAAATGTATATCATGCTACTGGAAGTCAAAAGAAAGCTTGAGTAGCTATACTTATATCAGACAAAGTGGACTTTAAAGTAAAGGCAGTAACAAGGTATGAAAAAGGGCATTATATAATAATTACACGGTCTATCCATCAGGAAGAGCTAACAATTATAAATGTCTACGCACCAAATATGGAATCACCTAAATACATAAAACAATCACAAACAGAAACAATCTTATGGATAAGAATGTGCTAATAGCAGGGGACTTTAATACTCCACTTATAGCAATGGATATATCAACTAGACAGAAAATCTCTAAAGAAACAATGGACTTGAATGACACATTGGACCAGATGGATTTGACAGATACATTTAAAACTCTACATCCTGAGGCCATGCATGGAATTCAATTTCTTCTCAAGTGCACATTGCACATTCTCCAAGACAGATCACATACTGGGGCATAAAGCAGCCCTCCATAAATATAAAAGAATTTAGGTCATACCATGCACACTTTCAGATCACAATGCTATGAAACTTGAAATCAATCACAGGAAGAAGGCTGGAAAACCTCCAAAAACATGGAGGTTAAAGAACACCCTACTGAAGTATGAATGGGCCAATCACACAATTAAAGAAGAAATTAAAAATATATGGAAACAAGTGAAAATGAAAATACAAAAATCCAAACTCTATGGGATGCGGCAAAGGCAGTCCTAAGAGGAAAGTACATTGCACTCTAGGCCTATTTCAAGAAATTAGAAAAAGCACAAGTACAAAATCTAACAGCACTCCTAAAACAACTAGAGGGAGAGCAACAGGAGCACTCCAAAGCCAGTAGGAGAAGAGAAATAATAAAAATCAGGGCATAAATAAACAATATAGAAACAAAAAAAACAGATGAACAGATCGACAAAACCAAGAGTTGATTTTTTGAAAAAATAAACAAAATTGACAAACCTCTAGCCAGGCTTCTCAAAAAGAAAAGAGAAAGCACTCATATAGACAAAATCATGAATGAAAATGGACTTATTACAACCAACCCCTCAGAAATACAAGCAATTATCAGCAAATACTATGAAAAATTATATGCCAACAAATTGGACAATTTAGAAGAAATGGACAATTCCAAAACACACACTCACTACCAAAATTCACATGGGAAGAGATAGAAAATATGAACAGACCCATAACTAGTGAAGAAATTGAATCAGTTATCAAAAATCTCCCAACAAGTAAGAGTCCAGGACCAGATGGCTTCCCCGGGGAATTCTACCAGACATTTAAAACAGAACTAATGCCAATTCTTCTCAAGCTGTCCAAAAAATAGAACTCTAAGGAAAACTTCTGGACTCATTTTACAAAGTCAGCATCCCTTTTATTGCCAAGCCAGACAGACAGACAGCAAAAAAAGAGAACTACAGGCCAATATCCTTGATGAATACGAATGCAAAAATCCTCAACAAGATACCTGCAAATAGAATTCAACAGCTCATAGAAAGAATTATCCACCACGATCAAGTGGGATTCATTCCTGGGTTACAGGGCTGGTTCAATAATTGCAAATCAATCAATGTGATACATCACATGAATGAAAGAAAAGATAAAAACCACATGATCCTGTCAATAGATGCAGAAAAAGCATTTGACAAAATACGGCATCCCTTCTTAATAAAGACCCTTGAGAAAGTCGAGATAGAAGGAACTTACTTAAAAATCATAAAAAGCCATCTATGAGAAGCTCTCAGCTAACATCATCCTCAACTGGGAAAAACTGAGAGCTTTCCGCTGAAATCAGGAACATGACAGGGATGTCCACTCTCACCACTGTTGTTTAACATAGTGCTGGAAGTCCTAGCATCAGCAATCAAAAATAAAAGGCATCAGAATTGGCAAAGAAGAAATCAAACTTTCACTTTTCACATACTACATGATACTCTACATAGAAAACCCGACAGACTCCACCAAAAGCCTACTAGAACTGATGCATGAATTCAGCCAAGTTGCAGGGTACAAAATCAATGTACAGAAATTGGTTGCATTTTCATATGCCAATAATCAAGCAACAGAACGAGAAATCAAGAAACTGATCCCATTCACAATTGCACTAAAAACCATAAAATACCTAGGAGTAAACCTAACCAAGGATATAAGAGATCTGTATGATGAAAACTATAGAAAACTTATGAAGGAAATTGAAGAAGACACAAAGAAATGGGAAAATATTCCATGCTAATGGATTGGAAGAATAAATATTGTTAAGATGTCATTACTACCCAAAGCAATCTACACATTCAGTGCAATCCCAATCAAAATTGCACCAGCATACTTCTCAAAACTAGAACAAACTATCCCAAAATTTGTATGGAACCACAAGAGACCCTGAATAGCCAAAGTAATATTGAAGAAGAAAACCAAAACGGAGGCATCACCATCCCAGCTAGACTTTAGCTTCTCCTACAAAGCTGTAATCATCAAGATAGTATGGTATTGGCACAAAAACAGACACATAGACCCATGGAATAGAATAAAGAACTCAGAATTGGACCCACAAATGTACGGCCAAATAATCTTTGACAAAGCAGGAATGAATATCCAATGGAAAAAAGACAGCCTCTTTAACACATGGTGCTGGGAGAACTGGACAACAACATGCAGAAGAATGAAACTAGATCACTTTCTCACACCATACACACAAATAAACTCAAAATGGATAAAGGACCTGAACATGAGAAGGAAACCATCAAAATCCTAGAGGAGAAAGCAGGAAACAACCTCCTTGACCTCCACCGCAGCAATTTCTTACTTGACACATCCCCAAAGGCAAGGGAATCAAGAGCAAAAACGAACGATTGGGACCTAATTAAGATAAAAACTTCTGCACAGCAAAGGAAACAATCCATAAAACTAATAGGCAACTGACAGAATGGGAAAAGATAGTTGCAAATAACATATCAGATAAAGGGCTAGCATCCAAAATCTATAAGGAACTCACCAAACTCCACACCTGAAAAGCAAAAAATCCAGTGAAGAAATGGGCAGAAGACATGACCAGACACTTCTCCAAAGAGAACATCCAGATGGCCAACAGACACATGAAATGATGCTCAGTGTCCCTCATCATCACGGAAATATAAATCAAAACCACACTGAGATACCACCTCACGCCAGTCACAGTGGCTAAAATGAGCAAATCAGAGAACTCTAGATGCTGGTGAGAATGTGGAGAAACAGGCACCCTCCTACACTGCTGGTGGGAATGTAAGTTGGTGAAGCCCCTCTGGAAAACAGTGTGGAGGTTCCTCAAAAAATTAACAATAGAACTCCCCTATGACCCAGTAATAGCACTGCTAGGAATTTACCCAAGGGATACAGGAGTGCTGATGCATAGGGGCACATGTATCCCAATGTTCATAGCAGCACTCTCCACAATAGCCAAAACATGGAAAGAGCCTAAATGTCCATCAATGGACGAATGCATCAAGATGTGGTTTATCTATATGACGGAATCCTACATGGCAATGAGAAAGAATGAAATCCGGACAGTTGTAGCAACATGGATGGAACTTGAGGGTGTTATGCTGAACGAAATCAGTCAGACAGAGGAGAACGGATACCATATGTTTGCACCTATAGGCGGATTAGGAGGAACTTAACGTAGGACCATGAGAGAGAAGAAGGGGAAAAATAGTTGGGGAGAGGGAGGGAGGCAAACCATGAGAGACTCTAGAAGGCTGAGAACGAACTGAGGGCTGATGGGGGTGGGGGAGAGGGGAAGGGGGGTGATGGACATGGAGGAGGGCACTTGTTGGGATGAGCATTGGGTGTTATATGGAAACCACTTGACAATAAACTATTAAAAAATAAATATAAATAAATAATAAATAAATAAAAATAATTTAAAAATAAAATTAAAAGCAAAAGTACAGGGTAACCTTGATAGCTAAGTTGGTTAAGAGTCCGACTTCAGCCCAGGTCATGATATCACGGTTCGTGAGTTTAAGCCCCACATCAGGCCCTGTGCTGACAGCTCAGAGCCTGCAGCCGGCTTCAGATTCTATGTCTCCCTCTCTCTGCCCCTCCCTTGCTCGTGCTGTGTCTCTCTCTCTCTCTCTCTCTCAAAAATAAACCAAAAAAAAATTATAAATAAATAAATAAAAGCAAAAGTACAGAATATTTTCTCCAGAAAAGAAAAGCCAAAAAAATTTTTTATCCACAGACTTGTAGAAGATAATTCTTTAGGTAGAAGAAAAATTGTATCAGATAAATTTTTGGATCTTCACAAAATGATAAAGAGCCTTGGGAATGATACATATAACAGTAAGCATAAGAGAGATTTATTCTAATTTTTAATTTAAAAAATGACTGTTTTAAGCAAAATTAATATATTGTGATATTAATAACATGCAATGATAAGATGTATGGCAATAAGCAAGGGTGGTAGAAGATTAATGGAAGTGCAATTCAATGAAAGCTTCTTATATTTTACACAAAGAAGTACACTGTTTGCAGGGAGACTCAGATGTGTTAAAGATACATTTGTAAATACTAGAGAAACTACACTCACTCAAAGACATATAGCTATTAGTGAAGATAAGCATGGAATGCTGAAAATCCATCCAAAGAAGATAGAAAAAGAAGCAATGAAGAAAAAAGAACAGACTTGAAAATGAAGAAAACAAATGGCAAGATTATCAATCCCAAATTGATTACTATCTACATTAGATGTAAATGGTCTAAGCATTCTAACTAAAAGAAAGAAGCAAGAACTGTGAAGGATCTGAGCCTTTAGTTTTGTAAAATAACAGATTAGACCTGCATACTTTCATAGATGTTGGCAGAAAACAAAGGACTTTGTTACCTCAAGTGCATGCTTATATTGCTTTCCCTTGATGAGAGTAATGGCCAGGTGAATGATGTGCACACAGTGAGTTTTGTCACAGCTAAGGAAGCTCCAATCTTACATAAGTTATGAGCAAATCTATCCACCTTTTGTTCTGGAGAGAGACATTATCTCTGTTGTACCAGAAAATAAGCAAATCTGCTCTAGAGGAGAGTATATCCTCCAAGTTTGCTTACTATACAAACATCTTTGAAAAACAGTCCAGAACAAATTATATTAAAACCTTTGCTTAGAAAACAGAAACATTGAAAGACCCATAGAGAATTTTCTCCCAATGGGCAGAGATTTTCAAACTGAATATTTAAAATGCAAGAACAACTACGAACTATTAGAAACACACTTTGTATATAAATATTAATACATTTAACAATTAAGTATATACAATGAAAACAAAAATCTTAAGAAAACTAGAATGACTGTAATAACATAATTGGTTGTCAGAACAAATCATATTAGTGCATGGGTGAACATTTGTAATGATAAAACATTCACACGAAGACATAATAATCATAAACACGCACCAAATAAAAGGGCCTCAAAATATGTTAAGCAAAAACTGGAAGAATTCGAAGAATAGACAAATCCACAATTATAACTGAAATATAAACATTCCTCTCTTAGGCAATGATACGACAAATAGAAAAGCAGTAAAGATATAGAAGACTTAAATTACATTATCAGCTAATAATCTGACTGATATTTATAGAATATTCCACAAACATAAATAGAACACACATTCTTTCAAGTACACCATAAAACACTAAAATAGACCATCTGTTGGGCCATAATGTAACTCTTAGTGGATTTTATAGAACTGAAGTGATAAAGAGTATGTTCTTTAATGGAAACCAACTTGACAATAAACTATTTAAAAAGATAAAATAAATAAATAAATATTTTTAAAAAAGAATATGTTCTTTGACCACAAAATTAAAAAAAACAAAAAAACTTTTAGAATTAAATTACAGAATATAAACATAAAATGGACAAAAGATTTGAACTATTCCAAAAAGATATATAAACATCCAGGTTGTACATGCAAAGGTGAGAAATGCAAACTAAACCACTACACACCCATTTAAATTGGTAAAATTTAAAAAGCTTATTGTACCAACTTTGGCTAGGATAAGAAACAACTGGTATTTTCTTATACCATTGCTATGAACAGAAATGCTATAAGCACTGTAAAATTCCTAACAGTTTTCCCATACATGTGAAATATGATCCACTTATCCTACTCACTTGTTCACTAAGGAGAAATAAACATGTTCACACAATGAATTGCACAGGAATATTTATAGAGCTTTGTTCATATCAGTCTCAAAATGCATATAGCCCATTAAGTCCTCGGATAGGAAAACTGATTTTTAAAATGTGGTATATCTACTTATCTTGATGAGCATTGAGTAATGTATAGAATTGTTGAATCACTTTATGGTATACTTGAAACTTTCACACTGTATGTTAACTACATTGGATAGAAAGGGAAGGGAAGGAAGGTTAGGGAAAGGGAAATGGTACATCTACAACACTGGAATATTTTTGAAGGAACTTATACACACAATAACATTGATGAACTTTAAAAACTTTACCTGAATGGAAAGAAGTTAAAGCACATGTGATATTCCATTTATCTAGAACTCTGGAAAATATAATCAACCTACAGGGACAGAAAGTAGTGTTTACTGTAGACATAAATAAATGGGAGAATATCCCACATTAATACATCAGAATTAATACTGTTAACATGTCCACACTACCAGAAGCAATCCAATGCAATCCCTATCAAAATTCCAGTATCATTTTTCACTGAAATAGAAAGAAATCTTAAAAAATTGAATGAAACCACAGAGAATCTGAATTGTCAAAACAGTCTTGAGAAAGAACAAGGCTAGAGTCATCATATTTTCGGATTTCAAACTATATTAAAAGCTATTACAATCAAAACAGTATGGTTTGGCATAAAAGTAGATGTAAAGACCAGTGGAGCACAAAAAAAGCCCCAGAAATAAACCCACATACATAAGGTCAGTTAATTTTTTAAAAAATGTTTTTAATGTTTTATTTATTTCTGAGAGAGAAGGAGAGACAGCATGAGCAGGCGAGGGTCAGAGAGAGAGGGAGACACAGAATCTGAAGCAGGCTCCAGGCTCTGAGCTGGCTGTTAGCACAGAGCCCAATGTGGGGCTCGAACCCACAAACTGTGAGATCATGACCTGAGCCAAAGTCGGACGCTCAACCGACTGAGCCACCCAGGCGCCCCAACGGTCAGTTAATTTTTGACAAAGGATCCAAGAACATACAATGGGTAAAGGACAGTCTCTTGAAACTTTTTTTTTTTTTAAATCTTTCAGAGAGAGGGAGACCATGGCAGTTCTGGGGAGAGGGGCTCAGGACAAGAGAGAGAATGAATTTCAAGCAGGCTCCAACCACAGCTCAGAGCCTGATGTGGAACTCAATCCCAGGAACCTGGGATCATGACCTGAGCAGGAATCAAGAGTTGGCCATTCAAATGACTGAGCCAACTGGGTACCCCAAGGATAGTCTTTAGTAAATGGTGTTTGGAAAACTGCACAGCCACATGCAAAAGAACATAAATGCACGTTTTAACACCATACACAAATATCAAGTCAAAATGAATTAAAGACTTAAACATATGACCTGAAACCATAAAACTCCTTAGAAGAAAACATATGCTGTAAGCTCCCTGACTTTGGTCTTGGTGATATTTTGCATTTGACACCAAAAGCAAAGGCAACAAAAGCAAAAATAAGTGGAATTACATCAAACTAAAAAACCTTTTGCGCAGCCAAGGAAACTACAAACAAAACGAAAAGGCAAGCTATGGAATGGGAGAAAATATTTGCAAATTACATATCTAATAATGGGTTAGTATCTAAAATACACAAGTTAAGTCCAACTCAACAGCAAAAGGCCAATGACCCAATTAAAAAATGGTCAAAGAACCTAAAAGGACATTTTCCCAACAACATACAAATGGCCAACAAGTCCATGAGGAAACGCAAATTAAAACCACAATGAGGTATCAAGTCACACTTGCTATTAGGTCTATTTCCAAAAAGAAAAGTTTTAATTGCTGGCAAGAATGTGGAGAAAAGGGAACCCTTGTTACGCTGTTGCTGGGATTGTCAACGGGTAGAATCACCATGGAAAACTCTATGGAAACTTCCTGGAAATTAATATATATATATACAAGCATCCCACTTTTGGGTATATAGACAACTGAAACCAAAACATTATCTTGAAAAGGAATCTCTAAACCCATGCTCGTTGCAGTATTAACAGTAGCAACCTATATAAACAACTCAATCTGTCCATTGACAAATGAGTAAAGAAAACGTAGTTTTCCTATTTTCTCCCTCCCTCTATCTGCCCAAACGCAGCAAGCTCTTCCTGGCATGGAGACCTTGCCTGTCACCCTGGCACCCGCCAGGAGGAGCTGTGCGGGACGCGGCGGGAGATTGCCTCTAGAGGGCGGTGGGGAGAGGCAGGGGTGGAGTGACAAGTAGGAGGGCGGGGCGTTGCCGCGGAGGAGGGGTGGGGCGGGCGGAGCCGCGGGGGCGGGGCGTTGCCGCAGAGGGGCGGGGCGGAGCCGAGGCGCCTGCGGTGGTGGGGGCGGGGCGAGCGCGGCGAACCTGGGAAGCGGATCTGACCGCGCAGTTCGCACCATCAGGTCTGGGCGGGCCCAGAGAGGGACCCCCAGCCGCTGTCCCCATGGGGATGTGTTTTCCCTGTCCGGGGGAGACCGCGCCTCCCTCGCCGGACCTGGTGAGTAAGGCCGCGTCCCCACGTCCCCACGTCCCCGGGTTCCCGTGTCCGCCGACCCGCGCCGCGCGCACCTGTTTTCTGGAAGGGCGCGCCGGAGGCCGCGGGCTGTGGGCTCCCGGGCCGGCCGTTGAGCGCGGCGACGCGGGCTGGACAGCTCGCCGGTGGGTCCCTGGCGGCGAAGACGTGTGGATACGCTCCGAGGGACCTTGGTTCCCGCCGCGGGACCGGAGCCGCCGCCGCCGCCTCCGTGTCGGTCTCTCCACTTCCGTTGCGAAAAATTGCCCAAAGGCGACTCTGGAGTCTGTTTACCTTTCGCAGACTTGGGGGAATTGGGAGTTCTTAGTACGCAGGCGTATGCAGCCGGTGCGGTGAGGGGGCCGTCCTGGGGGATGCGGTGGATGGTGTCAGGGTGCAAGGGAAGTTTTTGATCTTCTAGGCGATGTGCGTTATCCAGTGTCTGTACCAACTCTATAAAGAAGGTGCTTAATAAAGTCTCTTACACTCCTATGCTTAATTGGATATTGTAATAATGATTCCCATTACTATTTTATCTCTATTAAGATCTTCCTTCTTTTTAAACAGTAAAGATTTTACGTAGTACGGATCGTAGAGTTTGTAACTTTGCCGCATCTAATAAATAGAAATACAGAACGCACATCTAAATTTGAATTTGTAGATCAAAAGAAATATGTTTTTAAAATAGATGTGCCTCATGCAATATTTTGGGTTATATTTATACTAAAATTATTCATTGTTTAGCTGAAATTCGTCTTTAAGTGGTTTGTGGTACAATTCGTGTCTACTTTTTGTAGCTTTCACTTGTAACAGTATCTTTACATCAATAGTACTTACAGGTTGTTGGTAACAGAAAACCTAAAATACTCTCTTGTACCAAAAAATTCATTGAAAGAAATAAGTTGTTTGGGGAAGTACATTAACTCTTCAGCCATTTGATTATAGACACTAAAAATGATCTGGAAGTTGATATGGGAAAATTTACCTTGCCTTTCTTTCTACTTTTTAAATGTTAATTTTGTTTTTATGGCTGTTGGTAAAATACCAGTACACCAGCATTTGTTAAGCCCTCCCCCCATCCCCACAGATAAACACATGGCTCACTACCCGAATGTCACTTTATCTTTGGGGTTTATTCAGGACCTCCCTATGTAAAATAGATTCCCCACTATAGCACCCATCCATTCTTTCATTTCTTATCCAGCAGGCTCTTCTTTATATTTTCTCGAAGCACTTACTACTCTTTAACAGACTTGTTTATATTTAACTGTGTGCCTTCATTGGACTGCACGTTCCATGTGGATGGAAACATTTGTCTTTTCACTGCTGCATCCTCAGCACCTGAAAAGTTCCTGGGGCATGATGGTTGCTCAGTAAATATTTGTCCAGTTAATGAACGAATGTATGTATTGTGGTAAGGGAAACAAAGGAATTATTCACACAGCTGCCAAGGGAATGCTACTTACTGTCTTATATATTTAAAGAATTTATAATTTATAATTATATAAATACATAACATAAAAAACAATAGTCATTGTTTCCCAGATGGAACAGTACCTCTTACAAATTCCTTCAGGGCTTCATGTCCTACGCAATGAGATTAGCCCACTTCATTCACCAGTGTTTCCTGAAAATACCAGCCTACTTCAAACCACATTCTTCCTTTCTTGTATAATTAAATGTCATTTATTGTTGTCCTCACTAGCTTGTAAGCCTTTAAAAAAAAAAACAGCAAATATTTTATGGGCCAACCTGAATATATATAATAAATATGCATAAAGAATACATATTATATATATGTGTCTTTTGTGCTTATTTGAGATTATATCTATTGGGAGAATGAATTTCAGGAAGTAGAGTATTTCATAAATTTGTAAATAGTAGCGGTTTTAGTGGGACATTTTGAACAAGTACTAAATATTTTTGTAAGTTGGTTTTATTACCTATAACATACAAATTAACCATGATAATGTTTGGTTCTATTTACATTTTTATACACATTTTCTTTAGGAAGAGAAAAGAGCAAAGCTTGCAGAAGCTGCAGAGAGAAGACAAAAGGAGGTAAGAGTAGAAATAAAATTCTGCCCCCATAGGGGTGCCTGGGTGGCTCAGTTAGTTAAACGTGAGTTTGATTCAGGTCTTGATCTCACGGTTTGAGAGTTCAAGCCCTGCGTCAGGCTCTGTGCTAACAGCTCAGAGCCTGGAGCCTGTTTTGGATTCTGTGTCTCGCTCTCTGCCCCTCCCCTGCTCATACTCTATCTCTCGAAAAATAAATAGTAAAAAAAAAAATGTTTTAAATAAATTTCTGCCCACAGATAATTATGTTCTTTATTCTCAGTAGATGTCTGTTACTAGTATTCTGTAATAAACATTGTCTGATCTCCTGTAAATTTAGATATGCTCATTTTTAAATGATTCTGTATTTCTGTAACATTATACCTTAATTCATTTATATCATTTAATGCATGAAAATTACTGTACAGATATCTTCTGGAATGTGAGATGCCCCTTTAATAAAACCTTCCTTAGGATGAAGTGATCATACTTTATACAGACATGAAGTTAAGTTTAGGGAAAAAAAAATACCCAATGAAGAAATGATGTTTTATGCAAAGTTGTTATAGAAGTAGTCTAATTCTTGTTACCAAAAATAAAATTCTCTTCCAAAGAAAAACCTAAAAAGCAACAAACCGATACCTTGTGGACACTGGATATTGATGTTTGTTGTTTTTCTGAACCATCTAATAAATTTTCTAAAGGCTGCATCTCGGGGCATTTTGGATGTTCGGTCTGTGGAAGAAAAGAGAAAGAAAAAAGAAAAAATAGAAAAACAAATTGCTGCGTCTGGGCCTCCACCAGAAGGTGGACTTAGGGTAAGTGTTAAAGCTTACTGACTGTTTAATTTACTTGGAATGTTAAAAAATGTCAGTAGCAATCTATTCAATCATTTCTGGTTGAAATAGGTTATCAGAACATTTTGAATTAATTGAGAAGCACAAATAAAATAGATTGGAAGAAGTGCCAATTTATTTGGACATTCCAACATTCATTATAATAGATTTGCCTTCTTTTCCCCAAAATAAAAATAGATTGTTTTTCCTGATTATCTTAACACTATATCTTAATACTTTGTATTTATATAATTACTAATAATATATAGGAAGCTTAATATGGAAGAGTATAGAGAAGAACATAAAATTCACCCCAATTCAGTGTCATTTTGACAGACATCATTTCTAATCTCCATTTATACATCAACCTTAATTGAATTGGATTACACCATAGATTCCTCTTTTTTTTTTAATAACACATTTTTTTTTCACTGAGTGATTTCAGGATTTTGAGCTTTCCATGGTCACTTCTTATAGTTTGATAAATGTCAGTTTGGAGAATAGACTGTACAGGGGTAAGTGTGACACATGCATTTCCACCTCCCAGCATAGCAATTGCAGCCCTTGACATTGAAATACAATGATGGGCAAGTTAAACAGGACCCCGAACTTGGGGATCTTTACAGTTTTCTATAAAGGTTTTCTGTAAAGGTTTTATTTTACATGTTAAAGCTCAAGAAAATCATTGTTCAGATACTAAGATTTTATACTTCGGTTCATTTTTAAAGGAAAACATTTTTTAAGTACATGTTTTCATGAAAAAGACAGTGTCCTGAATTTCATTTATATTTAACTTGTCAGTGATTTATTAGCACTTGTTTAGAGGATTTACTGCCTTCTCAATTCAGTTTGTTCTTCTAAGTTTTAATTTTTGAAGTCTAGCTAATATACAGTGTTACATTAGTTTCAGGTATATGACATCATGATTCAACACCTCCATACATTTTGCCGTGCTCGCCACAAGTGTAGCTACCATCTGTCACCATACAGTGCTGTCATAATAGCACTGACTTTTTTTGGCTCTCAAAACTATACATAAATACATACATGTATATGTCCTCCTAACCTCTGGGGCAGGCAGTTTAAAAGCATCCTGAGAAGAGGTGCTTCTGGCTCAGGAATATCACACAGAGGTAAGACTTATCACACAGAGGTATCACTTATCTGTGTGTATTTTACCTCTAGTTTTATTTAACAAATGAAAGTAAAAGAAAATTTTTATCAACTTTTAACACTGTATAGAATAATTGGTTTCAATCTTAAGGTAAATAGCTGTGACCGCTGTGCTTATGTTTTTTTATATACCTCCACCATAGAATAGAATAAATCTTCTGTAAAGTAAAACAGTTGGTTAATACAAAGTCAAGATATCTATCAGAAGTACAGATGTTTACGTTCATTATTCTACTGAGATACAAGTCTGTGCCCCTAGGTTTATTTCATAGAAGCTTCTCAAAAACAGAAATTGTGAACATTAAATTGTAGGACCGGAAATGATGCAGAGTTTCAGTGTTTCATAATAGAGGACATGAGGGTACTGAATGACAATCAAAATCACATAAAATGTTATAAGAACATACAGTCAGAATTAAGAAGGCATTTATTTGACATATCCTAACCCAATAAATTTAACATCAGCTTTTAAACTCTAAGAAAGAAAGTAGCTTTCTTAATTAAATCTGAAGCCTATGGGTTAGAAATAAGTTAGGCCATGTACGGCTTTTGGTTCCTTCAGAAGCATTCAGAATTAAAATCATCCCAATTTTAAATTTAGTGTCTGTTTTTCTTTGTTTACTGTTCTCACAAGAAAGCTCTCTGGTTCCAGCAATAAAAATCACCCACAGGGTCATCTCCTTAGACAGCGGCTCTTTCTGATAAACTGCTACTGTTGTACTCTGTGTCATTTTCCCTTGGACTATTCCTAATCACTCCTACCATTGACACACTAGCTTTAAGAGACATACTCTTTTCCCCTCGACCACCTACATAGATCACTGAGAGCATACAGTGAAGTTCAAAATAAGTTTTTAGAGACTCAGGGCTAATCGAAGGGGAAACATAAGGCAGAGAGTAACTTTCATCTTCAAACCCGTTAGCCTAGGGTCCTTTAAGAGCTGTTGCCAGGCATCTTCTGTAGGCTGGCCTGTTGTGTCCTACTGCATAGCTAGATTTTTCCTCACCAGTCTTCTCAGTATGAGGAAAATATGGCCTCTCCCTGTCTTCATGTACTCCACATATTCATCTCCTGACAGGCTCTGCCTCTTCCTAGGATGATTGGCATTGGCAATGCTCACTATTTTCCAGGAAGGCAGTCTTATTTTTTTTGTTTTAATTTCTTTTTATTGTCACATAATTTTACATTAGTTTAGTTTCAGGTATAGAGCATAGTGGTTCCACAAGTCTATACATTTTGCTGTGCTCACGAAAAGTATAGCCAACATCTGTCACCATACAACCCTATTACTGTACCCTTGAGTGTGTTTTCTATGCTGTACCTTTTTTCCCCGTGACTTACTCATTCCGTAACTGGAAGCCTGAATCTCCTACTCCCCCTCACCGATTTTGACCATCCCTCCACACCCTCCCCGCCAGCAACCATCTGTTCTCTGTATTTATGACTATGTTTCTGCTTTTAAAAATCTGTTTTCTTTTCACATGTAAGTGAAATTATATGATAATTTATTTGTCTTTCTCTGTCTGACTTATTTCACTTAGCATAAAACCCTCTAGGTCCATCCGTGTTGTTGCAGATGGCAAGATCATTTTTTATGGCTGAGTAATATTCCAAAGTGAGCATGCGTGTGTGTGTGTGTGTGTGTGTGTGTGTTTGTGTGTGTGTGTGTGTGTGTGTGTGTATACATACACATCTTTATCCATTCATCTATCAGTGGATACTTGGACTGCTTCCATGACTTGGTTATTGTAAATAATGTTCTAGTAAACATACTGGTGCATCTATCTTCTCAAATTAGTGTTTTCATTTTCTCTGGGCAAATACCCAAAATAGTGCAATTACTGGATCATGTGGTATTTCTAGTTTTGATTTTCTGAGGACCCTCCCACTCTCTTCTAGAGCGGCAAGGGAGCCTTATTTAAGAGGTCAGTGTGATGACGACATCATGGTGCAGACTAAAACCTGTTCAGGATGGTACAGTACAGGAGTAGTGGCAGACCTCTAAGGCAGTGGCTCATAACCCTGGCTGCATGTTAGAATCTCATGAGGAGCTTTCAAAAAAGGCCCTTGGGTCCCACCTCATACCAATCAGAATCTCTGAGAGGGGTTTAGTCATCAGGACTTCTTTAAGCTCCTCAAGGTACCCTAATGCCAAACCAGATTGAGAATCACTCTCTAGTCTTTGTAACACTAGTCTTCAAAGATATATGGTGGGAAATAGAGTCCCATGGTAAAAAATAAAATACTTTAAATTCCTGGATACTGTGTTGCATACTGAATCCCTTTCTTAGAGAATCAAAAGTGCACAGTGTTCCATGTGTCTAAGTCCTAAAATAAAAGCAAATTTACTTAGATTAACCCTTAATTTTCAAAACTGCAATATAGATTTTTAAAAAATATATAACACCCAGTAATATTCCTTGGGTGTACATGAAAACCACTACTCAAGAGACTGGTGAATACCTGGTACTATCCCAGGGACTCTTCCAGAATCTACTCCTGCAGATGTAGTAGGCGTGATTGAACAGAACAACAAATTTTCTCAACTCAGGCAAGAAAAAGACTTTGCCAAACCATTACTTAATAATTTCTGCCATCCCTTGGCTCCCTGCCTCAAACAAGAATTCCTCTATTTTTATTTTATAGTTTCATTGTTTTTATTTTGTGGCATTTTGTTTTGATTTTCCTAAGCTAATTACTGGATATTTGGGATTTAGCTACCCTTTAATCTGCCCAGATATTTTGTTTTACTTCTCTACATCTTTAAACAATCATATATCTTATTTCAGATGTTTGACCATAATGTACAATTATACTAATCACTGCTGTGCAAGGAAATCATTTTGCATTTGTATAGCCCATATTTCCGTTTTTGTTAACTAGGATATTTTTACATAACTTTAAATAAAATTTACTTGTCTCCATATGTTTTTATCTTTTCTAGTGGACAGTTTCATAAGCGTAACATGAGTGGAAAAGTCTACTGCCAGTAACTAATATCTGCAATCAAGTGGACGTCCTCAGCTTAATTTCTTCTCTGAATAAATGAAGTAATTTATTGTAATTGTAGTGCCATTAAATGCAGTCAGTGCTTTTCCAGTATTGATAGACTGAAACTGCTCTTGATTTTCAAACTTAGAAAATGGCCAGACCCTTCATCAAATACTTATTTTCTTAAATTTGCTCTTCTGCAGGTAGTGGGTGATTTGCCATTTTTTAGTAGTTAAAACTTGGACCTAAATAGTGAATGTATATATATATATATATATATCGCATGCAAAACAGCTGCATACGTCTCAGACATTAAAGTTTGCCGTTGTATTTTGTCTCCTTTATACGATGACCTAGCGATCTATATTTTTCTGCTTAGCCTTGTATCTGTTTTTATTTCACTATCTATCTATGAAAATTATTGCTTAAACTTATGGACTTTGTGCCTTTAAACTGATCATCAGGGAAAATCTTGAAAAATCATTTGAAGGGCTTATGTGAAGGAACACTGTAAATTTTTATATCTTATTAATAAGTAATGAAAAATTTGTAGAAAATGTTGAATTTCTCCTTATTTATTTTCTATTTCTGTGGCTTATAAAATTAACATATAGGGTTTTACATTGCAATAAAAGTGTTTTTTTGCTTGCTGAATTTAAAATTATATATTGATAGTACCATCAGAGGGCAGTGACGGACTATTACATGATATCAGACTCAGCTCTAAAGATCTTGTAGTAACTGAACGAGTTAAACTAAGAATCTGATGGGCTGTACTGAGTGATGATACATTTGTCCAAAGTTCATAGATGTTTTTATTCTTTTGTATTTATTAAAGAATGATCTTAAGATTTCTACAGGTGTGAAATTGCCAAGGCAAATATGAATGTATGAAATAGAAACGTGTAGGTACTGTATTTTAAAAGGTCTACTTTAAACATAAAAATATTATGAGGTAATTCTATGTGGTGCATAGTCATAAACTTTTCTCATTTTTGTTCATTCATTACATGAGTTTATAGCATTTTTGTTTTTTGAGTTTTTCCTTTAAGTATATAATAAGCTAAAGTAGGAGAATTGCTATATCTTTTAACGTGGTTGCTAATTCTTTTGGATGAGAAGGCCACAATCTGAGTCCTAAATTAGAATTTGTGGATAGTAAGTGCCAGTAGAGACTACAAATTAGACCAGCTTGTTTGATTGACAGAAAGAAAACCGAGCCATCACCATGCTCATCCCTCCCATAAGACCTGTGTTATATAGCAGTATCTTCTATTTGTAATTTTAAAGAATTTAACTATATTTTAGGTCTCTTGACTCTTCATTGGAAAAATTATTTTTTGTATTATGGCATAAAATAGTTTATGAATATCTAGGCAAGACATATATTTAGGCTCAGTTTTTCTTCATCCTTTAGAAGATTAGTGGTATTTTTGTTGATAAAGGATAGTGAAATCCTTGAATGGTACTTTAGAAATAAATTTCTTGACTTTATGAACAGAAAGGAAAAAAAAGATCATCAGTAGCTGAATAGATATAAAAGCAGAGTATGCTATCCTTGAACTGTGCAAATCCTTCCTTCTGCTTTACTATAAAGAGAACAATTTTATCTATACTATATCATAAGAATTACAGTTTGAGTTGGTGTAAACAAAGGTTTATATCCAGGGGATAATGCCCTATTTCTGTTAGAGTTTATATTCCAGATCCCATGCTTATTTACTATTGAACTATGAATGATATGCTGGTGTATTGCTTTCTGGGAACAATGGGATAATCTGCTCCAGCCAATCATGCATGGCCTGCTTCCATGGGTCTAATCAGCCTTCCCCAAAACTATATGGGCTGCATGGGCTAAGAGGTGACACTCAGATGTTAATAATAGTTTTAGGAAGGGGAAGGGAAAAGAGGAGACTAGATGCCTGATAGGAAACCAGGAAGTGACTACTAAAAAAAAAAAAAATGTACAGATATATCCAAGAATCTCCCTCATCAAGTTATGAATCAGTTCCTGATGAAAACTTAACTTGGAGCCAATTTCCCATAATTCATAATTCAAATAGGAAAACATAGCAGTGCTTACTATGTCACCCAAACCCTCCAACAAATTACTAAAATATAACTGAAACAGTAAAATGCTTTTATATAACTATCATATTAACATGTAGAATGCTAAAACCACTGCTTCTTAATTCTAATCATCAGACTACTATGTAATGTTAGTTATCAGACTGGTAATAAAAAGTTGTATATTATCATACAGCCCCTTTGTTAACATGCTGCATGTTTTTAAAAAATACCTATATGTGATACTATGGTTCCACCAATTGTATTTGGAATGTAATTAATAGTTTTCACACACCTGGTTTGTTATAAATTCTGTATTGCCTTATGGGGACATAAATACACATTTTTCCTATATTAAAATTGACTTTGGCCATCTCTTTAACAAAATTTTATCTTCACCATCTATTGAATACTTAGAACTTGGGTGAATGGTTAGGGAGACCACAACACTCATCTCTTTGGGATGAATGAGAACAACAGAGCTAAAGCCTGTTGGATATGTTCATACAAGCCCTAAATTTACAAATAGGCATGCTTCTTTTTCTATACTCTAAAGGAGAAATGATAATAGTTAGTCTCCTGTTGTCTTAGGGAAAGAGCACATTGATGTAAAGGTTCTAGCTATCATCCTTGGCACCCAAGGAGAATTGGCATTAGTTTTGAGTTTTCTTTTATCCAGCAGTTCGACTTGTATATATTCACTAAGAATTATACTACACCCTTAGAAGAAAAAGTAACTTGTCAGTATTAGGTTTGAATAATATCCACATAAATAGGTTAGTAAGACAGACGTAGGTAAATAGGCATACCTATCTGTGTTGACATTTAAGGGTGTGCGTGGTTGTTTTGTTTTGTTTCATTTTGAACACTTCCAAACAGGCATCTCAAATTCCCATGACTACTTCATGTACTTTAAGTTGATTCAAATGTCGCACCATAGCCATTTTCTTCTCAAAAGCCACTAAGAAGGCATTTGTATATTTCATAGACTTTGAACAAGTTTTGGATTGATACAGAGAAGTTTGTTTTGAAAACTCAAAACAGTTAAAATTTCTTATATGACATGGCTTTTTGTTTTCCTGTTCTTCTAGATATGTTTCAACTTGCCAATATTACCTCTAAATATGATTATTATGATCTGACCCGGACATGATACTTTAATTAAGCCCAGATTGCATTGCCTATTTTTTTAAGTTTATTTATTTTGAGGCTGGGGGAGGGAGAGGAGACAGGCACGAGTTGGAGAGGTACAGAAAGAGATAAGGAGAGAGAGAATCCCAAGTAGGCTCTGTACTGTCAGCACAGAGCCCAATTCAGGGCTCGAATTCATGAACCATGAGATCATGACCTGAGCTGATGTCATGACCCACCCAGGCTTCCCGCGTTGCCTGTTTTTATAGCACCAAACTTGACTTGGTTTCAAATTAATGTCCTCTAGTCACAGACAGGCTTGAGCCAACTTTTGCAAGTACTTCAAACTTCCTCAAATGAAACTAGTTTTACACACCAACTCTTTCTAGGCTATTTCTCCGAAATTTGTTTTGTCACCTCAGAAGTCAAAGAGTTATCCTAAACTCCCTATTTTATCTAATTCCTGGGGTGCCCTTTTCTTATTCTACATTTCTCAGGTAGGTTGTTAGTAACAGACATACTTAAAGTAGGTTAAAAAATACCAAATGTCTTATGTATCTACACACAAATTTGTAGAACTAATGAGTTTAGCAAAGTTGCATAATACCAAATCAATATATGAAAATGTCAAAGCTATTTCTATAGGCAAGTGATAAGTAAAAAGAAAAAAATTCAACTATAACTTCATCACATGGAATAAAATACTTAGAAAAAAATAAAAGAGGTAAAAGATCTGAACTAACTACAAGACATAGTTGAGAAGTTAAAAAAAATAAATGGTTGGGACCATTGCATGTTCATGGTTTGGAAGACTCAGAATTATCAAAATTCCATTCTGAATTGATCATTAAATCCAGTGCAAAATCCCAGCAAACTTTTTCTGAGAAATTGACAAACTGATCCTAAAATTTACATGGAAATGCAAGATTTATAATAGCGAAACAATTTAGGAAAAAGAACATAGTAAGTTTCACTAAGGAGTCAATGAGCCAAAGCAATCTACATTTGGTTATTTCCTTCTGAATATAGTCTTATTTTTCCATATCTTGTTAAATGCTGTTCAGCTAGCAGCTAGACCAAGTTCTTAGCAACACCTAGAAGACCATCATAAATGTTGTATAAGCAGCAAGAATAATGCCACCCTTCCTGAAAAAACTTCACACAGTGATCACTCGAACCTGGAAATATGTTACTTTACATGGCAAAAGGTATTTTGTAGATATGCTTCAGCTAATGGCCTTAAAATGGAGAAATGATAATGCATTATCTAGCTGGACCCATTCTGATCACATGGATTCTTCTCTTTAATTATGTCTTTTAACGTTTGTTTATTTTTGAGAGAAACAAGCAGGGGAGGGGCAGAGAGAGGGAGACACAGAATCTGAAGCAGGGTCTAGGCTCTGAGCTGTCAGCACAGAGCCCAACCTGGGGCTTGAACTCATGAACAGTGAGATCATGACCTGAACTGAAGTCAGATGCTTAACCAACTGAGCCACCGTGGCACCCCTCACATGGATTCTTAAAAGCAGAAAATCTTTCCAACCTGTGGTCACAGAGATGTAAAGAAGTCTCATTGAGATGCTCTATTGCTGGCTTTTAAGATAGACGAAGGAGGACATGAGCCAAGGAAATAAGCCTCTAGAATGTGGGAAAAGTAAGGAAACAGATTCTCTCCTAGACTCCTCTGAAGGAAGGACAGCCCTGCTGACATCTTTAGTTTAGCCCAGACCATGTCAGATTTCTGGCCTACATAACAATAACATTAAATTTGTGTTGGTTAAGCCACTAAGTTTCTGGAAATTTAGTACATTAGCATAGAAAACAAAGTAGATGAAGGGATTAATATTATTTTTGTTTACCTATGTAACTATACCTATATAAATTTCATTTTAACTAAATGAAACTTTAGTTATTAAACACATAGGTATGTTTGTAGGAAGAAATTAAGCACAATAGAAAGTTTTGATGAAAATGTATTGCCAATTAGTATATGGAGAGATTTAGTGCTAACATTAGTTTAGTGACATAAAAGTCAAATCACTCAATGTCTGTATTTTACAAGATATTACAATTATTGCTGTTCCAAGGTGATTTTATTTCTGATAAAGCTTTGTTTTTTCCTCAGAATGATTACCACCGCTTCCAGTACCACCAAACTTCACAATTAACAGGTGGTGTGTACTCTGACGAAATCAGTCATGTGACAAGTTGAGATACTTCCTGATTTTCTGGAGCAGGAAAGGTGGATTTTTTTTTTATTGTAGAAAAATGCGGAAATGACAAATTAACTCTGCCTGCATTTATTAAACTCAGGGTGGCAGTTAAGGGATTATGTGTGTTAATATCTTGTTTTTCTGCTAAGGGGAGCAAACAATGCTACCACTCAGTTGCCCAAAGTGAAGAAGCACTAGATAACCCTAATTCGACTCTTCCTATAACTCTCAGGGAAAGCTGCCATTTGATGATTATCTTTATTTCAAAATGAAGCAATGATATAGAGACAGAATTTTTTTTTTAATTCATCTTTTAATTCTTGAATCAGTGAGGACAATAGTTTGCTGTTTATGGGTACACAACAGCCCTGTCCTAAGTATACAAGGGTATACATAAGTCTGTAACATCAGCTACAGTGAATTTACTTTACTAGACAGCATAGCAAAGTAGGAGTAACTAAAGATATATTTTCATAAGAAAATGCTTTCAAATAACATGAAGTCAGTGAACTTTTGACTGTACAATTTATTCTGTCAAAATATAAATGTATGTCAGCTTATGTGTGTGAATTACACTAAGTCAGCCTCAACATAGCCATGTGCTTAGGAATGTATGAAACACTTCATAAGCAGTTCTCTAAGGGGTGTACTGAAAACTTCCAAAAGTACCCCAGATATTTGGTCATAGATAAGGAATAAACTTTAAGGCAATCTTCCAAGTGAATGTAAACTTTTCTGAAGTGGCCTTTCTAGTAAAGTGTTACCGTTACGAACACTCTGTACTTATTTGTAGTGCTATTGAATATTTTTAGTAGCACATTATCACACTAATTGTCACTTTTTAAAAATTAGCTTAAAAATCCTGCAATTATAAAAATGTCTGGGGTGCTTTTACTTTGTAGACAGAAAGCAGGCACTTTCTGTTGACTTATCTATAAATCCTAAATATTCTCTTCTAATAGTTTTTATCTCTAGCTAGAGTTGTACTTCTACTATCGTGTACTAAATACTGTGTTCGCATATCAAGAAATAATAATTTGCCTACAATTTTTCTAATTTAAGTCTGAGCTTAGAACTTCTTTTAATTGGTCATGTCCTACAGAAGCATCAAAATAAATAGTGCTACTCTTTGAACATTTTTTCAAGAATAATGACATTTTTCTGTTATGCCTTTTTCCAAAGTAATTGTCAGAGCATGTGAACTAAACTAACTACACTGGAGAAATGGGTACAGGCCATTAGGAGAGTCCCCTTGTGGTGACCAGCTAGTTTTACTTAATCTCCTTCTTAGCCTTATAATTGGCAGAGACCACCAGGTAATTGTCTGGATTCATGTCCTTAAGAGTTGGAGATTTGCTCTGGATGGGGGAGGTTTTGCCATCCACACGAGAGATCTGCAGCATCCGGCAGGGGTCGTGTTTCAACAAATACCCTGCAAAAGTTTCCCATCCTCCTCCCACACGGACCATGACATGTTTGTTGTGCAGCATCTGAAATGAAAGAAGAGCAAAGGGATTAAATTCTGAGAATTCTTACAGTATCTTAAATCGACTTTCATTTCTAGCACTACTATTGTTTTTTGTTTGTCTTGTTTTTTATGCCCCATTGTTTTCCTACTTGGTGCACAGTGCCTGCGTTAGCATATAGTATATGAAAGAAGCTTTGTTTCTCCCACGTGAGTGGACCATGGGTACATACACATCCCCAGGACCCAGCTTTGCCCTGCTATGGGAATCTGGATTTATGTATAATCCCTTGTTTGCTTGAATGTGTACAGAGGCTTCTGACATGGGATGTTCCATTACCACCTCATCACTGCCCCCATCTTCTGCCCACTGTCTCGGATAAGTGCTCCATTCTTCCCAAGTTATTCCCCTCTGAATGAAGGCTCAAAAGACCATGGAAATGTCTGCTCTTGAAAATAATGTTAATATCACACAAATACTCCATACAAAATGGAAGGGAAATGCACTCAGAAAAACTGAAGTCTTCTCCAGTCACTGAGCCCTTCAAGGCAAGATGATGCTGAATGGCCAAACACTTATGTTCTCCTTTACTCTTATTGTTTCTAATTACTTTAGAATACATCTTTAAAAAAAAAAAAAAAAAACTTACCTTCAGGCCTATGGCACATCTAGATTTCCAGGTTAACAAGGCTACAGGTTGATCAATAAAAACATCTCAGAGCTGTAGACTGTAGTCTGGCATGAAAAGCCAAAGAATTTTATCTTGGCTTCTTTCAAAAGTCAGAAAATGTAAGGTGAAGGGGAGATGTTGCTCCATCATCAAGATCCTGCTGACTGTTCCATGCCCATAACATGAAGAATACATACTGGCAGTGTAATGTTGAGAAGGACAGAGAGTTGTGTGAGGGGACTTGGGGAGTCACTTACATTGCAGAGCCTGTAAAATCTATTTGAATTCCTCTTGCTATGTCAGTTCGAGATTTGGAGGTGTTTTGACTCCCCTCAAGTGGAAGATTGACATGTGCTTACTGCTTTCCTTTGCCTGCTGAGAATCTGATGGAAATTCTGGACTCTCTTTTCTGATGTCTGTATTCCATAAAATTCTGCATGTGTGTGTAGGGGGTTCACAAGCCCCCAGAAATCATCCGTAGACTTCAGCAAAGAAATCCTGATTCACGTGGTTGACCTGAAGCAGTTTCAAATGTTGCGAAAAGTATTAAAAGTGTGCTGAGTGTCCATAGAAACTACGAGACTCACAAGAAAATGAAGCTAAATGTAATTCCACTGGTCATTTCTTTTAGAGAGAATTAGAGAATTAGACTTACAGTTAAGAATAGACTTAGAATAGAAAGGACCTTCAGAAACATCTAGCTACAAGTTTTAAACCTATTTTACACTCAGAATCTATTCATTAAAATCTCAATGGAAATCCCAGTCATATAACGCAGTCAAAAGGAGCCAGGATTCCGCTGTAACCATTTTGCCTCCCCGAGTGCTGCTGCCCTGCCCTTGGTACCGTGTTCCTGTTTTTCTGATAAAGGCACAGATCTTTGGTGTGATTTGCTTAGACTAGTATCCGGATTTCCTGACTCCAGTCTAATACTTGTCCTACAACAGTTCTTTGTAAAGCAAAACCCATCAAGGCTTATTTAATTGGACTGACCTAGTTCCATTCCCACAAGCTCCCGTGTGCGCCTCTATTGCCTGCTTCCAAACCTTGGAGTTACTGGGACAAAAATTGCAAAGGCTGGCATCAAAACAGTACGCTGACCCTTTCTCCCACTGTTCTAAGAAGAGCTTTGCATATTGTTGAAGTTCTGGCACCCCCCGGGCCTGCAAATTACATCTAAGAGTTTTCCTCTAAACATCCTTGGTATGAATGCCTGGCAGAATGCCCAAATTCACTTGACTATGAGCTATTTCAACCGGAAAAAACCACCAGTCAGTATAGTTTTTAAACAATTAGCTAACTCTGCAAAACAGTGAAAGAAATATTTTTCCACCTGGCATATATGATCATTTAGGTACAACCCCTTCTTGCAGATTCTTTAATAAATCCATACATGCATAGTGGATCCAACATGAAACAGAGTTGTACTGAATGTGAACAACATAGGGATTAAATTTCTGCCCCCCGCCCGCCCCATATCATTTCAATAGCTCATCAGCAAGCTCTAATTCTCCAAGAAGGCCAGTGGTCAAACTGAACAACAGTTTCAGGCATGGGGTCAAGAGTTCATGGCCATAAGTATTTACATCCTTGATTATAGAGATTTAAATGCCATGCCTTATCTTAGTTTGTGCTAAGTCCCAAGGGAAAAAAAAATAACACCCATCCCCTTCTCCATAAACCAAACCTCCTACTGTTTAACCTAAAAGCAAATCAACCTGCTGTAAACCAAACTACTCTCAACTCTTCCCTCCCTCCCCACCCAGTGCTTGCCCTACAAAACCCCAGCCTTGGGTTAAGTGTATAATCTTCCTTCAGAATCAGGGCTGAGCCGCTGAGCTCCTGCTGGAAGAACTCTTTTCATCTCAGGAATGAGTGACATTAGGTCAGTTGCAATTAATTGATCCTTTTGCTTTTTGGTTTGGGTCAGCTCCATTTCTTATTCCTCCCTATTATTCTCAAACAGGCTACTTACCTCTGTCCTCATCATTCTACTGATGGCTTCACTGTCATCGGGCATGGTTTTCTCTCTTGGCACCTCTACTGGCTTATTTATTTGTCTATATTTACCTTTTTCTCTACTTTCCTCATCACAGAAAAAAGTCCCTCTGTCCCAAGTCAGCTCCTTCCCATATGTCCTAATTCCCATTATCACCATGCAGAAGCTCCTACATCAAACATCACATCTCTCTTCTCTCTCATCAACTTATTGTATAATTGTCCTTATCCTTCAGGAGATAAACATCCTGAAGCCTCTCCCACTCTTCGTATAAAGCAAAATTCTGCTCCTTCCATCCCCGGCTACTTTGTTCTCATATCTTTTCCTTTCTTCTGAGCTTTCTGGTAAGTTTACACGTGATGTCTTCATTTCCAACTTCCTATTCACTGTCTGGCCCACTACATGTTGCTTCTGCCCCCACCTCTCAACTGACTGCACAGTGAAGAGAATCATGGCTTCGAGGGTTGTTGAATCCAATGGATGGCCCTTAATCTTTATCTTTCTTGATCTTATCAGATACTGATGTATCTGATAGTATTGACCACTCCTTCCATGAAGTACCCTACTCCTTTATTCTCTATGACAAGATTCTTTACTTTATTCTCTATGACACTGATTCTTTACTCCTGCTACCTCTCTAGGTACCTCTCTAGGACAATTATACAATAAGTTGATGAGAGAGAAGAGAGATGTGATGTTTGATGTAGGAGCTTCTGCATGGTGGTAATGGGAATTAGGACATTTGGGAAGGAGTTGACTTTCTCTGCCTCTTTCATGGTTCTGTTTTCTTCTGCCTACTTTTAAGCTTTGCTGCTTACATAGGATCTTACTGCCTCTAGCCTTGGGGAAGTCTGATCCATTTAGTAAATCCATTTCCACCAAAGGTACTTCCATAAATGCCTGTTTGACTGTCTCTTGCCTAAATAACTTCACTAGCTCCTTCTCTCCTACATTCAGGTCCCTTTGTTTGCATACATTATTCACCAAGACCACAACAGTCAGCCTTCCCTGCCCTTCCCTGAGCTCTGGGACCAGTGAATTATTTTAGTTTTATGTTCCCAGATAACACAGCCTTCCTTTCATGCTTCTGCATGTTTGCTCCTAAATGTGGAATGTCCTTTCTGTCTTGCCCTCACCACTTAACCTGCACCACAAACATTAGTTCAATCACCACTCCCGCCTGAAAAATTTCCCACAATCGTCCTCTTTACCAGATAAGTGAATGCTTCCCTGATGTATGCTATTTAGATGACACACAATTTCAATTGTTTTAGTCTACTTTAATCTCTAATTCACCTGTGTGCCTCTTTTAATTACATGTGAGCTCTCCAAAAAGAGTGATGATATATTTCTCATATTTTTAAATCTCCCATGTAAGAGCTCAGAGCAGTATCCATATTGTAATATCAATACTCCTTCCCATATATGCTTCCACAGGCTCTGCTTAACTTTCCTTAATTGATGATGTCATTCTCAGCATTACTCCATTTTACAGATGGCAATACTGATGCTTTGAGAAGAACTGCTGCTCTTAAACCACCTGTGCAAGATCGCACCACAAATTCAATGGCCTGATTGGGACAAGAACCCTTTTTCCCATTAGGCCACACCCACTGACTCCATAAAGCTCTTCAATGTGGATTTTCATACCTGCTTAGTTACTTACAAGTGAAATTTAGCACAGGCAAGGAATTATCAGTATCGGAAATAGTAATAAGCAGCTTAAGCAAATCAAATGCTCACATAAAACGATTTATGGGGCTATGTTCTAATAAAACCTACATAAACATCGAATTAATCTCAGAAGATTATTCTGTAGTGGCCCTAATTACTTTAGAAATAAACATGTGTCAAGTACAGGTAATAGGATAGAATACGTTTATAGCCAAATATCTGTCAGCATAAGAAGGACGAGGCTTTGATTCTCTGTTCAGTTACAGCTCCTGTACTTTTGATGCTTCACAATATTGAACAATGTTGTGTTCTCCATTCCAAAAGATAACTCCTCTTGACTGGTAGCATCTATGCACGAGTCAACTGAGTATTTAATAGCGGTTATCTGTGCTGGTGTCTGTCCCCTTTCTTCTCAAGCAAAGAAAAATAAGTTAGAATTGCTACAAATCTCCAATACTGTAAGTTGCAGAACAGTATGTTGGCACATCAGGCCTTTCCTGGCTCTTCCCAGTTTTTACAGCCTGCCTCATTCCTCACCGTGCCTTTGATCCTACCAAAAGGAAGAAGATTCATCACCAATGCAGCACAACTTGGCTACATCTCTCAATGCTGAAGAAAAAAGAAGAGCAAAACAGTAACAAAACTCTGTCTCAACGTTTCTCCCAAAGGCCTTCATGAAGTGTAAACAGATGTGGACTGTTGCAGACACTGTAAATATTTTCTTTTTTAAAATTCTTTTCTTCTTTCTTTCTTTCTTTCTTTCTTTCTTTCTTTCTTCCTTTCTTTTCCTGTTTGTTCATTTTTGAAAGAGAGAGAGCAGGAGAGGGGCAGAGAAAGAGGGAGACAGAGAATCTGAAGCAGGCTCCAGGCTCTGAGCCATCTGCCCAGAGCCCAATGCGGGGCTCAAACTCACAAACTGAGATCATGACCTGAGCTGAAGTCGGATTCCCAACCGCCTGAGCCACCCAGGCACCCCCAATATTTTTTTGATATCTATGAGTGACATGCATTCCTTACCCAAGAAGATAGCCAGTATGCCTCAAAGTTATGTTTTTATTTTTTTAAATAATTTCTTTTGGTAATGGGAAAAAAACATGCTTCTTGTCAAAGGCATTCTGCTTTATGCCTTTTCCTACTATAATGCTTAATTATGTGTTTTTTTCTAAGGAGTTCTCTTCCTATGTCCCAGCAAAAGGGAAATTTTTCTCCTTAGATGGCATAGTCATACTTTTAGAGTACCTGCTGTGTGCCAGGTAATCTACAGATATGCCTTGTTAAAATAAGGAAGAGAAAAGAAACATTGAGGTCACTGCCTATGCTCTCATTTCACAGGCAGACAGAGGGTCACATGGTAGGCTCCCCAGGGCCACACTAGACATTACTTCTTTATTCCCCATCTAATACATGCCTTATGGTTGAGGGGCTATACTCCTCCAAAAACGAATATTCTAAAAATGAATCCAATATTTAAAGGTGGGTAAATCACTTAACATATTGACCCAGCAGTGATTTGCAACATGTCAGGTAAGTCCTCACTTTGTTTTCCTGGAGTCAATGCACCTTTTATTAGGCTACAATACGCGGCCTAAAGCCTGCTTTGTAGCACCACCTTATTATTTTTACAGTATTTACCTAATACTGTAGGGAAAAGAATTATCTCATAACCAACAAGTTCTGCGGCTCATCCAGAAACTAATTCAAAGGCAAAAAATGGGTTGAAAGGAAATAAGCTAATTCTCCCATATTAAGTTAGAACATAACGGAAAATTTTAAAGTTGTAGAAATGATTAACCAACAGTTCCCCACAAATGCTGTGATCAATGAGGTATCAGGGGTCCAGTGCTCTGGGTCATATAATACAATAGGATTTCAGAAAGGAGATTTTCTTTCCCTCAGTTATAGCCTGGAGAGACGGACTGGAATCACATTCTGTATAGGTCTTCAGGAGCTTAAAGCAAGAAAAGTAGGTATTTTTCTTCTTGCAGACACTAGTCTTTCAAAACGGAAATACATCAAGTCACTTTTTGTGCATAAGGCACAGCTGATATCTATGTAAATCACAGAATATCGTATGTTTTACTAAGTGAAAAAGAAATGGCCACAGAAGATAGCCAGAAAATAATATGGATTTGTTGGTGATGTATTTGTTGTTAAGATGGCCAAGCTATCCATAGTTAAACAATAAACAAAAACAAACAATAGCACATAATATCTTTTAATAAACATAATTTAAAGTTAAAGGCTTCATATTCATATTTGATTGCTTGATTTTATCAATTCCCCAGCACAGATCTGGAACATTCTTAAATCATACTTCTTATGAAAAGTTTCAGGTGTCACCACCTTCTCGGTGAAACACTGACAAACACTTTCATTCAGGTTTGAATCTTGTGTTCATGATTTTGATAATCGAGAGAAAGAGGCATATATGTCAAGTTCTCTGTATACCAAGGTCATCAAACCCTGAGGAGGTGACAGCTGCCCAGCCGGATGCCCTCATCATTTCTCACACTTCACCAATCCACCCTTTACTCCAGTACCAGAATGGCCATTCTTAAGAGCAAATCTGATCATGCTATTGCCTTGCTTAAAAGCCTGTGCATGTGTCTCCATTGTCGATAGTGTTTCTCGGCCATTTTTAGCTCCAGCTCACCTGAAGAATATGACTCATTCTCATTACCTCATTACCACAAGTCCGTGGAAAAGATTCTGAAGCAGTGCTGTGAACGCATGTGTGCGACTGTGTAGGTGTGTAGGACCAGGGCAGAATCTGCATCTCGGGGGTGGGCAGAAGCATACGTAATACGAAGAAACAACTTGCCAGTGATTCTGATACCTTCTGTCCTACCTCTGTACCTCCCCATTCTGCTATGGGAACAATTAGCCTGACACACAAAGCACTTCATGGTTCAGCTATGTTCCTTCCTGACCTTCTTTCTCACTATGCCTTAAAGATCCCCATACGGTTGTGCAGGTTGTGCATTGCACAGTGATGCAGCTACTGTGTGGCCCTGCTTGTCTGAGCCCATACCTACACTCCAAACTGTCTAACCCAAAAATATTCTGGACTCCTTGGAATCCCCTAAAAGTTTCATGCCTTTCTACATCCACATTTACGAGGTGAATTAAAGTGAGTCCCTTCCTATGGCCACTCAATAAATATTTGTTGAGTGGCTGGCAAGGTTATTTCTTACTAAATTCACGCCCTGAGATCTGAGTACAGTGCCAACAATACAATGGGCACTCAATAAATGTTTGTTTAATGAATGCATCAACAACATTAACACTTACTGATGCTCCACTCAGGCATCGCTGCCTTTCTGTAATATTTTTGCCCTCTCCAACCTTTAGGTTACTTCTTTTGGACCTTGAGAGTTTCCTGCACAGACTTCAAGCAGAGTACCTATCATATTTTTTGCCTTATTTTCTTGTCCATATTTCTCTAATTCCCCGTGACCTCTCTAAAGGTTAAATCCTATTCAGCTTTGTATGCCTGACAACAATTACGATGTGTGATATATAGAACACATTACTTATTTACAGAAAAGAAAAGAGGAAAAGATGCAGATGATTTGTCTTTGTGAGGGAGAGTCTGAAAAACACCAGCATGTGAATGTAACCCACTTTACTCACTGCTTAGAGAATCCCTTTGAGAGAAAGACAAATTGTGGGTCAAAGACCCAAAGTAACAGGAATCATACAGGAAAGAGGGCGGTTGAATTGAGAATCACAGCAATGGCAGGAGAGAGAGGGAGAAGGGGAAAGGAGGAGAGAAGAAGAAAATCTCCCAAATGATTCCAGAATCAAGTATACCATTGTCTTCATTATCTCCGTTCACAAATTCTCATTACATATGGAATGCATGTTTTGGAAATATTCACTATGGTAACACATTACTTACTAAGAACTTCAGTCTCTCTTTTTTCTCTATTATGCTTAAGTGTTAAAATGTTTGGGTCCCTCAGCATAACTCTAGCTCTCATTAAGCCATTCCCCATGTAACTGCCCACAATGGTCCCTATTTCTGCCCAATCGGTTAACTGCTCTCCACCGGAGCTGTCCCTTTAAGAGACAACCATCTCTGACACTGACTGCCTAGAGGAGCAAGCCACCTAAATTTAAATCAGTTCAGCCTCCTGGGATATCATATGCTTCCTAACACCTCCTCGTCAACCCCATTCATTGTGTGTTTTTACAAGCCATCATAACTTGAGTGAAAATATTGTTTTTAGAACGCAGTCATCTGCTCTCCTGAGAAAGAGTGTTAAATTAATTTATAGGACAACAGACTCTGTCATCAACCAATATTATCCTGAAATGGCATATGCTCAAAATTGGGCGACTGGGAATTCAGCTGGCTGCCTAAGTTACATGGACACATGGAGGAGAAAAGTGGCAGGTGTTTAGTTGCTAGTCCGCCATGTTGAAAGCCTGATACCTGCATCTTCAACGTAAGTGATAAGGTCACATGGTAATAGGGCGAAATGAGATTCTATTTACCACAGATGCCTTGTGTAGACTTCTTTGTAAAAGGTGGGGAATCCATCTCAACCTCTCTAGCTATTTGAAATTATAAATGGTTAAATACTCCTCAAATAGACAAGCTTCTGGAATTACCACTTTATTGTTTACAAAACATTTTTCCTATGTGTTATCTCATTTTTATCTTCCTAATAGTCTTTTATGCCCTTTTCTTAGATTAAGCTTCAGAGAGATGAATACCAGTTACCAGAGCAGACACTCTGTTTTGTCTTTACCAGGCTGCCTAGATATGGTTACCACCAACAATCTGTATAACTCTAAGATATTATTTAATCTCTTTGTGCCTCATTTGCTCATCTGTAGAATGTTTCTGATACAGAGTTTTTTTGGTAAATATATGTTAGCATGTAGCTACATTGTCTGGCACATCATATTCAATAGTAGCCTGCCATTGTTTTTGTTATTAAAATTATCATTAAAATAATAATAGTGTTATTGTGATGATGATGGTAAGGTTCTTACAGGTTTCATTTCAGTTAATTCTTGGAACAGCTCTAAGTGGTTTGCATTATTACCCGCATTTGCAGATGAGAAAATGGCAGTTCCAGAAGGGTTAAGTAAATCACCCAAAGTCACCTAGCTAGGGGTTGACAAAGTTTAGATTTGAACCTCAGCCTCTGACTGCAAAGATAATACACATCACCACTTAACCGTATATCCTAAAGGGGCTTTGCCAGGGGTTACGATTGGCTGGCTCCTTATCTAGACCATTTCCATGGACAACACTTCTTTTTTCTAAGAATACGTGTTGCTATTCTATGGTGTCTCCATTGATGATCATATTGCTCAACTCTACATGTACCCTGACACCAGAAAAGGGAAGGTGTTTTCATATGTGCCTGGGAGAATTTATTTGCTTTTGAACCTGTTGTTTCACCCATACAAAAACACTGAAATTCGGCACACCAGAGTGCTTGGTTGTGGGTTCCACACTCTAAAAGGAAACTATATAGGAGAGACCCCTGACAGTCTGCAAAGTATTTCATTTTATCACACCTACTGAGTTGTTCAGCAGGCTAGTATTGCTGTTCCCATTGCACAAATGGAGAAACTGTGGCTCAGAGAGGTTACGTAGGTGGCTCACAGACACACAGCAAGAACACAGCCCTAGTCTTTTGATTCCCAGTTTTGTGATCTGCTGTCTTCAGTAACAAAATCATACATTAAGGAAAATATAATCCTCAATCCCATTGCAGTGCCCTACATGGTGACAAACCATCCTCCAACATGAACCAAGCCTTGAGTCAGAAATCTGGCTATAGAGGCTGGCCAGAAAAAAATTCCTGGCCTGCTTTTGCTGTTTCCCTCTGGGAGAAGGAAAGGGAATAGTTCTCTTCCTAGGCTCATTGTAGACAAATGACTCTCGGTAGCTTCTTTCTGGAAGCAAACATGAGAAGAGCAGCTTGCAGATGAACGTAACGATCGATTGACTGGCAAAATGTTCCATTTGCATCTGCTTGGAAATATGTGTAGGAGCACTTAATGCCAACTGCCTGTCAGTTTTTATCGACTTGTTATGTAAGGTCTCCATTTTCTCAGCTCTGCACCAAATGAAATTAAGAAGGCTTAGCTGCAATCTAATTACCAGTCTATGGCACCATTTCAGACAGGAAAGGCAAAGTTATGATAAATATTTTATAGAACACTCAGCACAGTGAAAGCAAAGAGGTGAAAATGCTGGTGGCGGAAAGGGAAGAGCTGGCTAGAGGAAGGATTCGTAGCTAGTATAAGCCCAACTGAAACTAGAATTCATCCACCCCAAAGATGCAACACCTTCAGCATGGGGAGCTGGAATCCAAGGGTCAATGAAAACCCATTTCTTCCATTAATCAAATGGGTTCATGTGTGTCTGACTCAATCTGAGCTCTCAGTCTTTCATCTAAACACTGATACCAAAACCCAACAGCACTGAGAGAGCCAAAGGCTAACTTTTCATGACAATGATACACACCAGCGGTTCCCAACCTGTGTCTTCCTGGGTCCTGAAAGGCAACCATAGTTTCTGTAATGCAGGCCCTGGAAAGACTATTACTTTGTCACTGTTTTTAATGGATTTTTCATATATTGGTAGATCCATCAAAATGGAAAACAAAGAATTAATAAATAAAGTTAGATCTTTTATATTGACAAAATATTTGCAAACGTGAGTCTCTTTCTTCTCAAAGACCCATTCAAATCAAAGGCAAGGAATAAAAATGTTCTAAAATCATAGGACAAAGGGCAGTTGAGAGGGTATTGTGGTAGAGAAGAAAGGTCAACACATTTTTAGATGGAAAACAGAGGGATGGATTGTAACCAACTAAGAGTGGAGAGAGTTGAAACTCAAAGCCTGAAACGACAGCTTGCCCAAAAGAAGCAAGTCAAATCATCATGAAAGTAGAGGAAATTCAGGTTTTAGAATCACCAGGTACTTCCATCAGGTAAGAAGAGATGTGCAGCTGAAAAGAGGAGAATTGGCTGAAAGTCAGTCTAAGGACTGGTTAGATTGACTGCATGTCACCCCTCAGATTGACTGAACCCCACCTCAGATTGGCTATGCCTGTGAGGATCCCATAGTGCAAATGACGGTGTCATCTCAGCAGGACACTGAAAGTTTATCTTTGCAGAAACTGAATCAGAGATGCTCCACACTAGGGAAATCTACAGGAACCAGATGGAGAGATGAATAAATACATGATAAAGTAAATACAGCAAAGTGTTCATTATAGAACCCAGATGGTAGTTCTGTGGGTAGTCTATGTATGTCTGAGATTTCTCACAATAAAATGCAAGAGGAAAAATTCATCCTGAACCCAACCGTTCTCCACATCTCCATTCCTAAATCCAAATTTCCTCCATCTTATCTGGATTACTGTAATAACCGCCCCCCCCCCCCAACTGCTTCTCCTGTTTCTGCCCTTGCCCCTCAGCATATTCTCAACAGAGAAACTAGAGGGACCTTGTTAAAACGGAAGTTACTGCATGCTACAACTCTGCTCAGAATGCGGTGGGGCTCCCCACTTCACTGGGAGTAAACTCCAGAGTGCTTGCAATGCCCTCTACACCTCCGTGTGATTTGGGCTCCTTCTATCTCCCTGATTTCATGTTCTTCCACAGGGCCTCTCCCATGCTCTGTCACAGCCATACTGGCCTCCTTGCTACTTCTCAACACTCCAAGGCCACTGCGCATGCTCTTGACTTGCTGTTTCTTCTGTTCAGAACACATTTTGCCCCAGATCACTGCAACGCTAACTTCTCACCTCCTTCATTCCCTTGACACTCTCTCACCTTCTCAAAGAATCTTACCCTAACCACCCTTTTAAAATTGTGGTCTCTGCTCCGGGCACCCTCAATGTGCCTTACCCTGCTCTACTCTTCCTTCCCCACCCCAGCATGGCTCTTCTCACTTTCTAGCAAGCTCTATAACTTACATTCTTACTATGTTTGTTGTCTATACAGTATAAACCTCCCCAATTAAGTTTGCCAGATTTATCATATAAAAATACAAGAAACCCATTTAAATTCTAATGTCAGATAAATGACAAGCATTCTCTCCGTATAAATATGTCCCCTGCAATGTTTGGAAGATAACATATTAAAAAATATTTGTTGTTTACCTGACATTAAATAGATATCTGTATTTAATCTGGCAACCCTAACCCTCACCCCCTCCACACACACAAGCACTCATAGAGTAACATAAAGGTTTTTTTGTGAGCCATGGTCCATCTGTGTTTTTCTCTGATGTATCTTTAGCTCTTTGAGCAAATTCTTATTCCATAATATATGTTCAATAGATACATATGTTCAATCAGTATGTGAATGATTATACATTTTCTCATGATGACCCTAAGAAAATAAGGGTGTAATCCACAAAAGACGTGATCCAGGAAATGGGAATCCAACATGAGACCAAATTAAAGTCTCAGATGACACTGTGAGGTCAACCTTGGGCAGGAGAGACACAGAGGAACCAGAAACAAAACCCCTAGCTTAGCCAGTGTATCTGCCTATGACACCATTGTGACAGGTTTTACTGTTCTCTAAGGGGATCTGGTAAGAACTTCTTAGTCTTACTTAGGAAAAGAGAAATGGTTACACAAAGGAAAAGTAATCATGGCACACTACAATATTTATATGATTGTTGTTCTGTTTTCTTTTGAGAGACAGAGATGGAGACAGAGACAGAGACAGAGAGAGCACATGTGAGTGGGGTAGAGGGGTAGAGGTAGAAAGAGAATCTCATGTAGGCTCAGCACAAAGCCTAACATGGGGCTCAATTTCACGACCCTGGGATCATAACCTGAGCTGAAATCAAGACTCAGATGTTCAACCAACTGAGCCACCCAGGCACCCTCATGATAGTTATAAATGCTGAATGCTGATTTGACCAATATTTATGTCATCAATGATGCCTGGCAAACAGGAGGAAAGGAAGCCCATATGCGTGTGGTGGGGTGAGGGGAAGGCATGGGACAGCTAAATCATCTTCTACTCTTGCTAGGCTGGGTTTATGAGTATTCCATAGAATATGCTGACAATGTAGAAACTAAGATAGACTAACATAATTTTATAATTTAGAAACTTGGAGATAACTAAAAGAAGAAAAAACTAGAAAGGGTGAAACGAGCTGCCTCTGGGAGAAGTCAGGAGAAAAAAATGAGTGGAAAGGGGGAGGGGCAGGCTTGCAATTGAGGATTGTAAATCTTACAGCACCATTTTGCTACCTGCATTTCTTTATAAAAATGAAAATTCAATTTAAAATATTCAGTTCTGATACTCAAGAAAACAAAGCAAAAAGAACAAAAGTCAAATTTACAAAACATAGGAAAAAATATATCCTTAATCGTCCAGAAAATTGTTTTATTGCTATGAAAAAATTCTTCTTTGCAAACTAGCTGGCAGGCTCTCATATACTTCCTGGCATAAGGATGCAATTTTACCTGAAATTACTGAAAAATGAGTGATGATCATTTTTCCCCTTTCACATACTTCATGGAAGAACATTCAGACCTTAAGTACAATCTGGCTGCCTAACCTCAAATATGTTTTCTAACATTTTAATAGTGCTTCATAGTTTACAAAATCCTTTATAACATCATTTCACTTTGTCCTCTAAAGTCACTTTTCAAATTATTTTCATATTATGCATATTGGGATTTCTCCCAACATCACATAAAAATCATCACAATATCCTCAGATAAGCCCATGACATGAATTTAGGAATGCAAAGCTTTGCTATTTGCTTTGTTTTCCTCTAGTTTGTTTTAGCCTCTTCTTTCCTATATTTCTGTCTTGAACAATTATAAATCTCAGCATTTCTCTTCCAGAAACTTTCATTCTGAGATCATGATTGCTTGTTCTTCCTATCTTGCGCTACACACTAATAAAATGCCAGACATTTTCCATAGCTTAATCGCTGTATTCCCTGTAATCCTAATTGGCTCCCAAACCCTTCTCTAAGGCACAGAAGTGTTCTTCTTCCTCTAACTCAGTTTCTTATGATATTTAAACAGTTCAAGAATATAGAAGAATAATATAAACCAACCCCACTTATCAATATATACGTAAAAATTATTTTTGTATATGGCTTTTATTTTTTTTTTAATATAACTTGTTGTCAAGTTAGCTAACATACAGTGTGCTCTTGGCTTCGGGAGTAGATTCCCATAATTCGTCACGTATATACAACACCCAGTGCTCATCCGAACAAGTGTCCTCCTCAATGCCCATCACCCATTTTCCCCTCTCCCCTGCTTCCCCAACCACCTGCCTCTCAGTTTGTTCTCTGTATTTAAGAGTCTTTTAAGTAGTCTCTCTGCTTGAAACTATTTTTTCTCTATCCCTTCCCCCATGGTCCACTGTTAAGTTTTTCATATTCAACATATGAGTGAAAACATGATAACTGTCTTTCACTGACTGACTTCTATCACTTCGCCTAATACCCTCCAATTCTAGCCACATTGTTGCAAATGGTAGGATTTCATTCTTTCTAATTACCAAGTGGCATATGGCTTAAAACAAACAAACAAACAAACAAACAAAAGCCTTGTCTTCATCTTTCACACAGCCATACTCTTTGCCACATCTTTTAAATAGATGGGGCTATCCAGCATTCTTCTCAAAACTAGAACAAACTATCCTAAAATTTGTATGGAGCCACAAAAGACCCTGAATAGCCAAAGTAATATTGAAGAAGAAAACCAAAATGGGAGGCATCACCATCCCAGACTTTAGCCTCTACTACAAAGCTGTCATCATCAAGACAGTATGGTATGGGCACAAAAACAGACACATAGACCAGCGGAATAGAATAGAGAACTCAGAATTGGACCCACAAATGTATGGCCAACCAATCTTTGACAAAGCAGGAAAGAGCATCCAATGTAAAAAAGACAGCCCCTTTAACAGATGGTGCTGGGAGAACTGGACAACAACATGCAGAAGAATGAAACTAGATCATTTCCTCACACCATGCACACAAATAAACTCCAAATGGATAAAGGACCTGAACGTGAGACAGGAAACCATCAAAACCCTAGAGGAGAAAGCAGGAAACAACCTCCGTCACCTCCACCGCAGCAATTTCTTATTGACACATCCCCAAAGGCAAGGGAATCAGGAGCAAAAATGAACTATTGGGATCTCATCAAGATAAAATGCTTCTGCACGGCAAAGTAAAAATCAGTAAAACAAACAGGCAACTGGCAGGATGGGAAAAGATAGTTGCAAATGACATATCAGATAAAGGGCTAGTATTCATAGTCTGTAAGGATCTCCCCAAACTCCACACCCGAAAGACAAACAACCCAGTGAAGAAATGGGCAGAAGATATGAACAGACACTCCTCCAAAGAGGACATCCAGATGGCCAACAGACACATGAAACGATGCTCAGCATCCCTCCTCATCAGGGAAATACAAATCAAAACCACACTGAGAAACCACCTCATGCTGGTCAGAGTGGCTAAAATGAGCAAATCAGAGAACGCGAGATGCTGGCGAGGATGTGGAGAAACGGGCACCCTTCTACACTGTTGGTGGGAATGTAAACTGGTACAGCCCCTCTGGAAAACAGTGTGGAGGTTCCTCATTAAATTAACATTAGAACTCCCCTATGTCCCAGCAATAGCACTGCTAGGAATTTACCCAAGGGATACAGGAGTGCTGATGCATAGGGGCACAGGTACCCCAATGTTCATAGCAGCACTCTCAACAATAGCCAAAACATGGAAAAAGCCTAAGTGTCCATCAACGGATTAACAAATCAAGAAGATGTGGTTTATCTATATGATGGAACACTACATGGCAATGAGAAACCATGAAATCTGGCCATGTGTAGCAACATGGATGGAGCTTGAGGGTGTTTTGCTGAGTGAAATAAGTCAGGTAGAGAAGGACAGATACCATACGTTTGCACCTATAGGAGGATTAGGAGGAAGCTAACAGAGGACCATGGGAGAGAAAAAGGGGAAGAATAATTGGAGATAGCAAGGGAGGCAAACCATGAGAGACTCTTGAATCCTGAGAACAAACTGAGGGCTGATGGAGGTGGGGGAGAGGGGATGGGTAGTGATGGGCATGGAGGAGGGCACTTGTTGGGATGAGCATTGGGTGTTATATGGAAACCAACTTGATAATAAACTATTTAATTAAATAAATGAATAAATAAGTAAATAAATAAATAGATGGTGCTATTCTGATCCAAAAAAATCTTCCTTGCTGAATATTCTATTTCCATCTTTCATTTTCCTAAATGAATAGGTGAAGTTTGGAGGTCACTTTCAATTATCCAGTCTTCTTACAGAGGAAGTGCAGAAAAATGAAACAATTCATCACAGACTGTCTACCCATTCCTGCTTCAGGGACAGGTCACATGCCCACTTACAAATGAGTCTATTGTTCCATGGGCCACCCAGAGGTCCCAGGGGGAAGGATGACACAGACTTTTTTTTGATAAAAGCCATACATAACTAATGGTTTAAAATGTTATCACCAGAAACTGCTAGCTCAAATTCACTGTTTTCAATCATTAACTCCCCAAACTTCCACACTGACCTTCTTTGCTTTTAAATTTACTTTCACCTCCAAGAATATTGGTACCTTTCAAGTAAAAGTTTTCACTAAAATTTTCACCAGCTCATCTTCTACTTTTATGTTTCTATAATTTTATATCCCTATTTTCTCATTTCTGTAATTTTGCTTTTTTAAAGTCTTTCACAAGTGCCTCTTATGGGGGTGTGGGGGTGTTATGTACACACTTATAGAGAAATAATTTACATAGATGTATGCCATCTCATATAAATATATACACATCTAGCCCCAACCCCATGTTTTTATTTCCCTCAAGTGTTACTAAAGGGATATCGTTTGCCTAATGAGGGCTTGGCTGGCACAACAGAGTAACTATTTGTTTAGTCCTACTTTAAGAATGTGAATTTTCTCATGACAAAGTCCACAGAACGCATCTTCAGCCACATGGGTCCCTTCGGCACTTCCTTTTCTCTCCTCAGCCCCCCACTGCATATGATGATATGTTCCTGTTTGTACAAACATCTTCATATATGTCAGGAACTGTCCAGCACCTATATATCTCTTCATGTCAACAAGAAACCATGCTTTTTTTTGATAGACACTTTCCTGTGTCCCTTGTAGTCTAACTTAATGATAGAGGAGCAACAGTATCTACTTACTCCTCACTAACAAGTAGAATCTATACTTCCTGATACTCTGATTCAAATTCAGCTGAACCTCCAGGGTTGTGCTTGTTTATTTCAGGGCCTCATATACAGACTCCATCTTTACTTGCCAACAGAAATGTCCCCAGGTTGATAGCCTGAAGCCATTCCCTTATCTGAAGTATGGATCCACGGCAGGCAAGCTGACAATAGAGTAACTGGCTCTGATTCTGGTCCTTCTTTCTCTTGTTTTCAGTGTCTTTTTTTTATTGGTTCCAATATCTTTTAAGGCCACGCAAAGCTCTTTCCTGTCACTTCCTGATTCACAGCATCTAACAAACTTCTGTGGCAAGATCAAAACAAAAATTTTGTAATTAATATCAAAGTCATATTAGTGGCCTCTAGATTTTAGATCTTCCCTCTTTCCTTTTGCACATAATTAATACAAAGTATTTAATGGAGGTGGATACTCCATATTTTGCCCATTAGCTTCTAAAGTACTTATGAGAAGCATGACTATCTGAGGTCTTGAAGCCTCAGCATGGGGTCTTCCAGCTGAGATGTACTATCCATCAACACCAACTTGGCAGTGGTCTTGTAAGAGCGACATCAGCACCTAAAACCCTCACCTCTTCCCTCCTTGCCTAGTTCATTCAATGAATGCTCCTTCTCTATCTTTTCTAGCCCTTTACACAGCTGCACAAAACTCTACTACCCAGCTTCTCAGACCTTCACCATCCATTCATTCTTAAATCTCAAACCACCCCTTTTGCTTCTGTCTCTCCAAATCCTAAGATGTCTTCAGGAAGGGGGTTTAATCTCACCTGATCTGTCTTTGCTTTTCATTTGGAGACTATTTGACCTTTGATAGAAGCTATTTCTGCTAGGATGTCTTCTCACCTTTGTTGGAGCTTTGTTGTGGTCTATGTTCTCATGTTATTTTTACTCCTCCCTTGGGCTACATTTTTATAGGCTGTTCTATTTCCTGTTCTTTGACACCTTGGAGCAAATATAAGGCTCCTCCGTGCTTACCATGTTTTAAATTTCTTTTTATTCTAACATAATTTGAATCACCTCCACATACCTTTCTCAAGCTTGCTCTGGTAAAGGTTTGCAAAGGATGCTACGAAAGCCAACTGGAAGTACCTTCAGCCTAGTCTTTGAGGGGCAAGTGTTCTTGTGAATATTTCTTGGAGGAAGTAATCTGAGTCTCAACGAGCACTCTCTTGAGATTTTCCTAGATAAATAAGGAATAGAAGGACATCCCAGGTGTCAGGAAAAGCATGTGTAAAGGGACAGAAATGCAAAGCAGCATGATTTGTATATAACACTTAGTAGTTCACAACTCCCATAGCTGAGTGTGTGAGAGATGAGAAGATGCTGCTAAGAGATACAACCAGTGAGGTAAAAAGTGACCAAGGGTAAAAGGACCATTAATCCCTCTCTATGCACATGAGATAACAAAGGTCACTGACAGGTTCTAAGCAAGATATTGGCATGACAAGATTTCTAATGCACAAGGATCTCCCATAGACCCACAGAAGAGTCAAGACTTGGATCCAGAGAGATTGGATAGGAGACTTTGACAGTATGTAGGAAGGAGGTGAAAATGACTGACATTTTGAATGAGATGAAGAGAAACGGATCCCTTAACGTTTGTTGCATTTTCACTGCCAAGTAACTTTATGTTATCCATTCCAGCCTCTGACTTTATTTTGCTTTGTAGGGGACAACATAAGATTATGAGCATTATGTTTCAACTCTTTATCCTGAAACCTCCTCTAGCCCAAGGCACGACACCACTCAGTTATGGGCTCCCAGGAGCCAAAAGGGTTTGTTCATAGAGGTGAGCTAGAAGAAGTCTCAGGAGGAAAAGACAATTTAGAGAATGTCTCAAGACGCATGGCTCTAGACAGCGGATGAGCAGAACAGACTTAAAACAGGAGCAATAAGCTGAAAAGCCAGCCCACACTAGGTGGTTGCCAAGCCCAGTAGGCTTGAACTTCTGCTGTTTCTCAAATTGATTCCATGCTTTCCTGCTCCCATCAGCCACTATCAGGTCTTTGTTCTCATCCTTTTTTTTTTTTTTTAATGTTTATTTATTTTTGAGAGAGAGACAGAGCATGAATGGAGGAGGGGTAGAGAGAGAGGGAGACACAGAATCCGAAGCAGGCTCCAGGCTCTGAGATGTCAGCACAGAGCCCAATGTGGGGCCCAATCCCACAAACAGTGAGACCATCACTTGAGCTGAAGTCAGAAGCTTAACCAACCCAGCCACCCAGGTGCCCCTTTGTTCTCATTTGTGAACAAGCTATGATTGCCTCCAGTTGCTCTGCCTTTCTGGCCCCTGTCAACATTGCTACAAGACTGAACTTACTCTTTACTTGAAAAATCTTTGACATGTACATTCTAAGTTCTTTAAAATATGGCCTTAACTCAACTCTTTAGCCTTCTTCCTCTTCTATACATTCCTTACACAGTCACAGCCAAACAATATTACTCACTGTTTCCTGTATGCAATCATTTTCTTTAAGTGGAATACATTCTCTTGATAACATACAGAAAGCAATCCTAAATCTGTTCCTTTCCCTGAATGTTTTCATGGCTTTAATTCCTTCCTACCCTTAAGTCGGATGCCATGGGCCCCTCTCCTGAACCACTCCCTCGGAATTTTCAAATTATAATTACTTGCTTATTTCCCTTCTCTCTTATAAAATAAAGAAGAGGGAAAATAAATGCTTATTGTAAACATGGAGTCTCACTCAACATTTTATCCTCCCCGGTGGCAACACTAGCTTCTTTATTCTCTATATTCTTTCTTCCAAAAAATACTCAGTAAGAAAATACAGTAAGACAGATAATACATTAATCACTGGGAATATATTGTATAGAATAAATCCAATATTTCTCTGCCTTCATGGAACTTAGAGTCTATTGAAGAAACAGACATCAAACCAATAAACACAATGTGATGAGTACCACAGAGGACAATTCCAGGGGGCTAAGGGATCAAAAACATGTTTTGAAAGTCAATTTACATTAACCACCTTGGCGGCCATTTTCAATTCTCTCTCTTTTTTTGCTTCTATGCCAGAGTCTAAGAATCAAAACATTCACTTTCTCCACTTTCCTTGCAGTGACTCTACTGGCCAACAAGTGGTAAGGAGATCTCCAAAAGGAGGCCATGACTGACCCCTCCTTCCACCTTCTTCCTGCCTTAAACTCAGACACACAGTCTCCAGCTTGCAGCAGCATCTTAGAGCCATGAGGGAAGAAACATGAACATGGAAGCCAAGGCACTAAGGGCAGCAGAGCCAAAGATGAAAAAAGCCCTCATCCTCTAATGGGATCACTGTGTTGGTGAACCAACAACAGTAGTAACTAATCTCTGACCTCACTCTATGTAAAGTTCAAACCATTGTCAAAGACAGTGACATCTAATCAAATGCAATCCAAATGAACCCAAAGGGAAGCTAACAGTGTGGGCAAGCCCAACAAGTCTACTTGGAAGATGAGGCTTGAAGGAGGTGTGTGTGTTAATCTATCAAAGGAAGCAGCACACAGAGAAGAACATTCCAGCCATAACAATCAAAGTGGGCCCCAATGTGGAGCACTTGACTCACTGAAGAGGCTGCAAATGTGTATGTGGCAATGATGGTGAAGAAACTAAGGGGGATGGTGTCAGAACACCAGCCTGAAGAGCCAGGCCGGAGTCCTGTTGAGCCATTTAAGGATTCTGGTATCTAAATTCAATGCAAAGCCTTTTAAGGACTCTGAGGGGGGAAATAATGTGTTTACCCTTTTACTAGCTCATTCTACCTTCACTGTGATGACTAGATAGAGAGTGGATAGTAGGCCAGTCGGGAGACTAGTGTAGTGGTCCAGGCTGAAGATGGTAGCCTGGGAGAGGTGGTATATGCCAGCCAGAATATTTCTTATAGTATCCCAATTACCACATTGTCACCTCATTTCCCCCCAAGGCTGACATTGTCTTTTTCCCAGAATGCACCATTGATGCACAGGTGGGAATCATGTCATCCTCTCCAACATGACGTGAGGAAGGTGCACATTCCCTGTTTGACAGAAGACACAAGTGAGACACAGAAGGCAAAATGCCTTAGCGAACATTTCATGGCTTGACAGCAACTTCCATAACAGACTCTCAGATCCAAGCCTATATACTGTTAGAAAGATGTCAAGTGAGAAAAATGCTTTGTCAAAATTAATGTGGAATAATCAAGCTTTACTTTAAATTGTTTCTTATTTTATAACTCAACCTAATACTGAGCTACAAACACAAGTAAAACATATTTCAGAGGTGAAGCATATTTCTTTACTGCTAGTTCATTTCAGAGTACATAAAGTGATATAATTTTTTTTAAATCCGGGGGTCATAATACTGCTCCAGGAAGTCATATTTTTCTCTACTTCATCTGATTAACTGATTAGCAGGTGATTCTCCAAAAACATCTCTGTCATGTTACTGGTAATTCCAATAAAAATGAGACCTAATAGGGCCCTATACTTCTTAATCTACCACAATAGTAATCAAAATAATTAGGTACTCATTTATTTAACTTCCTTCTCTACCACAACTATTTTGGAAAAACATGTTAGCTAGCATTGTCTCCCTAGTGACTGGCACAATGCCCAGCAAACAGCATTTATTAAAAATATCTATTAAATAATAAACAATAATTACTGTGCAATTACTGATTAGCAAACACTGTGCTAAGAACTTTAAATATTATATCTCATTTAATCTTCACATTAGTCTTATGAAGCAGATATACTTACCAGTTTAGAGTTGAGGAAAATGTCATTTATTTAACATTTATTTAGTTTATTTAATTTTTAGTAAGTGGCAGAGCTGGGATTCAAACTCAAATCACTTATTAATATATGATACTGCCTTCTTGAATATTGAATGAGTGAATAAATCAATGAATAGATTGAATTTGTTGATGATTCACTGGCATTATAAAGCTGTCCCCAATTAGCACAAACCCGAGACTAATTAACAGGTATAAAAATCACTTGTTTATATGTAATTACCATAGCATGCTTTTACATTAGTTGCTCTCAACCCAGGGGACATTTGGCATTTTCTGGAGACTTTGTTGGCTTCCACAACTAGGAGGGGGAGTTGCAACGGCACCTAGTGGGTAGAGCCATAGGGGTTTCTGAATCTCCTACCATGCACAAAAAAGCCCCCTCTCCCAACATAATAAGGAATTATCTAGTTCATAGGTCAATAGTGCCAAATTTGTCCTATATCATATGACCGTTCATATGAAGCCAAATCATACCACAATCATTCCTGGAAACACACACACACACACGCACGCACACACACTTGAATCACTTACTCACCCTCAGCCATAATTTCTTGTTTCTCCTTTCATTTAGTCTCTCTTTTTCCCACTGCTTTTACTCACATGAGGTTAACATGCAAGACTCACAAAATAATATTTACTATAGGAATAACAGAGGACATAACAGTGGTAGCAACATTTATTTTTCTTGCAGGGAAGCAATGCTTTGCTAAAATGCAGAGTTGAGGAGGCAACGTATACTGTTTCATATTGTAGAGGCGCTCTGACACTTTAAAGACAGATTAACGACATGACCTGCAAGAAGTCAGTAACCCATTCTGCTTGAACCAGCAGCTCTTCACAATTACATATTTTAAAAGGGAAGGATAACAAATAAATTCCCACACAGACATATTTCAACATTATTTAACATCTGTTTCAAAAGGACTGGCAAGAACCAAACTGTTTTCCCACCTCTAATACCACGCAATGAAACATGTAGCAAAAATTGCAGTTATGGAATCCAGGCAATAGGTGGCAGCAGCACATAAGCACATGATCCTCACATTAAAAATTTAGTGCTGCATTGCTTAAATAAATCTCTTGGAACAAAGGGGTAAACATGTTTTTCCCCAATGTTTCTCACCATTGCCTTTTTTAAATCATTTACTGGGCTTAAAATTATGAAGTTTCTTTTTTTCTAATAAATCTACTTTTCACTCTAGAATATTTGTTTCTCTATGCGAGAGTAACAAATGGTAGGTGTACATGTGTACACTCTGTCTACATACACTATATACATATCACTATATGTACATAAGTTGCATATATTGCATGTTATCGCATAAGTGATATACATGCCGTTTATGATAATAGTGATAGTAGAAATGCAACAATGCCAGTCACTTTCTATTGAGTACTTTATCTCATTTAATACTTTTAACAACCTTGTGGGAAGGTATTAGCTTTCTCCCTTTGCAGTTTAACTGTCAAGGATCAGAGAGCTGGGACAATTTGACCAGACTCATACAGTGTAATAAGCTACGGAGGTGGGATTCATGTTATGTATTTCAGAGAGCTCAAAGTCTGTTAATTTTTTGAGATGAAGAATCTTGTATTTATTTCTATTCTCTCTCACTGAACACAGATATATGCTACAAAGGTATTATATAAATTGTAGGAATACTTTATGTGCAGTTGATGGTGTTAGGTAAATATAATTCATGTTGGAAAATGAAAGCAATTAGCTTGATGCATTTTAAAATGAAGATTATCAAGCGCTGCCCCTGACTATTTAAACCAGAATTTCTAGATTTTTTTAATGTTTTATTTATTTCTGAGAGAGAGAGAGAGAAGAGAGAGAGAGACAGCATGAGCAGGGGAGGGTCAGAGAGAGAGGGAGATACAGAATCTGAAATAGGCTCCAGGCTCTGAGCTGGCTGTCAGCACAGAGCCCAACACGGGGCTCGAACCCACGAACCATGAGATCATGACCTGGCCTGAGCCAAAGTCAGATGCTAAAATGACTGAGCCACCCAGGTGCCCCTAAACCAGAATTTCTTATGAGAATACTTTTCTTTCTTTTTTTTACTTTAAATTTTATTTAGCTAATATAAGTGCAATATTGCAATAATGCAAGTGCAATATTGGTTTCAGGGGTAAAATTCAGTGATTCATCACTTACATACAACACGCAGTCCTCATCATAACAAATGCCCTCCTTAGTACCCATCACCCATCTTGCTCATCTCCCACCCACCTCCCTCCACCAATCCTTAATTTATTCTCTATCGTCAAGAGTCTCATGTGGTTTGTTGCCCTCTCCTCTTCTCCAACCTTCCTATATGCTCATCTGTTTTGTTTCTTAAATTCCACATATGAGTGAAATCACACAGTCAATTGAATAGCTTTCTCTGAATGACTTATTTTGTTTATCATAATACATTCTAGCTCTATCCACATCATTGCAAATGGCAAGATTTCATTCTTTTGATTGCTGAGTAACATACTATATATATATGTATATATACACACACACACACCACATCTTCTTTATCCATTCATCAGTTGATGGATATTTGGCATAATACAGTAATATACTATATATGTGTGTGTGTGTGTGTATATATATACATATGTATATATATACAACACATCTTCTTTATCCATTCATCAGTTAATGGATATTTGGCATCTCCCCATAGTTTGTCTATTAGTTGAAAGTGCTGCTATAAATAATGGGGTACATTTATCCATTTAAATCTGTACTTTTGTATCCTTTGGGTAAATACCTACTAGTGCAATTGCTGGATCACAGGGTAGTTCTATTTTTAGTTTCTTGAGGAACCTCCATACTGTTCTCCAGAGAGGCTGCACCAGTTTTCATTCCCACTAACAGTGCAAGATAGTGCCCCCTTTCCAACATCCTCACCAAAATTTGTTGTTTCTTCTGTTGTTAATTTTAGCCATTCTGACAAGAGTGAAGTGGTATCTCATTGTGGTTTTTATTTGTATTTCCCTGATGATGACTGATGTTGAACATCTTTTCATGTGTCTATTAGCCATCTGGATGTCTTCTTTGGAAAACTGTCTGTTCATTTTTTCCTGCCCATTTCTTAACTGGGTTCTTTAATTGGGGGGTGTTGAGTTTGATAGGTTCTTTATACATTTTGGATGCTAATCCTTTATAATACATGATATTTGTAAATATCTTCTCCCATTGCATAGGCCACCTTTTACTTTTGTTGATTGTTTCTATTGCTGTGGAGAAGATTTTTATCTTGATGAAGTCCCAATAGTTCATATTTGCTTTTGTTTCTCTTGCCTTCAGCAACTTACCTAGTAAAAGTTGCTCCGGCCAAGGTCAAAGAGGTTGCTGACTATGTTCTTCTCTAGGATTTCGATGGTTTCCCATATCACATTTAGGTCTTAAATCCATTTTGAATTTATTTTTGTGTATGGCGTAAGAAAGTGGTCCAGGATCATTCTTCTGCATGTCACTGTCTGGTTTTTCCAACACCATTTGTTGAAGAGACTGTCTTTTTTTCCACCAGATATTCTTTCCTGCTTTGTTGAAGATTAGTTGACCATATAGTTGTGGGTCCAGTTCTGTTCCATTGATCTAGAGACTCATTTTCTTAGAGGTCCCCAGGTGATTCTAATATTCAGCTATAGTTGAGAATCTATAAGGTCATGACTATTAGCAAAGGTTTTGAGTAGTTTTAGAAGAGTTTTCTCACTTCTTTTTGGTAAGCACTCAAAGATAGAATAGAAAATGCCAAAGAGCTATGGAGAAGGTTATGAAAATGATGTTTGGCACTAAAGGAGATACAAGTTTGCAGCTCACCAACCCTGAGAGTCCTATCCATTTGTGTTGTATTATGTGATCAATTTTGTGACTTCAATGACAAAAGTGGGAATCTATTTTTGTCTCTTTTCATGAACAATATTTCCATGCAAAGCCAATATTCATAGAAGTTAGTGGTACATTCATTTAGAATAGTCTTTGTCCTACATTACTGATTATCTTCTAGCACCTCATCAAGATGTTCAAGATATTTCTAAAGGAGTGATTATCATTAGTACGAAGTCTAAATTACTAATATTGAACACAGATCTTTTCACATAATGGACAAGTGATAACCTACTGCTGTATGATAAATGGACATACAGTGACTTGTTAAGTGATGAGATCTATGGCTGGACTTCTTGGTTAATTTTCAAAACTCGCTTCAAGGCGTTCACAGTAATCTTTACCATTATTTCCCTCCATCCAATTATTTAAAAATTAATAAAGATCAATGGTAACACGTCAGATAAAATTCTCCTTTTCATATTTTTTTAAACCAGCTGATTTAAATGTAGATCAGTTTTCAGAAATGAGGATCTGGCAAGCTTTGTGATTGTCTTAACATAACTATGAGACCTAATCAGGAACACTTTAGGCTATTCTGAGGTGGCCAAAGCAATAGTGGCTTGGTTGTTGTTTGGTAGGTTGGTTTGCTTTGCTTTAGTTTTTAACCAATGCTTTCATGGAAAATTAAGTCCTTCTGGAGGAAGTACCTGAGAGGAGGTCTGCCTTGTTATGTATTGTACTTCTTTATGTTCAGAATCAATTCACAGCACTTCATCCAACTCATAGCATAACGGCAATGCCTGGATGTGCTAGCATGTTGACATCTTCCGGAATTATAAGGCCAATTCTTCCACAAAAGTAAAATCACCTATGTTGATAGCTTGTTTGTTTTTGTAGCTGTGTTCCTATAGACTCCATCCTGAGGAGCGGCCCTCAGCACTTGGGAGGCTAAACCCCTTCCAGTGACAGTGACACATCATCACGTACTTTGAGTGGCGGAAAGCTCAGAGCCAAAAATTCAAGTGCCACAGGTACAGTAGCAAAAGTAAAGGTGGAGACACAGTAGCAAACAGTCCCCAGAGAAGCTGGTAATCCATACAAATTGTCAAGGCACAGCTGTGGAGGTGACTGGGGCATTCCCTGATTCCCAAGACATCAGCAAAGTCCTTTAATCAGCACGTACATTGTTCTGTTCTGTTCTGTATATAATATTGTTCTCGAATATTAAGCAGCTGGTGATTCAGTGCCATCTGGCACTTTCTGGTGAAGCACAGACCTGATACAGTACGGATGTGTCAGGAGTATGGGAAAATAGTTTCCAATGAGGATAATGTGTCAGAATGAGTCAGGGAAGCTAGGTGAGAGTCTAAGAGAAGGGGCAAGACGCCCCCACACAGGATGAATGGAAAAAGAGGAGGTGGAAGGGTTCCAAATTCTTTGTGCCACTGACCTTCTTTGTTCATGCAGCCTATAAGGATGTACTTTCTGTGTGCTGTGGGGTTTTTTGTTTTGTTTTGTTTTGTTTTTTCCCCTCAGTGATGATGTTGTGAAGCATGGACCTATGATACATGGAGTAGGTTGAACTCAGAAGATAATACAGCAACGGCTCACATAGGTCAAACAAGCTGTCTTTGGCATTGAGAATTCATGGAGATGAAGCATTTAGAGTGTGGTAGAGGAACGTGGGAGTTTTCTCAATTCCCCCTTTTTGTTCTCTTAGAGTGAAGATGTCCTTGCAATGGAACCGCAGCCTTTTGCCTGCTATGTCAGGCTTACGGAGCTGTCCATGGCCAGGCCAGAAGATGCAAACTGGTCTACAAGTGAATCTAACCAATGACCTCGGACCTTATAGAGTCAACAACTAGGTGAGAAAACCAGGCAGAAAGAGTATCAAGAGAGATGTCCCAGAAATGAAGGTTAAATGCCCTTACATAAGAGTAGAGATCAAAGATATGCAGAGGATCTAGGCCACTTATGAGAACACGTGTGCAGGACTGGTTTGGTTTCCTGGCCACGGAGGAAGGATATGGACAACTTGCCATGTACCCAGAGTGTATGGCCAGGATGGTGAAGAACCCAGGAAACCTTGCCTGTAGGAAGAGCTCAATGGACTGCTGTGAATAATCAGCTGCCACTGAGTCTAAATGATTTTTATATATGCCAGGCTCTTCCTGTATACTCCAGAAAGCAGATATTTCTATATCTATTTTATAGACATGGAAATAAGCTGACAGAAGACCGGTGTTGAGCCAGACAATACTGCTCATGTATGTGTGTATGTTCATGCACGTTCATGTATGTTCATGTACGGCGGGGGAAGTCTCGATTGGATGGTAAGGGATAGAAACCATCTGACCTAGAAAGTATCTTTGAGATGAGCTTTCTCCTTTTTCTCACAGGTGTGTCAGGAGCTCTGAAATGATGTCATGGCTTGCCCAAGCTGGCTTTGCCCAGATTGACTGAGTCTTGACTTTGTTGAGCTCTCAAACAGAGGCTATCGTGTGCTAGTTACCGGGCCAGGTGCGCTCTTTAGTTCTCTCAACAAATCCGTCACAGATGTCACTAATCCCCTTTGTACAGATGAGAGAATTCATTCTCACAGTACTTGCATGGCTTACTCAAGTGACAGAACAGTACCAGGGCTGCATGGTATATATTATTCTAAAATCAACATTCTTTTTTACATCATGCTGAGAAAGTCTGTCTTCAACACTTACTCATTAAGAAATAACTTAGTTCCATTCTAGTTCATCAAAAACAAAGCTGTGCTATTTAGAACATGAACTGATTAGTATAAAGAAACAATCATTATACTAATTTGACCTAAGGCTTGATAATTTGGTGAGATGATGTACCCCTGCTATTGGGGAAGATAGAAGTTCCATTCCAAGATACTGAAATTAGCCCATGAATCCCCATTTCTAAGAGCAAAGACCTGGAGATCTAGACCTCTCAAGGTGGTAACTACTTTGTTACATTATTATATAAAATAATTCCCAATGATATTATATTACATTTTATAATATATGCCACTGAGTTAAATTATAAACCTCAGGGACTCCACACATCTTTAATTAAAAGCACAGACCAACAAGTATGATTTGCTTTCCATTAATGTTCCCAGTGAAAATCTATGAATTATTAAAAGGGTTATGAATCTCTTCCTATAGAAATGCGGGCAGTATAAACACACGAGAGGTAATGAGCACTATGCTTTTCTCTCTGAAGGAGAAAAATTACAAAAGAGAAATGATAGATTGTGCTTGCTAGAAATTTTAATTAAACCTGTGGGTGAAAAATTCTGAATCAGGCCAAGTAGCAGCTGCACTCATATGTGACCTGCTGCAACAGCAGAGGCGGGACACACGTCAGGAAATGGATATCCCGTGAGAACAGCCATAATATCTCTGAATTTCATTTAATCTGGCTCTCCATAAGGTCTAGCTCTGAAGGGCCTTCTGGGAGACCCCCCCCCCAACCCCAGTTTGGTGAATAACTCCGAATACAAAGAAATCTGCTCTCGGTTGCTTAGTGACAGCAGAGTGTAGATCACAGCCTCTACACTGTGTGTGTGCTGTCCCTTGTTTGTCAAGAGACTGTACACCCTGGCAGGCTGCTGGCTCTGCGGCAGTTATTAAGTAATGAAAAGCCCTCGCCATGGAAGATTCCATAAAAGATTTCTCTAAGAACTATGACTAAAGAATAACAGCTATAAATACCATAATGTATGTTCCTCTCCTATGGTCCGTTTTACCAAAAAGGCATGTAGGAAGTATATCTTTTCTTGTCCATACTTCCACGAGCTCCCTCACCCGGTGTGATGAGTGTTTGGGGACAGGAGGAAGTACGTGGACTGACTGTGACAGGGCATAGTTCAGTCTTAACTCCATCTCTTATAAGTTGCCTGACACTGGCTTGGTCTCTTAATTTCTCAGGTTTTTATCCATAAATCTATCTAGCTTTGGGGTCTGTCATGAGGTCAAATGTCTCTAATCCAAAGTGTTTTGTCAATAGTCATGCATTAAGTAAACATAAAGTACTGTGACTATTTTTTCCCCTTTATTTCCCAACTTATTCTCCTTTATCTTACTTTTTGAAAGTTAGAGACTTACATGGTTGACTGAATTTTACCTTGAATCCAAATTAGAATTAAACTGCTTGCCAGTCAACCCATTTCATGAGAAAAGCGTGCTGTGTCTTATTAAAAACATTCCTTGATGTCCACGTCTCCTATATAGATGATAGCAAAACAAAAACAGAAGCCACTCCCCAGAAGAATACATTCTTCTAGTATCAGTAACTCTTGTTTTGTGCCTTTAATTTTCATTACAAATTATAGGATCAAAGTCTTAAATCCAAGGCCACAATTAATGCTTGACTATATGCGACTTTGGTGTTCAGCTTATACCTGATCTCTGTGATGTTTACTCTGATCTTCTGGGAGAGATATAGTCCATCTTCAGTACCTGTGTCTTCCTTCAGAGCAGTAGAAATGTAATTGGGCACATATCTACCTTGTATATGGGCTGCCTACCTAGTCTCCCCTGCAGGTAGATAAGTCAAGTGAGTCAGAAATTTTCCTTAAATGGCACAGGCTCCTTGTCTCTTCTTTCCTCTATGGTTCTGCCTGAGGCACAGAGACATCTTAGACCATGTGTCTGAGACCCACCACTAGTAATGGCAGAGTGCTGAGCTACAGAAATGCTGCATCCCTGAGGACTTGGAGGAACAGAGTCATCAAACCAACCCTGGACATTTATGGGAGAGAAATACACATCCATCTTCTTTAAGTTAATGATGTTTTGTTTCTATTACTCAGGGCCAACTAAAGAAATTATTTTTCCACATCTTTGTTTTCAGAGTCCCTCACCTTTCCAGAATTTTGCATTATGTCTCAACAGTATCTGTTTATTTCAGTGCAATACAGTTGAGAATATTATGCAACTCTCATATGCAAGACCGAGTCCTGGAGAGTATGTTGTACTGAGAGAAATCAATGAGCAACTACAACACGAGTCGTACCTCTAAGGTCCTTTGTGGTGAAGAGACAGGGAAGTATGGGATGCTTGGGATCCAGCCACCTTAACAGAGAAATCTAATTTAACAAGGGCCCACACCATGAGGAGGAAGGCAGTTTTGTTGGACGCCAGGTCATTAGGAGTAATGACGAAAAATGAGATGTTAGGCAATGGACAGAGAGAGGAGGTGCATTCCAGAACAAAGAACCATATTTCCAAAAACCGTTGAGGAAACAACACAATGTGTTGAAAGAAGAGAAGTCCAATGTGGCCGAAGCAAAGCAAGAAAGACACCAGATGTAAGTGTAGAGGAACTCAGGGTCCAAAGCCTTTCACATTATTCTCTATTGTCTCCCATCACCTTCTAAACCAGGAGGGTGGAATAAAAAAAAAAATGAGAAAGAGGACAAGAGTTCACGAAGAGGAAAGATTCAGATTCTACAGTTTTCTGAATTTTCTGGTGGGTGAGGAGTTAGAATTTACACCCACACCACAGAATCAAAGTATTCCCCGATTCTAGTTTGATCCTCCCCCAAAAGGAAAAACACTGAAATGAGAAAAGACAGCACTTAATGGGACCATTGTTTTTCCCTAGTTTATATAAGAATGAACAGACCAGACCAAAATATGCAAGTCATCCCTCTCAACAGAACACTTCTTGTTCCCCTCTGTCTCCAATCCTTCTCATTTGCAAAAATAAATAAATAAATATAAATCTGCTCTTTGACAGAAGCTGGTGTCTCAGAATTTTCTTCCTTTGTTTCTACATACATTAATGCATTTCACGGAGCCAGTGAATGCATACCCACTTGTAACATCCTCCATGGTACTGAGAAGAGGGGGTGGGGGGGAACCTATTAATGGATTAAATAACCCAGGGAGGACGCTAGAGGGCAGGTGTCTCCTTTAAATCTGCTACAATTTCCACCCACAGACACTATCACCCAACCGCTAGTACTGTCGGTACGCACGCTTAAATTGGTCTCATATTCCAGAATTGTTCAAAGAGAAGGTAAAAAAAAAAAAAAAAAAAAAATCTGCTACACTGCTCTTCAAATAAGCTGAGCTTTGTACTTGCTCTCTATCATCTTTCCCTGCTCTTCTCGAGCCCGGCTCCTTCTCACCGTTTAGGTCTTACTTCAAAGATCACCTCCCTGGAGAGGCCATCCTTTAGAACTTTACCTAAGTAACCCCTTCCGAATCCCATTTATTCTTTATTACATAAAATGTTTCCGTTTAACATTTGCGAGAACCCCAAATTACCCTGTATATTTTCCTACTTGAAAATAATCTGTACTATGTCTGTACTACAAAGCATACTCCTTAAAGGAAGTGAGTGACTATCTTATTCACTACTCGACTCTCAGGCACTAGAAGATAATTTGCATCATATCTGCTGAATGAATGAATGAATGCTCAGTTCTTTAAAATGATTATTATTATAATTCACATTGCAGATGGCTCACGGAGATTTTAAATAACTTGATCAAGGTTATGCAGCAAGCTGATGGGAGAATCAGTCACACTGACCTCTGAGATTCTTGTAAGCTATAATGTTTCTTCTTATGAATTTTTGGGGAAAAAGGCAATCTCTAATAAGAAAATTATCATTTTCAAAATTCCAGTTTCTTCTTTGCCTCCTTCTTCTGTTCTATTCATCTCCAAAAAGCCTACCCTGAAAATACTATTCACATTTTTCTTTCCATTCTTTCTGCCACCATTTTAATTAATACTCCTATCCCAGCATCCAGAATAGCCTCTTACTTACTTGTATTTGCATTTAGTCTCTTCCTGCTCCAATCAATAATTCTATATCTAAACCTCTCCCAAATTTATTGCCTTGCATTTCAATTTTATCATGCTATTGATCAACACCTTCAGTGGCTGTTTAACACCTTCAGGTCAGAATGGATGTTTTTTGACTTTATTTTCAGGGCCCTCCAAAATTGCCCGTGGTGTCCTTTATTACATTATTCCCTACTTAAACTCTCTACATGATCTCCAGCTAACCTGGCCCATTCACTGTTTAAGCATCTCTTGAGTTCTTCCTCTTTTACCATGCTGACCCTAGTATCCTCCTAAAATGCTCTCATACATCCAAATCCCATTCATTTCTCAAAACGCTGGTGAATTTCCCTTTGAAACCTTTCCAGATAAATCCAGTGCACATGGATCCACCTGTTCCTAAATTCATCCGTGCCTAGAAGAGTGTCCAGCTCATTGTTGCTGCTCAGCACATTATTGTCAGAGGAACTGCTGAACCTGTAATTGAAATCACATCCTATCTTCTGGCAACCTTTGTCTTTTTAAACTTTATTTGTGATATTAATTCTTGGATCCCTTCCCAACTGGAACTTTAAGGTCTGAGATCATAATTTCTATTCAACTCCTTAGACACAGGAGGTAATACCTTTTGTCTAAGAGATTCCTCCACATGCTTTAAGTACCAATAGAATTATTGATAAACTTGTGCCCTCTGATTTCTTATATGGCTCAGAATTTAACAAAAACTGCATGTAAAACAACAAATCCCACAGACCTGATCAGAGAGATCACTTGAGATTCAAAAGTATATCCCTCCTTTCCCTTCAGTTAATGTTTTACCATCATTGATATGCTGTGAAAGCAAATTATCGAGTGTAGCCACTTCTTGTTGGAATCCTAGCTGCATTCTTTTTTAACTTTCCTGATCCTTGTGATATAATAACCCAATAGTTATCATGTGTCAACAACATAAGGACACCAAACCAGGCACTTTGGATAGAAGCTAGTATAATACAGGGCCCATACATGTCAGGGGGGCCAAAGGTAACATACACAAAAGACATACTACTGACCAATGGTGTATTTTCTCAATGTTAAGTGAGTATCATTTAATAAATGCCATGGAAATTCAAAGGAAATGTGAATCAATGAAGACTGAGGCATTATGGGACGATATCTCAGACTCTCTTCAAGAAGACTCCAACAGGGGCACCTGGGTGGCTTAGTCGGTTAAGCGTCCGACTTTCACTTAGGTCATGATCTCGCGGTTCGTGGGTTCGGGCCCCGGGCCGGGCTCTGAGCTGACTGCCAGCTCAGAGCCTGGAGCCTGTTTCATTCTGTTACTCCCTCTCTCTCTGACCCTCCCCTGCTCACGCTGTCTCTCTCTCTCTCCCTTAAAAATAAATAAAACATTAAAAAAAAAAAAAAGAAGACTCCAACAGTTATGAAGTCCCTATACATGTCAGGCTGTTCTAGATGGTCCCTACCTTCTATAACTTTGGGAATCTGTAACTTAACTTTAATAGCTTTATGTATATTTTAAGTGAGAGATGATATTAACAATTTGCTCTTTAATCTTTTGGATGCTGATTTAATCTAATCAGAAAGAAGTCTTCTAACCACTGATGCCAAAGCAGACACATCCAGTACCTCCCTTCTATATGATCCTGCCCTGTCCTCTTATCAGTACCTGAGAACAACGCACTCATTTCTTGATATATGTCGGGGTCAGCAAAATATGGCCCATAGGACAAATCTAGCCCTCATTCTTCTTCTGTAAATAAAGTTTTACTAGAACAAGGCCATGTGCTCATTCATCCTACATTGCCTAAGACTGCTTTTGCGCTAGAACAATAGAGTGGAGTCCCTGTGACAGAAACCATAGGGCCACAAAGCCTAAAATATTTATATTGGCCTTTTACTATCTGACTCCTGCCCTCTCTGTTTGTTGTCTGTCTCCTCACAATGAGAATATGAAGGCAGACAGTTTTGTTCACTGTTCTAACCATGAGACTAGTATCTGGGACATCGTAGGTGCTTAATATCTGCTGCTGACCACTCACAGACTTAACAGGAGAGGATAAGTTGCATTAACAGGTACCCCTGAAAGCTCGGAACTTGGCCACACATCTGGAATCACTGCTTTCTGGGTATATATGTAATGAACTCATGTAAAGAAAATTATAAATGGCCAAAGAATACTCTGGGGAGGCTTTTTGGCCCAAGGAACAGTTTTCATTGAAAATGCCTTGGTTTTACCGTGGAGCTTATTGGGAGCAGAGCACTGTATTTTTTATAGCCCTGCTATGCTAAATGAAATATGTACTAAATCACCCGGCAGATCTGGACCTGAGAAACTGGGTAACATGTGGAAAAGAAGAGCTTAGGGTAACAAATTTCGAAAAACTTGTTGATAGGAGCACCAACCTGTGCCTTTTTATTCATTTATTTGACTCCTGTCAATTGATATTACCCAGAGGTTAAAAAAAGAAAAAAAAAAAAAAAAGAAAACGCCACAGTTGTAAAATATAAAAACATCATTTCCCATCATTCTCTTTTAGTTTCTACGAGCAACTTTCAGTTTTACGCTATGTAAAATTCTCACCAAAGAAACTCATTATTAACCAGTGGAAATTCTGACCTACTGAAACCCAGCCAATTCCTCTATGCCAGGCAGATGTGTGAGAACAAGCCAAACTCAACGTGCTGCTTTTTATATATTGTGTTTAGGGGGCGAACAGGGTTTCAATTCTGAATAAACTACACACCAAGATAGAGGGCCTCACCCAGTAGATCATAATATGGGTTCTATTTCAGATTTTTATCAGACAGGGCTCCAGGCTGGGCTGCCACAGTCATGACCCACCTACTCCCCAGGCCAACATAGTAGGATGGTTTTTCCCCAGTGGTATACCTCTCCTACTCATTCTCTGCACTACACCCTGAGTGAGTTAAAATGAAATCTATTCATAACTCTCCCCTTCTAAAAATGCTTCGAATCTCTGTACTGCCTTTGGGAAAAGCCGAAACTCTTACAGCACAGGAGCATCTTCAGGAAGTGACTCCCTGTACCCACCTACATCATACCTCCCCTTGCCTAACACCTCTCTTCACCCTCTCCACCCCTTGAGCCTTCTGGTCTGACGCCTGCACTTCTAGGAGTTTTGACAATGCTTCATTCTCTCTTTCTCCTTTCTGTCCCTTTCTCTTTCTCCTTTTCTCTTCCCTCTGGTGCTTCTGAGCCTTTGTGCACATTGTTTCCTTCCTGATTTTGCTTGAAACCCTCTTCCTTCTACTGTTGGCTGGCTAACCACAGCTTATTTCCTGAGTCTCATCTCAGACTTCTCTTTCCCCTGATAGCCTTTGATTCCTGAGATCCAGATTAACAGAAAAACCCTAGGACAGGTAACATGCTTTTGGGAACTCCAACCCCCAAACTAGCCCTGAGAAATGTATCACATGAAAGATTAATGAAAAGTGGATCTCTAACTTAATTTTGATGTCTCCTCCAACATGGTCTAAATTATTATTTTTTAATGTTTATTTATTTTCAAGGCGGGGTGGGCACAAACGGAGGGAGACACAGAATCCAAAGCAGGCTCTGGGCTCTGAGCTGTCAGCACAGAGCCCTACATGGGGCTCAAACTCACAAACCATGAGATCATGACCTGAGCCAAACTAGGATGTTCAACAAACCCAGGTGCCCCTGATCTAAATTCTTGAAGTCAATGTACAAGCTCTGCCTTAAGCACTTTCCCAAAACAAGTTAACTATGGCTCTCTTAGATAAATTTTCAAATACTTTGCTATCAAACAAACAAAACTCCAGAAATTGTTCTCCTAAAATATCGTAAAAGTGTTCTGCTCAAAATGGCACACTAACTATATTTTAATCAAAGACACAACTCTTGTTTTGAAATGCTTCACTTTAAAGAAATCAGAGAGAGAATGTGGATGAAGATAAGCCACTTGCAGTAGCTCCATCACTTGGTAATGGAAGAAAGCACTGGGTTATTCTGGAGAGATATTTGTTACACAGTCAACAGGTTTGAAGATCACTGAATATGAAATTGCACATAGGGGTGCCTGGGTGGCTCCGTGGGTTAAGCCTCCAACTCTTGGTTTCAACTCAGGTCTTGATCTTCTTATGGTTTTTGAGTTTGAGCTCCGCATCGGTCTCTGCACTGACAGTACAAAGCCTGCTTGGGATTCTCTCTCTTTCTCGCTCTCTGCCCCTCCTCTCTCTCTCTCTCTCCCTCTCTCAAAAATAAATTTAAAAAATTGCACATAAATGGAATTTTGATGTATTTAACTAGGAATGTCCAGCAGCAAACACTGGGTGGGGCATTTTAAGTGCCTTAATACCTCCTGCACTCGCCTTTGGTTATGTAGGTTATAGTAAGTATAAACTGCTATAATCTAAATGGTTAAAATGGTGTGTGCCATCGTTTTTATAACCTGCTGTGGCAAGTGACATTTTGAGGATACAAAGAATTGATCCAATGGGTGTCAACAACAACAGGCAGAAAAAGTAATCTTGCTTCAGAGAGAACATCAGTTCATACTAAACAAATCCCAAGGCCTGTGGCCAATTCTAGGCCTATACAGATCTCACAAAATCTGAAGGTGGTTTAAACTTGAGAGACTATGACTGTGGTGTGGCCTTGGACACGAAGAGTGAGAAGGGGTAGAGCATAAGTCCCACCTGTGGAAAGGTGTATGAAACGAGGCAGGGAAGACTGAAAACTGGGCACAGACTTGAGTAATGAGATAGCTTGACAGCCTCTCCCGCAGAAGTCAGAAAGGCCTGAGCTTCCTGCAGGGAACAGTGTGAGAGCAAAGTGGAACTACAAGAGGCAGATTGCGGCCTCCAGGAGGAGGAAGAATTAGGGGGCTGGCCTCTGCAGGCCCGCATAGGTCAGCCCTTGGGTCCAAGCTGTGACAAAGCTTCCTGAATCACATCTGCCACTGTCTAGGAAGCTCTTAGCACTCTCCCAGAACCTCCTGAGTTCAAGAGTAAAAGGAGAAATAACCCCTGAAAGGACCATACCTACCAAACGATAAAGCTTAGCTCCAAGAACTCTTTCTCTAGGCAATACGGGGTCTCCAAGCCATGCCCCCAGAAAGCAAGCCTAGATGTTGATTTTGGCACACTTCAGTCCAGTTACGACAATGCCAGCGTTGCCGTTCTATGTCCATAGAGTGAAGTATACACGCTTAGAAAGAAAGAACAAAAACCAGGATAGGGATGCCACCTTAAAAAACTTGGTGATGTATACTCCCTGCCTCTAATCTTCTCTGGGGAAAGACAAGAAGGCAGAGAAAAAGGGAGAAGAGAACTCTGCACAGGTTTTGGCCTCCCCAAAGGGAAATGTGCACTTCCTCCACCCCCACTCCCTGCAAAGAACTGGCACAATAGCTTCGTTACAAAGCTCCCCTCTAAAATCCACAATGCCCACCAAGATTACACTAACATCAAAGATTTTCTATAGAAGCTCACCCTTAAAATATGAAGACTAGTGATAAGGGTCATTAGGTAGCCACATGCCTGACATTCTAGTGCAGTATACAGCCCTTTTTAAAGCTCTTTGAAGTTCGTGTGATGGCAATAGGCATCATGGATTTCTAAACTTTAAAAACAAATGATTTTCAGGGAAGCATGGAGAGGTGTGACAATTTGAGTAGTGAAAAGAAGAGAGTCACTCATATACTTTAAACAAGGAAGCCCTGTTGGGCAACCCCTTCTTTAACCAAGTGACACCTGAATAGTGACAAAGCAAACTGTACACCCAGATAGCAAGACTGGGTCAGTCAGCTCTGGTGACAGATGGAGGTCAATGCTGTCACAGCCAGATTAGACCAACTGATTAAGATTTCACCTTCATTTAATAGTAACTTGCTTCACAAGACTCCGTGCAAGGTCTTTCAACAGGTCCAAGCAAAGTTACGCGCAGAGTTTTTGTCATCCAACTCGGTCATGAACTCTGATGTTCTATGACATTCTCTGGTTCATTGTGGTGATTTTAGAAGTGACTGTAAGAGGACTCATCTCTCTCTCTTGCTTGTCAACTATTCATATGGATAACCAATTACATTATATTTCATTGTCAGAATTATTAGCAGCATATGACCCGTTATTTACACTGCTAAGCACAATCCTTATAACAAAACAGCTTTCTGGTAGCTCTTTGCACACAGTATACATTCATGTGTTTGGTAAATGAATAGCAGAACAGATTATGGATATAGAAATACATTTAACCATACTTTAGACATCTAAACAAATTCTCACAATTAGCTTCAAGATATAGTCATCCTGTTTAAAGGAGAATTTATGCAATGGGGCTTTTCTAACAACCATCTTGTAGTTAAGTGGCATAGATAAAACTTACTCGAGTAAGCCATTTTATTTTCCAAATCATATCTGTTGATATTTAAAAACTAAAAATGATCCGATATTTCTACTTACACTGGCAACCTCAAGACTTCAAATTCAGGTCCTATTCCATTCCTACTTCTTTAACTTCTATTGTACTAAAGCGGTAAATCACGTGTGTTGATTAGAGCACTGCTGATATATTGAGAGGTTGGTTGTGGTGCCTGAGGCAGAAATTTGGCAGGGGTCCATGAGATCCCATGTGTTAAACCACAAGGGCGATTTGTGCAATCAGATTCATATGGAGATATTCTGAAATCATGGCATGTTTCATTTTTATTCCATAAGGCTATTGTTTTAAATATTTTAAAGCGAAGGGATTAAGCTGATATTGCATATAGAAGCCAAATGTAGGGGCGTGTGGGTGGCTCAGTTGGTTAAGCGTCTGACTTCAGCTCAGGTCATGATCTCACAGTTCATGGGTTTGAGCCCCACGTCAGGCTCTGTGCTGGTGGCTAGCTCAGAGCCTGGAGCCTGTTTCAGATTCTGTGTCTCCCTCTCTTTCTGACCCTCCCCTGCTCATGCTGTCTCTCTCTCTCTTAGAAATAAATAAAAAACATTTAAAAAATTCTTAAAAGAAGCCAAATGTAGGTTTATACTTCCAAATAATCCTAATTATACGCCCAGTGAAGGAACACACAAGGGACATGGGAATTGTGCTAAGAAAAGACAGAAATCACTAGGTTACTGCCTGCCACCCACACACAGGAAGCCCCACCTTGCTATTTTTACAAGGCATTATGGGAAAACCAAAGAAGAAACAGCATTTTAATACCTCATTGAAACCTTTAAAAGAGGTACAATATTCATGTGTAGGGGGGCCCAACTTCCCTCATTTGACTGGAGGCCAAGGTTCCACAGTGAAAGCAAAGTGGAGAGGTTTTCCCCTTAATTATCTAAGTAATTACCTTAAATGTCTGCTTTGCTTTGGCTGTGGAGACATGGTCACAACCATGAAGACCCTACTGAAACAAGAAGATAGGAAGTTCATAAAATGTTCTTCGTCTCCGTTGCAGAAAGGTACACGAACGTCACCTGAAAATGCAAACTGCGATCTCTTGCGATAAGGTTAGAGAAAGCCTTTTTTGTCAAGTTGCGGTAAGAACTGTTCCCATATTCCCGTGTATCCTATAGTGATAACTGTATCTCCCAGCCATCCTGAGAGATAACTGAGGCAAACACAGACTGAGAAGTGGTAACAGTGTTGGCCGTTGACATTTTAAAACACAAATGTTGGAACTATCTATTTTCTGGGGTCCTTTGGTCTTCTGCTCCTTGCTCAGACCTCTTATCATAACCATGGGAGATATATATATATATATATGGGATATATGGGATATAAACATGGGATATATATATATATATATATATATATATATATATATAGAAGACAGTAATTTTGCCAGGGAAAGAGACATCAGTCTATGTCTCAATTCCGCAAGCAAAACAAACCACATTCGAGAGAATGTCTAATGAAATCCTAAAGAAAATTGTTAAGGAAACAAAGTGCTTATTTTCTGTATGACATTTCTTATTTTAGGGGAAAATCCTGCCATCTTGTTCTAACTTCACTGATGCCTATTCTGCTCATTCATTTTGGCCCTTTGCTCTTTACTCAAGGCCCTGCCATTATATTCACCCTCAGAAAGTAGTGGGGTGACACTCTACCATTTTCTCCTGTTGTAATTTAAAATGTATGTAGAATTCTAATCTCACAATTGCCACATACTCACAAGGAGACACCTAGCTTATCAGAAAAGGGATTTATTGCAAGTTCTTTAATGAGAATTGAAGGACATGTCTCAGATTCTCCGCCTAAGTATCAGAGTTCCAAAGGAAAGTCATTCTTGGGAAACATTTCTTTCTCTACCATGATTAGATACTATTGTGGCTGTAAGGTTTTTTTATCTTGTTTTTTGTTTTTGTTTTAGTCAAAGAGGAAACTCTCATGCTTAGAATATTCCATCCATTTCTTTCCTTGAGCTGATATATATCAAAGTGTTATCCATTAGATCTATGAATGGTGGACATGAAGGAAGATCCTATTCAATCTTTGTTGCCAAGATGTCAGTTGAAATCCGGGTTTCTTTGGAGTTCTTTCAGTGCTGGATGGAAATTTCCTTTTTGTTGTAAGATATTGAATAAATACAGGAGATAGATAAGATTTTCAAGGTTGATTATAAGAGACATTCCTCTCTTTGCTTCTGAAAACACCTCCAATTCTTTGTCACATTGGCTACAGATAGTTAGGGAAATAGAGGAGGTAGAAAGGTATTTTGTAGACATCATCATGGGAGAGGAATTTGGTGACATATATGTTGTGGTCTAATGTGCCTTTTTGTGCAAGGTGAAAGCCCACCTTAGCCTTTATGCTATCCGATGGGCAGGGAATGAGACATTAACAATACTCAATACACAACAACACTGTGCCATATGAGCTCCCACACATGTTCTATCAACCCAGGACTTCAAAACATAATGATTATTTAAAAAAAAAATCCCAGACTGGATAAGATTATCATGACTAACCCAGTGGTAGATGATGACAAATGAATATGTTACTATTTGGGAGTTGCTGTTTGAGAATGTGACATGTGAAGATCTTATGCCTAATGCCAAAGTTAGAAGAGAGATTTGAAATCAGTCTCTTTACTTGCCTTCAAATGAGGCTTCAGACAATTTACTTATCTCTGCCCCACACATTCTGTGAGGCTGGATTTCAAGAAAAAGATAACAAATGGAATGTTCAGAGTAAAAGAGACTGCTCAGCTGGGGAAACGAATGAATCAAATATTGGATGGGTTGGTTTAGAAACAAAAGGATGAAAAAGTCCTTTACGTGATGATAGCTCAAGATATTATAGTTTTCTCCCATGGAGTTTACAGTCCCTTCAAATTTGTCTGTAACACATAGTAGATTAGAAAAACTCTGGGGTGAAAACAAGCGATTTCTTTATAATAACCAAGAATGTTAGAACAAAGTGTGAGTGTAGTGAAGAGAGTATGTACAGGAAATGACAATTGTAAAAGAAAGCTACAACTAGAAGACTAATGTAATGTAATGATTTTTTTTTTTCCTGGTGCTCTTTTAGGGAAACAGGGAAATAAATATCACTAAATAACTCACTGGGATTTGGATTTTTTGTGTGTGTGTGGTAACATCAGGATTTTTATTATAAAACAAATTGAGTATATATCCTAAGGCCAACATTAAATGAAATTCTTGGGACTTGTTCCTTCCAAAATCTACACAAAGATTTCCTCAAGATCTTAGTATGCTTCTAACAAGATGGCAGGAATAGGCAGAATGTACTCTAAGACAACACACAACCCAGCTTCAAATGAAAACGTTAATACTAATAAAATGTGAACACACCATTCTAGTGAACTAAAATTTGATGTGAATCAGTAAGGCTCTTGCAATGAAAGGCTTGGTGGTTAGGTGATGGTGGCACGTGCTGGGTCCAGGACCGAGAGTCCATGTTTTTACTGAGGAACTGAAATTCAAAATGCCAAGTATTAGAGGGAAATGCAAGGCAAAGTCTAAAATGACCAAATCATGCAGACACTTAACTGACTTTATGAAAAAGATAACACTAAATAAACAAGTCTTAAATTACTAGAGTCGATGCTGTAATGATAAAACTTCCACCATTTTGATACATCCATACAAACACAGGATGGCCACATTTGCAAAGTGTGTTTCTTCATGAATCTTGCTATAATCTGTTTATGCAACTTGAGCCTGGGGGATAGTTATGTACTATTTATTTATTTATTATTAGGTAGGCTCCATGCCCAACGTGGGGCTTGAACTCACAACCATGAGATTTAAAACTTGCATGCTCTACTGACCAAGCCAGCCAGGCTCCCCAAATAATGTACAGTTTACAATGACAGATATTTCACTCGTTTGTTCTTTGGCTTCTAGAAGACTCATCAATAATTCAAGAACATGACACATTGTGCATAATTGTTTCTTTCCCTTTTGCAAAATAAATCACTGATATTTTAATCACTAAAAGTCATTCACATTTATATCAGCATAGGACACATAAACCAAGAAATGTTCTTGTTGAGATAATGACAAATGGAAGGAAGATAAAAATCTTATAAACGTTACAATCTCATTACTATGAAATGTCTACTTTGCAAGAAAGGCCAATGATCCTTAATCAAAAACACAGTGAACAACTAAGTGTTTTAATTTGTGTTAAGGTAAAAAAAAAAAAAACTTCAAAGGGATATTTTATTGTGTGAAACTTAAAATATATGAAATTTAATATATAACAAACTATAATATGACTTAACCCTAGATCAACCACTTGCTAGCTGGATTACCTTGAGAAAGTTGTTAAATCTCTATTATCCACAGTTTTCTCATAAGTAAGATTGTAAATTAACACCCATACTGATTTTTCTCACTGAGTAGTAATGAAAATAAAAGGATATAGTGTATAAGTGAATGTATTTTACAAATCAGATAAAGCTAAGATATATTCTACCCCATGAAGTACCAGCGGAAAAACAGCTAAGAAAAAAAATGTTATTTAAAAATTACTTGACATCCATTTTTAGAGAACTTGCTTTCAAAAGCATCGATTGCTATGCCAAAAACGTTCAGGTTGCATTTTGTCCTACGTCTAATTTAGACCCTGTCACAAAAGCATAAAAAAGTATAAAAGACAATGTCACCTTCCTACTCCACCATAGCATGTATATAACATCCTTTCATATATAATTAGATTAAAGGGATTTAATCTTAACTGCATGAAAGAAAATTGGAAATAGGTAATTGCAGTAACTGTAATTATCGTAACTTGAAAATATTACTTTCCAGAATAAACTTTTACTTCTGGAAGACTTTTCAAATCTGGTCAATATATTGAAAAGAAAATCAATGAATATATTGAACAGTGTGAAACCTGTTCTGGCTGGTTTTTCTGATTTTTTTTTTTTTTTTTTTTTACAGGGGGTTGGGGTGTTATTGTTTTATAAGATTCTTTGTTTCCTGGGTACTCTTCTTGTCTGACACTCCAACAGGGATTCGCCATTCAATTCCCTTCGTCAACAAAGACCTAAGCAAATTATGAGCTACACTTTAAGTACAGGTCACTTCTAATGGTGCTGAAAGGCTGAGCAGCAAAACTCACAAGGTGACTTGCCAAAAGACTAGATGGTCTGAAATAGAATCAATAATGTACAGTTAAAACCATATCCCTGAAATCGGATATGTTGACTTCAAAGAAAGGTTGACTCTTAAAGCTTTGTGACTTTTGGCAAGTAGTGAACTCACTAATGTTTGGTCTTCTTATTCTTAAAGCAGAGATAATAATAGTGCCTATCGCAAACAGTTGTGAGGGCTAAATAAAAGAATCCAAGGAAAGTTCTTAGAAAAACATCTGACACACAAAACATTCAGCAAGTGTTAAATAGCATATGTAAAGAAATATAGACAAAATAGATTTCTTTTTTTTAACAAAATCCTTGACTAGAAATATTAGGCACAGATTAATCAACTTGAGAACTTTTTAACAATCGAAATGCCAAATCAGTGAACTAATTTTACTCTAATATTATGCCTTTTCATTACATATACATATACATACATGTATGTGTATATACACACATGCACACACACATATTACTATATAAGACATGGACATACACCACACGCACATGCAAATTTATCTTAATGGCAGGAAGGCTGTAGCAATGAAGAAATTAAAAACACAGATTGTAGGACCTGTGCTTTTCTCCAATGAAGCCATTTAATTTTCCAATGCTTCTGTAAGTTTAAATAATTTTGATTTGTGGCTATTGAGAAAAATTGTCCACTTATTTAGATGTAGTGCAATGGCAAAAGAAAATGATTGAAAGTGAAAGAGTCACACATATTGTACAATATGCTATATCCTGCTAATCCAGTTGGAGATGAATAAAAATGCTTCTCAGGTCAGCTGAAAATAGATATAATTCTTAAAATCTTCTCAGTGTTAAACGGGCAAGAGTGACAAATTCTAGGGAAAAGAGATCTTTGGTTTTGAGTTCTCATTTATTCATTGTTCCTCACAGTTGATATGCCTGTTAACAATTCAATGGAAGAGGAAATGAATTCTCCAATAAGAACATAAAGAACTGTCCCAATGTATTAGCTAATCTTTCCATTCCTTTAAGAGATTCAAACTGAATTTTTCCCTTGTTTTCAAAAGTAGTGCCAAATATAGTATTGGGTGCAATCTTGGACAAAGTCAACTTTCAACTTCTCCATGTTTAAAGGTTATCAGACTCAAAAGATAAATCTCAGAAAAATAGCACTCTATCAGCTAAAATTTTACAGCCATGGTTAATCACTATTTATTTTGCATTCATCCAAGATCTATGCCTTTCTCAGAAAAAAAAAAAAAAAAAGAGGTGAAGAGGACATATTAACATTTGCAAAGTCCTTTGAGAGATGTGTTACCAAAGTGTAAATTATATCCATGTTATTAGCCCAGCCTCATTGAACATGAATAAATTACAAGCAAATGAAAGAGTTTTTAATGGAGCAGAATTATTATAAAAAAGAACTTAAAATCTGAAATTAAAGTGTTTGAATACATTTTAAATGCTGTTGCTTGCTTTTCCTGAATTAGCGTTCAGTTTTGAGACAGTCAGGCAAAGAAAAGGACCCAATTTGAAAACATTCATGTTTTACTAACAGCCACATTTCTCTCACCATGGATTAGAGCACTATAAATGCTGCCTGAGATTTTACATCTATCAGAGGCAAAAATTGCCATATTTTTTCATAGAAATGGATATAAGCCATTAGATAGTTTTGAAATCATAATCACTGCTCCTATAAATTGCTAAATGAGATGAAGGGTTTATATTCATGTTACTCAAAAAATGAATTTTTCAACATTTGGCTGCTGAGTAATGGCTGTGCAATGTTTCCACTAAGATAAATGCAAGTTTTATTTTCCCTGCCACTTGTTTAAAACTCCTTTGCATTTTTTACACAACAGCCCATTTTTCATTACCAGAAAAGGTATGCAATTGGAACCATGCTACTTTTTACTCACAGTAAATCAATATGTGTCATAAGAGCAGAAAAGCAACTAATATCCCTTGCTATCATTGGACCTTCCCTTAGAGCTAGTCCCAGAAGATACTGCTAGGTTGGGTTGCTATAGTAACAGAGATCTTGTGCCTCTTGCTTGGTTTGTTACAGTGTTTTGATCTTTATCACATAGGTATAAACCTGAAGGATCTTTATGGTAAATAAGAAATTACAAAGAATCAATAACAAGGTGGTTGACCTTTCCCTTGATCTGAGTGATTTAATTAAAAGTAGTATTAAGAAGGTAACTCTTTAAGATTTCAAATTCTTTTGCTGACTTACAGTTAAATTATTCATTGTCTTTTCCTTAGGCTCCTTAAGTAGTCTCATTTCTTAAAAATGTGGGGGAAATTCCTTGACCCACTAGAGTGTTAGCATGGAATCTCATATGGTTTTACCAGCTGTGAAGGTCTGCTGTAAAAATGTCTTAAAATAATAGTAATCTACTTTAAAAATATCTACAATTAGCAAAGAGATTCAACAACACTCTTCTGTCAATATAGAAGGATTATATTCTGACTTCTATTAAAAAAAGTATCAGGGTGGATAATATATTTTGTAATACATAGAGTTCTTTGTTTTGCCTAATCAACAAGATAAGCTTGTAAAGCATTTAGAACGCATCTGGCATACAAGTAAACACCTAATCCTAGTAAATATTATAATTTTTATCACTATCATAATATAGTCAGGCAAACACATTATATCCCTTTCTATACAGTAGACACTACTGATTATGCAACTGTAGTGACCTTTGCAGTCCAAATATTTTTAAAGTAAAAATGACATAAGGAACACACTACTATGTGGTTGAGCCTTAAATATATTATAAAAAGCTCCGGGTCCTTTGTAGAGGACCAGCCTTGTGAATAACATATTTGTATTTGATGGACATGCCCTAGATAGGCAGCTTCGAGAGGAGTGTATTATATGTTTGGAGCTGGGACTTCAAATTGTTTATCATACTACTTACTGAGACCTTAAACTCCCTAAGACTTTGTATTTTCATCTGTAACAAAAAGATAAAAGCAATTTCAAAACCAGCTGTAAGGTGGAGAGAATCTAGGGAGACAATGTATATAAAGCACCTGCTGAAATGGCTGGTACAAATGATACCTGTTACATTTTAGCCCTCTTTCCTTTAATGATGTTCCAGTCACTCCTTTTATTAAAATTTCCAAGAGGAACTTGAAGGTCAAAATGAGTTTAAATTCTGTATTTCTTAGCAATACTTCAAAATACATGGGTTTTAACTCTGGCAAATGGTGTAGACAATTTTCACTTCAATGTAATTCTATGTTACAAATTATTTTTTTTTAATTTGCCTCAATTGATAATGTCTTTCCTGAAGTATGTTTTCATGACCTCCTAGTCCAGGATGATGCTCTGGGGAAAAAAGGGCAAGAGAGGGAATCTTTCCATGGTCAGATACATTTTAGAAATTGTTACATAGTACATCTCACTGTAGGAATTAATAGATGCAGGAGTATATTCAACCCTCAGAAAAATCCCAGAAAATCTCAGATAAAAAAATTAGTATTTCTTTGTGGTAAAGAGTGTAAATTTGGGTGTTAGGCCTGTGACTGCAACTTTTAATGCTCATTAGCTTATCAGTTTGTGAAGTTACTCAACCTCCACGTTTCAGTTTCCTCATCTGTAAAATAAGAATGGCAACAGTACATTCCACACCAGCAGGAAAGGTTAAAATGAGATCTACCATGTGCTCAGACAGAGGCCAACGGAGTCAATTCAATAAAAAGAGTTCTGAAAGAGCCTGTTTAAACTCTTTAGCTTGATAACTGTCCTCTACAAATAGTATCTTTGAACATCTTCTAGAACTATTATTCCTCGGAACACTCTTTGAACAGTGCTAGAGTTGTGACAAAGTGTAATTAAGTAAAAGACTATTCAGCACATTAATGCCCAAATCAAGTAGCACAAAAAGTAAGTTGCTTCACATGTGATCCCACTGGCTTGCTATTTCTTGCCAGAAAGTCCCACGATCAGGACATGAGAGCAACTATGTTGTTTAAAGATCTTACCAAATGGATGTTGTACTCATTAGAGCCATTTACGTCTATTTCATGTGTTGGCAGAGATCAGTTTATCATATTGGACCATTTGCATGTCACTGAAATTTGAGCCTTAAAAGGAGAGGAATATCAAATGATTAAAGCTTTAATGAGTAGGAGAGTGAAAACTGAGTATGTGTTTGTCTCCCTGATGGCATCTGCAAAGAGAAGGGACTATATTCAGATGTTTGCCAGTTTCCTAGTGATAACCCAAAACAATCTGAGTCGGTTTTTAAAATGGAGATATAAAATAGTAATGGAAGTTAAGAAAAGGTGGGAGCTCCATCCAAGGAAACACACTGCTGCAAATTCACAGCAAAATGCGAAGTCCCCCCTCATCTAAATAACAGCCCTATTCCAATAAACCTCTGTACCCTTTTCCAGAAGGTGGGAAGCTTAGCCAATGACCAGAAAAATGAGCAGTCAGCTAATTAACCTGACGCCTTTTAGAAGTCTACTTATGCTCAAATTTGCAAACTGTATCAGGTTGATGACTTTTCTTCTTTTAAAGAGTTCATATTTTTAATGTCATCATGAGAAATAAATGCAGAACAAAAAAATAGTTCACTCATAATTCTGTGCCTTCAAAAATTAAAAACTTTTTAATTATTCCTCTTCCCTTCAAATCTTAATCAGAATCATATACAATTTCTATATTATGTGTAATATAGAAATATATAATATATGTTATAACATAGAAATATATAATAGATATTATAATATATAATATATAAATATTTCAGAGAGATATTTTATATGTAAATACAGTTTCAAAATCTGTATTTTTTTTCCTACTTAACACTATATCTTCAGTACTTCCCCACAATGATACATAGAAGTTTCTAAAACAATCATTTCCCCAGCAGGGAGATCACTTCAAAAGTTACTGTCATTTATGTAGAATATTATCATCATTGAATTGGGACTGACAAACAAATAGCATATTTTTATGACATCTAAGAAATATTTCAGAAAGCCTTTCCTACAGGCTTATACAGATTTATATTGCCACCTGACTTCTTGATACTGGAAGCCTGGGTAGAAACCAAGTAACTGAATGAACTAAAACAATGGAAAATGTGTATGTTTCTCCTCCTCAAAATCACAACTTCAGGCCTCCAAATCACATATTTATATTTCAGAGATATATAGAGCATGGCCAAATGGTAAGATCCAAACATGTATTACCACAGAAGTCAACAAGGAGTTTTTAGCATCACTGTCCAATTTCAAAAGTCAATGAAAAATAACTGAAATACCTTGGAGGAGAGAAAGCACTTAGCTTGCATGTCCACCAGATAGTTCAAAAACAATTATCACCCATTGGAAGATTTAAAGCAAAAATCTGGCTTTGAGAAATCATTTTTACATTTAGAAACAAGAGCATCCTGACTTTGCTAAGGGATTACTAGCATGCTTGCCTAAAAGGAACAGTCAAAAATCTCAGAAATTCTCCCTTGTCCTAAAGGGTTGTTTAATATTTATTTGGGTAGAAACTAATCCCTCTCCTGGGGCACCTAGCTGGCTCAGTAGGTTAAGCATCCGACTTTGGCTCAAGTCATGATCTCATGGTTTGTGGGTTCGAGCCCCGCGTTGGGCTCTGTGCTGACAGCTAGCTCAGAGCCTGGAGCTTGTTTCAGATTCTGTGTCTCCCTCTCTCTCTGATCCTCCCCTGTTCACACTGTCTCTCTCTCTCTCTCAGAAATAAATAAAACATTTTTTAAAAAAAGGAAAAAAAGAAACTAATCCCTCTCCCTTAAATGAAGATATATATGTGCATAAACAAGCATGCCCACATAAGCATACAAGTGTGTGTACATAAGTATACATTAGTAGTCAGAATTGCAAAGTAGCTATTGATACATTGCTTTCTAGAAACTCACAGATAAGACATATGCTTAGCAAAGACAACCTCTGCCAAAAAAGTCTTCTGGGTTCTTTCTCTGTAATCTGCAAACATTCTTGTATTTTTCATTCTTATTTATTGTTATTGTATCTCTTCAAATGTAGAAAGAGAAGTTGTGTTCATATACACAATAATCATAAAACCATACATAGGTAAAGTGATTGGGTGTTGTGAACAAATCTTGAAGTCATTTAGCAATGAACTTGTTAACTCTGGCTAATGCTGAGAAGAGTAGGAATGAGTAAATGCATTGAGGGGTAGACTTATTAAAAGAATCTTGTATTTATGACTTCCTAAGGGGTAGAAAGTCAGTGTTTTGGCAATTGTATTATCTTTAAGTAAATGCGAAATCAACAGTCTTAACAGACCTAAATGACTCTAAATTATTCTTTGGATGGACATATTCATTATGGCCATATGAAAATACTCTCAGAATGGACAGAATACTAAGGGGTAAATGCTAATATACCAAGTATATTTCACTGTATATACATTTTACATAATAATATGCATACATGCATTGACTTATATTATGAGTAAATATGACCATACCTTACAGCCTCAAAAGAGATACGCCCATGTTAAAAGTGTACAGAAGCACAAAACTGCAATGCAGAGACAGGGAGGCAATCATTCCCCTAGTGTGTTTGAGATTTTGACTCTAGGCACTTAGTACTTAATCCCGGTGTCCAGAACAACTTAAAGTTAAGGTGTTCACAGCAACAACCAATCAATCGTTTGAAAACCAATACTCTGGGTATTTTTGAGTAGTAACTGTCAGCTCTTTAAAATAAGTGAGTGCAAAATGACAATCAATTAAATATAGTCCATGCCACAAATCAAAAAGTGTTAGCCAAAGTACATACATATCAATCAGACATTTTTTAGCTCGTCAATTCAGTATAGAAGAAGAGACAACATGTAATGAAAGGTGAATATGGTCTTCATGTGAAATTTCGGCTCCTGGTCAGAATAGAATGGGAAGTCAAGGGTAAGCAGAGACAAGGAGAGGGATGTTTTTAAAATCAACTCACTCCATCAGGGTGGGAATGGACTCCTAGCAAGCTGAAGGACAAGAATTTCAATGAATACATATTAAGGGATAGTTTCCTTTTGTGACAAATAGTTTTATTTTCCAATTTATGCAATGATAGTAAGTTTCCTTTTGAAAGGATTTGAAAGAAAACGGGCCAATTTTAAAGTGAAACCTGTTGTTAAAACAAACAAACAAACAAGCAATATAAACTCCCCGTGGACACTGCACAAAGAGAATGGGAAGAACTACAGGTCATTATAACATTGCTCAACAGCACTTGTCACAGCTGAGTGGTGCCCCAACTTGCTGGGCCGGTCAGGGAATGACCATATTCCAGTTAACCCTCTGAGCGCAGGCTCACCTGGAACATCCGAAGCATGAAACTGAATGTGTGCAATATGTTCTGCTTTGTTAACTGACGTTAAATTCAAATGCTATCACTCAGGACTTGGATGCAACTTTTTTCAGTAAGCAAATCTCAACTCCTCTATAAACAATGCATGAAAAGATTTCTCTGAAAGGAAACCATTTTCTGAACACGAAAACATAAAAAAATACCTTATCTGTCCAATATGATTAAATTCTCAGATCATTGACTAAATATGGAAGACCAGACACAAATAGATACATGTGATATATACTTTTGCCTAAAGATATTAGGTTACATTACAGGGAAAAGTATCTAATTTATTAACCATGTGTTAGTCAACACTTCTATTACAAAAAGCAATAGTTACTTAAATGAAGCCTTATGTTTTGTTTCCAGGCTCTAAGGCCTAATGTTCTCAAGAAGCATGAGTCTCAACTGAGACGGATCAACCTGGTAAAATGTAAATACATTTGCAGAGATACTAAATCACTATTTTTTAATGTACTAAAACAAAAGACGGCAGTTTGGCAAAAATAAACATATAGGTAATCTTTGTAATAAAAGAATTAGAGAACAATAAGCAATTACTAAGGCAACTGTCTATCTGAGTGAGGCCATTCTTCCAGATTTGTTCTCAAACCTCTAGTCATCATGTAACATTATATGTTTTTCATTGCCATTACAAAGGAAAATAGCAATTACTACCTAGAAATTTTTTTTTAAATCAATAAACATGGCCTTTAAATTAGATTAAAATACAAAACGATCAACATTATTTTTGAAGACTAATTGTGATTAAACTTTTCTTTGAATTACATGCTGTAGAGCCTTAAAATTTTGACATATGAATAATTTTCAGTCAAAACTTGAAATTAAGAAAACTTTACACTGACAAAATTGCCACTGGGCCATCACTGATTTTGAGTATTATTAGGAATTTTCATTGATGGCACTTGATGTACACATTCATTCTGCTCTACAAAACAGAACAACAAGCAAGATATTTTAACTTATTCAAATGAGAGAATACAGTCCCTCTGAATCATAACCTCTGTTCTTTAGGAAATAACTTAAAAATATGGCAGAAAAATACTTATGAATTGCAGATTTCTAGGTATATGTCAGCACTCTATTTTCATCTTCTCATTTTTGAAGAGAAGAATCTTGGTCTCAGGAAAAGTCACAAACTTATTCTGAGATCAAATTGTCTTGATTTTTAACAAAACAGATCAAGTGAAAGGCATGAAATGTTACTTTGAGCCACTAATAACAACTTAAAACTTCTCAGGATATCTAGTCAGATTTTTCACTAGTAAAATGGATATTAATTATTGTAAAAGGGACCGAAACCACCAGAACATTCATTGGCACACATCCACGTTTCTTTATTCTAACCCAGAAAACAAATGGCAGCCACTATTTAGCCATGCCATTGTAATGAGCTTTCATTCTTCTCACTCTGGTTCATTACCCAAACTTCTGAACCCAAATCATGTTCAAATCATTTGAAAGTTACCAGAACCAATATGATGATCACTTCCCAAACTTGGAATATGGATGACCAGGGCAGAATACTGTTTCTATTTCCCATGGGAATTGAGGGGGTGGGGGGAGTTGGTGGGGTGGTGGTGGTGGTGGTGGCGGCTAGTTCCTTTGAAACTAAATGTATAAACAAAAAAAGGAATTTGATTTTTCTTTTCCTCATTCTACATGATCTCTATGATCTGTTCGGTGTGTGTTTTTGCATATATGTAAAAAGAGAAAGATAGTTCTATTTATTTAGCCCTCGGTAGTAATTATGTATAATACATTTAAAAACATGTTCATACCTGGTATCTTCAAATCCAACTGAAAAGACCATAAGGGAAGTTCTTGCTTAGTTACAGATCATAATTCACCTATAACCCCCAACTCAAGCCCTGAATATTCTCATAAAGGACATGATACTAGGTAAAAAGTAAAACTTTACCCTAATGAAGAGGATCTTTTCTCCCACTCGGTATCTTCCTTGAGACAGCCTCTCCACACAGAATTTGTTTGGGCATTTGCAAGGAGGATCTTCAGAAATTCGCTTCACCTGAAAGAGAAGAGCGAGCAAGTTCATTTTCCTTAATCAAGTTCCATTTAGATTGATTTGTTCCAAGGGTTCAAAGGCCCTGGACCATTAATATTTTTAAATTTATTCTATATCAAACTATGGACATGATATGAGCACAAAAATATCACATTACACCCTAACTATGTAAACGTCAGGCCCTGAAGGCATTTTCTGAAGGCCAATAACTGCACTGGGGCATAAGTTGGATGCTGACAATAATAGTGATGCCAGAGGATAATGGTGAGCAAATCCCTGGGCAGTGGAGGAATAATGAGTGAGGTTCTCACTGGGGAGAATTAAAAAGATTGTGCACATCCGGTTGCCAAGATAAACAGATTGAAAGCTAGAACAGAATGTATTTATCGATGCAAAATTTCCTTATCATAATTGTAATGATATTAATTTTACCATTTTCAAAATAAATGATTTTAAATTATTATTTTTAAAAAAATGAACCTATTGTTTCATATTATTTTAGACTCTAAGATTTCCTTTAGGGAGTAATTTCTACTTCACTCAGAGTCACCCAGAAATTCACCCCACCTCAGTAATCCTCATCTACCAAAACCTATTTGTGGCAGTATCTTCTAATTTATATGTTGTTATAGAATTCACGTCTGAATATCAGAGTCCATCTCTATTTTCTCTATCTCCCTACTCTTTAAAATACATAATCTAAGGGATATGCACATGACACTTATACATAGTTGTGGCCCTTAGATGATAATGGATAGTCCATGATTTTAGGAGTAAGTTTATACTTATGTTTTCCTTGACTGAGAAGCTGCCATGCTATATCTCATAACTGTCCTCTCTCAAACCAACAAAACAAGCCAGAACAATAATTTCCTGTGTTTTGAGCCAAAGTCACCATGGAAGAAAGAAAGAAAGGCTGCCATGTGCAACCTGCCTTTGAGAAGCTAGATAGAACAAATTTAGATTCTAAAGGAATTCACTTGGGCTCCCCTCACCCAAATTATTTATACAACAAAGATAGGGTTCCTGAAGTTTTGTCATTTTAAGTTTATTTATTTTGAGAGAGAAAGAGAGAGGGAGAGAGTAAGAGTACAAGTAGGAGAGGGCCAGAGAGAGAGGGAGAGAGAGAAAATCCTAAGTAGGCTCTGCACTGACAGCATGGAGCCCGATGCAGGAGTTGAACTCATGAACTATAAGATAGTTCAAGCTGAAACCAAAAGTCAGACACCTAACCTACTGAGCCACGGAGGTGCCCCGGGACTTTTCACATTAAAGAAACTCAAATAGTCCTTCAACTCAGTGTCTGACTTCAATCAGCCTTCCACTATGTATAAACCATGGGAAGAGTGACACATGAACACATGTGTATGGTGGTATGAAGGACTTAAACAGTGTGGTTTCTCTAGAATAAGAGAGGTTTTAGAAAGAATGGAAGCATAAGACACTAGAGGGAAAGCTAGAAAGGGTGGAGGAATCCTGACACAAAACTTAAGAACTATACAATATGCCTCAGTGAAGACCTATAAAGAAGAATCAACACTATTGCTGAGGGAATGAGAATCAACCTCAGGATGTCTATTTCCATCAGTCCCTTCTAGAATCCCTAATTTTACAAACATGCAAACTTATAACTCGTGGTACTTATTTTTACCATAGCAAATTGTATCTCAGTCATCGGTTAACCTCAATGTCTCTTTCCTAGATTGTGAGTTACATTGGGTTAAGATAGTATCTCATTATAGTTTTAAATTCTTGAAATAAAGCACGATGTCTTAATGGCATATGTGTTCAATAAATGCATATTAAGTAATAATTGAATGGTAAATGAAACATGTACCTGTACAGGACACAGGTGAAAATTAATGCAACAGATTAAGACTGGATTCAAAGAATCTTGGAAATGGCTTTCATTGAAAAAATGAGGAAACTACCTAACAATCATTAAGTTAGTGACTGGGCCTATGTCTTTGAGTTCTGAAATTTTTGTACTGTATAAAACTTGGCTCACAGCTATATCCACCCACCCACCCCAGTATTAAGAGAATTCTGTCCCTAGGGACTTTTTGAAGGGGTATGCTTGAACAAGATGACAATTGTAGAACAAGAAGCACAAAAACTGGGGAATACAAGTGTCATTCCCTTCCATAATGAGGAACCACGTTCTGGGGTATGGTGGTGTCAATGAATGTGGGCTCTTTTCAGAGTCCCTCTATGTGTTATCTCTTTCTAAATGTGTTTCCTAAAGTGTTTTAAAATAAAAATGTATACAAAGTATAATTATATAGAAATTATGTTGAATTTATACCACTGCTAATTAATACCATGACTTTTCACCACAATAGGGACTCCTGTGAGAAAGGAAGGAAGGGAAGGAGGAAAAGGAGGGAGGGAGGGAGAAGGACTTTGGCCATCCAGAAGAGAATCAAACAGTGGGCATTATAAAAACACATGGCCCAAATGTTAGGAGAGCCATGCTTGGCCCAGCTTCACTGCCACATAGTAACTGGACAAAACAGTAGACTGATGTCCAAGTGCTTCCTCTGCTAAGACAAGACATCACAATCACGTATGGAAAGTATTTCCACCTAGAAGTGTTCTTATATAGAACAAAGAAACTATTGGGACGAAATGAAGTAAAACACAAGGAACATTTTCCCAAGTGACCTGCCCTTCTCCAATGCCTTCCTAGCTTTGAAAATGGACTTTTTTTTTTTTTTTTTTTTTTTAATCAAGGGCTTTTTTGTAGTTCTGTGAGGGATGGAGGCAGAAATGGAAGAGACAAGGCCAGACTGTGGGTAGTGGAAATATATTGTTAAGTCAACAGTGACTGGTGACATCTGTGCTTCTAATATTACCTTGGGATAAGTCAGTCTGGCAGGTGTTCTGTTTTTGGCCAGGAACCCAGCCAATTTTCTGCTGAAATAGGATTTCAAGAGGAGCCTGATTACTCAGAATTATACTATCTCTCATCCCCAGACTGAGGAAGTTGATGGAGAAGAGGAAGAAAGTAAGAATGGTTTCTTAGAACTGTATTCAATTCATTGTGTGGGAACGCGCTCACCATGAGGGAAGGCAAACAGAGAACTCAACCTACCCTACTGTTTTATCACAGCTGATTCCCTCTATCTGGACATCTGGAGAATACATTCATCTGAATGGACTCCACTGTGTTTCTCTGATGATATCTTGATTAAAGAAGGTGGCATGGATTATCTGCATAAAGGGTCACCTTTTTTTTTTTTCAATTTTCCACAATTTCTCTAAGGAAATGTGAGGAAACGTTGAAAGTTTCAAACTGGCAGTTATTGTTGGAACTGTTTGTTGGAATATGATATCTTAGCACACGTCAGCTTCTCTTTCTTTTTCTTTTTCTTTATTCTTATCTCTTCCCCCCTCCTTTTTTTTCTTCTTTTGTTCCCCCTCTTTATCCTCCTTCCTTTCCTTTTTTTTTTTTTTTTTTTTTTGGTGAAATAACAACTTTTCCAGAGTAAAAATAGCCGATATGATTAACTAAACACAGGGACTTTGCAAGCAATTACTATCTTATACCCCTATTCTACAGCACATACCACAGCTCCTGACTTTCAACTCCCCAATTGGTTCTATGTGCCTTATTATATGCTGAAGCAGTCGCCATAGGAACTCTATCTATTGGACATATGAAGCTCTGATTTAAACCATTGGTGAGGCTCAGATTAGTTTTGTCTTTGTTCCACTGTCCCTGGAAATAAAACACACCAATGAGAAACGATCACTTAAGCAGAATGTGAATATTTCAACGCAATTTCTCCAACATAGAGTGAAGGACACTGTAAGAGACTCCTGTGGCCAAATAAGTTTGGAAAATTCCTGATTAAACAAGACCTTATTATAGAATTCATTACTGCCTTTGACACACCAAAGCACACTGCCCAACTCTGGATAGGGGCTGGAGTAAGCCATATTTCTCAAACTAACATAACCATGGAATTGTTTTCCCCATGGGGCATCTGGCAGCGTGTCTGATTAAACATTATTTGAGAGATGCTGGTTCCAAGACTTCTAAAACCTAGTATTCTAGCTGGCAACAATACAGAAATATCCACTTGACACATCTCCTACATTCAGTTAAAACTCCTTAACTAAATAGATGGTTATGTTCCCAAACTCCATTTGGTAAATGTTAAAGGGGGTTTAAAGCTCTTCTGAAATCCCATTCCTCGTTTGCAGTGGAGCGAACAGAACCTGGAGTAGAGAGAACCAGGACAGAGTGACCATCTGGCCATCTTAAAGACAGCACCCATCTCATTCTACTCCTCAATCGGAATATTGGCAAAAGTTCTCCAAAGTCCTTTCCATGCTTATCGGACCACCTTCCCCTTCCTGTCACTGTTCTCCTCTACTCAAGGATGAGGGATGATCACACACGGGACAAGCTGGTGAGGAAAAAAAAAAAAAAAAAAAAAAGGAACCTTTCTGGCTACTTCTCCCAAGTTCATGTAAATGGCTTCAAGTGGCAACGTCTCCGCCCCCTGCAAAGCTAGAGCACAGTTGAGTATTACACATATCCCCAGAGCACATGGCTCTTCTTCTTCATAAATAGAAAAAGGCAGAAGCTTTTGTAAATGTTTGTTAATTACATTGGTAATTTACCTAGTGTGCATGGCACTGGGTAGATAGAGATGAATGAAATATGGTCCTGTCACTGAAAACGAGACTTACACCCAGAGAAGAAGGTTATTTGTGCCCAATAAGGCACATCCCTCATTAAATATACACAAAACTTTGAGGCGTCAAGGACTACTTTGCTGGGACGCCAGGGTGGCTCAGTGGGTTAAGCATATGACTTCGGGTCAGGTCATGATCTTGTAGTTTGTGGGTTCGAGCCCCACATTGGGCTCTGTGCTGGCAGCTTGGAGCCTGGAGCCTGCTTCGAGTTCTGTGTCTCCCTGTCTCTCTGCCCCTCCCATGCTTACCCCTCCCCTTCAGAACTAAATAAATAAGCATTAAAAAAGGACTAATTTGTCATTTTGCCTGGGATAAGAGATGCCAACAAAACTTTATACAGGAGGCTGTGCAAATTGAATTTTAAAAGATGAAAAAGGTCTTAAGTGAACATTCAAAGGGTCTGTAAGCAGAACTCTGGTGAGGAAAGCAAGTGAGGAGAAACACAGGGTATAAAATTTCCTTAGAAATTTGGGATTAGCAGACATGCTTACAATGGATACATCAGAATGCAAGAATAAGTCCAGAGGATAAAAAGTCCAGGAAGGACAAAATGGCCTGGAATGTGTGACATATAAATGAGTTTGGGCATCACCCTGGAATGTCACAGGGAAGCTCTATATAATTTAATCAAATCTGGGTTGTATTTTTTTGCTGATCATTCTGGTAGCAATAATGTTCACGGGGGGAACTTTCAAGAACAGAAGAGTAAACAGTATCAAACAACAGAAACCGCTCTCATAATTTGAGAACTAAAAAAAAAAAAAATCATTTGGCTCAGAAATTCACTGATTAAAAAGCTAAGTGTTGACTTGGCCAGACCTCTGCCTATAATGCATTGGAGAAAGTGAACAGAAGTCACAGTTAATATGAAAGGAAAAAAAAAAATCAAGGGCAGTAGCCCCAGAGAAACACTTTATAAGGACTAAAGGAACATCTTACTCTAAAGTAAGTTGAGTCAGAGAAGAATAGCTGGGAGAGAAAAAAATAAATGTTCTCATCAATTTATAAATAATACACTATTATCTACTATGAATACAATATTTTGTTTAATTTCCTTACACAATAAAAATGAAATAATATGAGAAGCAAGCAAAGCATGTGACAAACCTAAAAACAGTCTTGTGATTATAAAATCCTTTTAGATGGCATTGTATTAACATGCTCTGCCTAGTCTTTAATTCCCGAGTGGATTGAACAAAAGAAAACTCAATTAAACTGGTATCGACTAAGATATCCTGACAAGCTAAGTTTAAGCTTGCTGCCCTTAGAAATGGAAATTCTCAACCAGTCAAACTGTTGCACTTCTGCTCATCTGAATCTGCAATATAGGCCGTCGTGTCACATGGGGAAAAGCAAAAGATGAGGCAATCTCTCTTTCTGCAACCAATAGTGTCAGTCAGCCATTTTCCCAGCTCTTTGCAGCTCAGACCCTAGAGAAGTAGGCCCAGCTCTGGGCCAGAGCTGCTTCCCAGTCCTGCCTAGCCCACATAACTGGTGTTATGGTTGGTGCTAGCTCCTGAGGAATTTGCCCATGTTGGAGAGATACTTCAGTCTAACGTCCCTGAGGTAAACCAGGTTTTGAAAAAATGCATCAGAACTTTTTATGTCTGCACTCAAAAGAGATGTGCTGGGCGATGGATGCAGGCACATCATGAAACACCCTTCCTATAACCAAGAGCTACTTTTAACAGACAACAGAGGCGGCCGGTTTCCCTTGCTGTTACCCTTGGAATCCGTTTTCTGTGATTATGAGGGTATAATGAAACTACTCCTTAATCTGCCAAGGACTGTGACTCTGGGATGTTGCTAAGGAGAAGTGTGGGGACCCCAGGCAGTTAGCAAAACCTGGTTGGAATCTAAGTTCCTCTCCCCTCAGCGGGTGATTCAACCCCTAAGTGTCAGCTTCTTCAACAAGAAATGTGTCCCCCTATAACAAAAGCACTTGAAAAACAATGATGAAAAAAAAAAGAAAAGAAAAAGAAAAACAATGATGGACCCTGGCCCTTAGCAGGGAGGTAGCAAAGGGCCATTATGTTCTGTGTTCTCTTCTTTAACAAACCTCAAGATCTCATGCCTCGGGCTTCTTATCTGTGAAATGAAGAACCGTGAACCAAAACTACCCAGGTTGAACTGTTTGCAAAGATAACTTTTAGGAAGCCGACTTATTATCCTAAAATTTTAGATACTCCTCAGTACGATTAAGTGACACTTTATTTCAAATGACTGATTCAGTTTTGAATCTCAGATTGGCTACTTCAACAGTTGTAGGACTACAAACTTTTTCATAGAATTTAAAAATGAATCTGAAAGGTTAGACTGATAAGAAATTATACAGGATGAGTAGTGAAGTTCAAAAAAGACGAAGTGCCGGTAAGACGTCCAACCAGCTTTACTTACCGCATCATCCAGTAAGTTTCCCGTACTCTTTTTTCCAGAAGACTTTGATGAAGGAGAAGGTGAAGGCGAAGGAGTAGAAAGTGTTTCTTCCTGCTCAATCTCTTTTTCCAATTTTATCAACCCAGGAGGTTCCACACCATACCTTTTAAAAGACGCTGGATCAATACACATGCATAACTTATAAAGATACACATACCATACGTGTTACGTTTGATCATGAACAGCATAGGACCAAATTGCTGACTATTTAAAACTAACTTTCTTTGGTCTGGCATTGAAATGGAAAGTTCTTAAACTGGTATCCTTTAAAGCAGCAAAAGACACATATCTCTGATTTATATGTATTTATCTATAGATATGTGAGTTTTGAAGATACAGGTCTATATAGATATACACACATGTACACTTATGTTTAGATATGTATACACACACATGAGTAGACAACTGACATACTAAGAATAAAAATACTCCATGTAATATATTGAGGCATTAACATGAATTAGCATGTAAAGTTTAGTCTTCAGCTTTTAGATTTACTAGCTTTTTTAAAATTTTTAATGTTTTATTTATTTCTCAGAGAGAGAGAGACAGTGCGAGCAGGGGAGGGCCAGAGAGAGAGGGAGATACAGAATCTGAATCAGGCTCCAGGCTCTGAGCTGGCTGTCAGTACAGAGCCCGATGCAGGGCTCGATCCCACAAACTGTGAGATCATGACTTGAGCCAAAGTCGGATGCTTAACTGACTAAACCACCCAGGCACCCCTAGATTTACTAACTTTGAGATTATTGCTGTAACTGAATTCCTATTTTGAACACAAGCTTGTTAAAGATGAAAATAGCAATCCCCAAGACAAATGTCCTTATTCACTGCTAATTGTACACCTCCTGTGAGTCCAGAACAAGGTACTATGGGTTATACTGTGTCATAGGTTATACTCTTAAAAATAACATACGGAGGGCCACCCGAGGGGCTCAGTCTGTCGGGTGTCCAGCTTCGGCTCAGGTAATGATCTCATGGCACAGGAGTTCAAGCCCCATGTAGGGCTCTCTGCTGACAGCTCAGAGTCTGGGGCCTGCTTCATATTCTGTGTCTCCCTCTCTCTACCCCTTCCCTGATCATGCTCTGTCTGTCCGTTTGTCTGTCTCTCTCTCTCAAAAGTAAAATAAAATAAAATTTAACAAAATTTAAAAGCAGGGGCACCTGGGTGGCTCAGTCAGCTAAGCATCTGACTCTTGGTTTTTGGCTCAGGTCATAATATCACAGCCATGGGATCAAGCCCTGTATCAGGTTCTGCACTGAGAGTGTGAAGCCTGTTTGGGATTCTCTGTCTCCCTCTCTCTCTGCACCTCCCTCACTCGTGCTGTCTCTGTGTCTCTCAAAATAAATGAATATACTTAAAAATTTTAAAAACAATATAATGAAAGTATGTATAGAGGTATGGTGAAAGAAAATGAATAGGGAGGACACAGAGAAGCAATTTAGAATAACAATATATTAAAAATTATGTGTTATAAATGATCAATACCATAGGAGTTCAAGGGAAAAAGAGATATAGATGTTATCAGCATTCTTATCTCCCATAATTATATTTTTCTTAGGCTAAATTTAAAGTTGGTTTGGTTTCTCAGATGCATATCAGTTTACCTAGGTGGGGAAGACCAAAGATGACTTGGGAATTTGGGAGTTGTGAAGGACCTTTGGGATCATCTAGTCATATGCTTATATTTTTACAGAATAAAGAATAAAGATCCAGACAGGGTACAGAACTAGCTAGCAGCAAGACAAGAAAACCCAGATTTCTTGAGTGTAGGGCTCAGGCTCTTTCTCTGGGATTTTAATCAGGTGATCACTTGTCAGAAAGAGGAGGAAAAGGTCACTTGGAAATTTTAAAAAATAGGTTATGGGTAATCTACAAAGTAAGTAATCTATAGAGAGAGAATATGTAGAAGGTATGTCTATTATCTTAGAGCAACTGGTATACTAAAAGGATCATTAAACGCAAAAGCTTAGGATTATTGTCCTATTCTAATGGCTTGTTACTTTAACATCATCACACGTGTTCAGTACACGTGTACGCTTCCTTGCTTGGAGAGGAAGCAATTCCCCCACTCTTGGTGTTTTGTTCTGAGACAGTGTTCAGTGAATTTAATCCCTGGCCTCTCTCTTTCATTACTCACTCTTTTGCATCAAGGTGAAGGGATTTATCAAATTGTAAAATCTAAGGATCAACTGAGCCTGCTCGACTCAGTTTCCCCTTCCTCTAGGGAAGAGGCTACATACAAAAAGGCCTCCAAAGAAAATTCCACCCTGATTCATCTTTGTAACGGGCCTACTTCTGGAGGTCAGTCAAAGATGCTGAGCATGTCTGTCAGCATGGATCTTATCAGTAATAAAGGTGATATTTGATGTTGCATTTGCAAGTATTTTGTTTCAATTTCTGATTTTTTTCAGAATTTAGAGGCTAAGGATGGATGCTGTGTCAGATGCTCTTTGACAGCTGGAAACTTGGAATTTAGTACAAGACAGTTTAAGCTGCCATAACTCAACTGAACAATAGCTGTTTTGAGAAATGTCTCTAGGAGACAAGCATAATTTTTAGTTACATCAATCATTAGCTAAGAGACCTAGGCACCATTTACTACATTTGTAATGTTTTGTTTATATTATTCAGCTCATGGGACATAACGGCAATATGCACTAGACTGCAAATCTGTGACAGTGGAGCCGCTGTCTGATTCACAGCATCCCCATTTGCTAACAGAGATCCTGGCATACAGTAGGTACTCAATAGCTACTGTTTGAATGAAACAAAAACCCATGGTGTCATACAGCATATTTGGGGTTCCAAATATGAACTTGATTTTACTATTCGGGATCTTTAACTGCATATCCCTTTAATAAAACATGTAAATAGTAGGTGCACATAAATAATTTACCAAAAGTTTTTCCAGGAGATTTAAAACCCTATCCAAACTAAATCAAATACATCTTACCCCCGCTTTCTACTACTTCATTAATTACACTGAACCCAACCCAGCATCTCATTACTGTTGACAAGTACCAACAATACTCACGTGGAGATTTGTGTATCATTTTTCCCTGAGGTAGCCTTGAGCTAACTGTGCCATTGACCTCATCTTTAAATTTAGCAAATCACTTAACCTCTAGAAGTCTGGTTTCTATCAGGAAAGCAGAAATGAAAACGGCCTGCCTTAGGGGTCCTATGTAGCAGTGCAGGGAGAGAGGGAGAACGTTGGAAAAACAACTAAGGTTGGCCATCTTCAATGTATCCAGCACACTTGGGCATCTAGACATACATTATTTCTCAGCGTCATTTTAAGTTCAATGTAAAATGGAAATTCTGAGGCCTGTGTTTTAACATTGTTAGAAGGAATTTTAAAGGAGTAGCCACTGTATGCTCAATACAGTGTCCAACACAGGGCATATTCTCTCAAAATGTGTTGATAATTGACATCAAAAGTTGTACCACTAGAAAACTGCAGCACTAAGGTCCTTTGGGCAAAGCTTCTGAAAAATATCTTACACCACCCAATGAAGTAATGTAACAGCCTGAAAATTAAGACGTAAAGTAGTATTATTACTACTCTTTATATTATTACTATTCTTTGTATCATTTACAAAAGAACTTATTACAGGCTTTCTTTATATCAGTTTTCAACAGCAGAAATATCTCAGCGCTGGAGACTCGCACAGCAAATTATAAATTCAGCTTTGCTACTAACTCACTGGATGAATTGCAGCAGGCCACTCTTTTTAATCTCCCTGGATTTCTTTGAATTCTTAGTCCATCAAGGTATAAAATTTTGTTATGTTTTAATGCTCTTAAGAGAATAACACAAACTGGGCAGTGAAGCTAGAGGAATTTAACACACTAGAATTCACAGCCAATTAAAAGTCAATCATAAGTAAAAACATCATATTTCAAAGTACAAATTAAGCCAATTGGAAAATATGATTTCATTTGTAATTGTCGGTGGATTCAGGCCACCTTTCAGGAATAGGCTGCATAAATTCTTTCTTTTCTTTTCTCCCTCTTCCTTCCTTCCTTCCTTCCTTCCTTCCTTCCTTCCTTCCTTCCTTCCTTCCTTTCCTTTCCTTCTTTTTTCTTTCTTCCTTTTTTCTTTCTTTCTCTTTCTCTCTTTATCCCTTCCTTCCTTCTTCCCTTCCCTTTCTCCTTCTCCCTCTCCCTCTCCTTCTCTCTCTCTCTCTCTCTCTCTCTCTCTCTCTCTCTCTCTCTCTCCAAAGTAAAATAATAAGAAATAGGTTACAGAGTAAACAACAGCCTTCACCATATCCAATACAGTCTGATACAAAGTAGACTTAGTTTGAATGAAGTTGGTAACAAAGTCATACTTAGAAAACCTTGCCCTGGAGATTTTTTCTTTATCTGGGAATGCTGAAAATTAGCTCTGCCACTGAACATAGAAAATCAACACTAAGCTCCAAATCTCTGCTTATATTGGCTTTTAAATACTTCAAGCTGCCTAAGGTAGAGTCAGCTAGTCCCAAAATGTACACTTAAATACGATTCATTGGCTTCCTGTCTGTCTGGAGATGTCAACAGGCTGTAAATCATGACATCCCCCTGGGGCTGGGGGCCCGCACCTGCAAGCCAACTTAGTTACCAAATAGGTCTTTTTTTTTTTTTTTCTACTCTCTAAAAGTCTGCTTCATTCTGGCTTCCATAATTAATTCTATACGACTTCACATTTCTACTTTGTCTGTGAGGTTTTTGCAAATCTATACTGTTTTCTATTCTTTTTTTTTTTTTTTTTTGGCTACAAGATTTTAGAGTTTTGGAAGAGAGAGTTTGTTGCTTTCACACTGAATAAGGGTCGAACTAAAAATAGCAAGAAGGTTGAAGGCACTAAAACCTTCTATATATTCCAGTGATAGGAGAGAAAAGTGAGTAATGAAAGGGCAATGACTTGGGTTTTGCCTCATTGAAAAAACAAGGCAAAGTACTAGGGAAAGGCTCTTCTGGCTAAGGACTTTATGAAGAGGTTCTAGGAATGCAGTTTTTTATTTTCCTGGCATGTGACAGAATTTTTGAGATTTGTCTAGATGACATAATTGAGCTTCCAAACTGGGCCCTAAACTAGAGAATTCATTCAAACTATATAGTAGACTAGAGTTTTCAAACAAAAGACATCTGGGGACTATTTCACTAGAGTTAGGGGGACACATTTTAAAAACACCTCCTTTTTAGGGCAGAAAAGTTTAGAGATAAACAGATATGTTTATGGTTAATGGATAGTTTATAGATTCTTGCAAGATAGTTTTGCCCCATTTTCATTCTGTTTCAAAGTAATTTAAAGATAGATTTACATTTGGAAGGAAATTTCACCTGCGTGAACACATGTGGTATTCTTAGCAGTCAGAGTCCAGTGCTTTACATAAGATGTACTAATTAATAAATTTTGTATAAGAGTATTTTTTAAGCAACATTTCGTTAGGCCATGGATTGAAATAGGAAACATATGAAAACATTCACCAAGTATATTTCTTTCAAATGGTCATAAATTGTGTTCAAAATGAAGGAGGTATTCAAAAATAAAAATATAAAAAACTCCGCTAAGACATTACGTATTGATTATGGCCCCCAACTGTTGAAAATTTTTAGCTTTTAGCATAAAGCTAATCTTAATTCTGCAGTCTGTAAAATACTCATAGGAATATTTTTTAGTAATGGATATCAAAGCATTGTCATTACAAAAGATTTTCAGGTTTTATTGACCTGCTTTTGCTGAGTGTTTTACTTTCCAAAAGAAAAGCATGCATATTTTACACTCAGAAACTGAGTTGGTTTCTGAAATATTAACAGTGGGAGTTCACTCTCCAGTGATGATAGCTCTATTTAGCTGAAAATAAAAGGAGTTTTACCCGTGAGAACAAATATAAGTGGTCTCATTCTCCCATCTCAGAACTCAGAGAAGCCCAGCTCCAAGGGGCTTCGCTGAGTTTTCCCAGGCAAAAGAACACAGCAGAGAATCAGAAGCATCTTGAGAATCATATCTGAAGTGACGCTGATCCTTTTAAGACAACATTTGTGTAATTTTAAGAAGTAAATGTTCACAATCAAATATTTAAAAAAACATCATCTGTCAGTGATTTTTTAAATGCACACAAGCTCACAAGATTGTACTGGAGACTTTGTTATGGTTACAACTCGTCTACTGCGTGTGCAAATTAATGTCTTGATTTTTTTTAATGTCTTGATTTTTAAGAACAAAGCTGCCAGTTTTGGCTAAAGCTGCCTTAACTCAATAATTTAGGTAATCCTCTGTGGAGGAGTGGGGAGCGGAGGAAGCACAAAATAAAGATGTAGACATGGGTTTTAATATGTCTACAGAAAAATTTAGGAGTAAAATTAGATCAAGTGGATGAGTTTTCCTTTTTTTTCCTTTAACTAATATGCTCCAACTTAGGGTTTAGGTAATGAGATTTGGGTTTACTGGGCTGTTGTCTGTAAAGCACAACTGAACTTCCATTAAAATTTTAAAAAAAATCTTCAAATGTGTACAGATAGAAATTTAGGCATACATTTGTTTATTTTTTATTTTTTAATGTTTTTATTTATTTTTGAGGAAGAGAGAGAGAGAATGAACAGGGGAGGGCAGAGAGAGAGGGAGACACAGAATCTAAAGAAGGCTGCAGGCTCTGAGCTGTCAGCAAAGAGCCTGATGCAGGGCGCAAATCCAGGAACCATGAGATCATGGCCTGAGCTGACTGAGACACCCAGGTGCCCTGTTGATACATTTATATTTAAGTGTTCAATCTATTCACTCGGTGTTCGACTGGTTTACCTTATCCTGCACACAACAAAAGTAACACCCTGAACAACCTCAACAAATTTCCGGTGTAGGTGTGCAATACTTCACATCACTCAAATAGGTGAATAAAAGAAATAGCAATGTTTACAAACTGAGCACTGGAACATAAAGGTTATCTTAATCCTCAGATAATTCCTTTGTGAAATTTGTAATTTTTTTTTTGTAATGTGAATAATTACTGCTTTCGTCAGCTCCCATGGTCATAAGTGTGGTAAGAAATGGAGCCATCCGTTCTTATCACAGATGATGATGATGATGATCATGATGATGATGATAACGATGATGCAGGATGAAAATTTGGGCGGTGATGGTTAGATTTATGGCATAGATTGCAGTATGGCTTCAAAGATATATACTTATCTCCAAACTCATCAACTTGTGTACATTAAATACGTACAGTTTTTTCTTTGTCAATCCTATGCAATAAGTGCTTTAAAGAAAAGGAAAGACACGGAGCAACCCGGATCTCAATTTTTTCAAATTTTGGGGAAAAAAACCCCACAAAACTTGACATGATCTTTCATCATAAAGTTTATCATGCCATTATGATCCTCTTTCATTAAAATTAAGATTTTCATTTGTTTTCTGTACTATGGCAAGGGGCCATTTATGCCAGACTCCGAGATTTCTAAAGGGACTTAATATTGGGGAGCGCGTCTTCTCCTTTGATGACTCAGTCACAGTTAGAAAGTTTATGCCAGAAGAATTCCTAATCAGAGTGTTCTGGGCATAGAAAGCATAATTACAAAAAATAAAATAAACCCAGAAAATAGGCAACGAATACAAAATAAAAAGAGGAAAATGACAACTCACAGCTAATTCTGCAGGTGGTACAACTCCTCTTTACCTCCATATCACAGCTTTCAGAATCATGATGCTTATTTCATACATATATTGAGATTAGTAAAGCAACAAAATGGAATCTGGCATTTTAGAATAGTCTAGCAGTACAATTACAATTAACAACTGAGGGGCGTCTGGGTGGCTCAGTCAGTTAAGTGTCCAACTTCAGCTTTGGTCATGATCCCACAGCTCATGGGTTTGGGTCCCACGTCAGCAGCCTGGAGCCTGCTTCGGATTCTGTGTCTCCCTCTCTCTCTGCCCCTCCCCTGCTCGTGCTGTATCTCTCTCTCTCTCTTAAAAATAAACAAACATTAAAAAAATTTTAAATAAACAACTGAACAGAAAGTGTTCTGCCTGTCCTTCTATTAAGCAGGACCTCTACACCATCCATGTTTCTCCCACTTTAACATTTTAGGGGCAGCTGCTCATTTACTGAGATTTTACTTGGTGTGTTTTCCTCCCTCCAAGTATTTTTAACTTCCCCCTTTTTAGGGGATATCTGTAGCGTCTTTGGTACTCCTTTGACTCAAGGCTGTTTGCCCTACAGGTCAGAAGCCTCAAGACTGGTGGTGGAGTAGCTTAGCAGAGTCCTAGCTAAGTCCTTCCGTGTCGTGTTCCCTCATAGAACCCAAGAGGTGACAGCGCTGGAGGGGGTGGGGTCCCCAGAACAGCTTGACGCTACAAGCTCAAGCGAAGCCCTAGTGCTACAGACATCAGCGGACAGAGGACTAGGGCCCCTCTCCCAAGACCTTCACACAGAATCTGGGAACAGAGCGAGGGAGAATTGGGAAACCTCCAAATGTCTCAAATTGACTTTTTCACTTTGAGCAGAGCCTCAGTCATAGTTACCTTGAATTCTTTAAAAATTGAAAAAAAAAAATCTTTCTCATACCCGCTTGTTGTGATAAAGCAAAATTCCTGGCTGATGTACAACTTTTTGAGATTATGTTGCTATCACGTTTTATAGAACTTGGAGTTACTTCTGATTGCAGGTTAGTTTTCCATTGGATCAAACAAAACAGAATAAAACAACACAAAACAAAACTCAAGTCTATTCACTGGCAGCAAGCTTTCTACCCAATGCTGTAGTCTGCTGACATGCACACCCTGTATTCTCTTGACGGTGATTTCTTTATGAATTTCTCTCTGAGAACTTTCACCCAGAGCCAGTGCTCTCTTTATCTTATTGGTTCATCCGATCTCTGTCCTAAAAGTATACCCAGATCTAGATGAAAAAACATCTTCCAATCAATTCTTAAGTTTTATTTTGAATCAAGACTTCTTCCAACACTTATATCCTCGTTTCTAATTCTTTGGGCTTCATGGACCTGTCAGAAGTTGCATTTGGTCATTTGCCAGATAATAAAAGAGAAGACGTGAAACCAAAGCAGATTAGCTGAGGTAATAAAGTCCCTTTCTCTGCTGATCTAGCTAGGATTACGACTTCTACAATTACTTCCATTTTCTTAGAAGAAAAGGAGTCCAAACCTATCGCCACTTATGAAAGATGATATTCTATGCTTGTCTCTAATCAAACTATGGAGAATAATTTATAAACTATCCCCCCACTTGGAACTAGAAGCGAAACGAGCTGATAGGTGCCTGGGTGGCTCAGTCAGTTGAGCATTTGACTCTTGATTTCGGCTCGGGTCATGATCTCAGTGTCATGGGATCGAGCTCCACTCCAGGCTGAGCAAGGAGCCTGCTTGAGATTCTCTATCTCTCTCTCTTTAGCTCTCTCTCTCTGCCCTCTCCAACTCTCAAAATAAATAAATAAACATTTAAAAAATAAAAATAAAAGAGCTGAGAGTTGTTGAATGAGGGAAAATGAGAAAAGAAGATCAAAAGAGGAGATAATTATTAAAATTATTAAATTTTAAGAAATGTATTAAATAATAATAAATTATATTAGGGATTATATTAAGAATTAAACTGCAAAGAATAAACAGGGAAAGAGAAGGAAAGAGAGTTGGGAGAGAGAGACAGAAGAGGAATAGACTTTAGTGGAAAGAGTAATTGTCACATACGACTTCATGTACAAGATCCTCCCCCTCCCCCAAGAAAAGGTTGGAGGGAAAATCTATTGGATTGGAGGATATGTTTTCAGTAAATGCTTATTAGACATAGTGCCTTAGAGAAGATCGTGGTGTTAAAACTATAGGTGACATGCTTTTATTTTGAACAACTGCTCTTGAGATGTTCGAACCGATTATATGAGAAAGTAGATTCTCAAAACCCAAGTTAAATTAGCAATGAAAAACCAGCAAGCATCTCCATCACTTCGATGCTGAGGATGGTTCACGTCTTGACATAGTGGCAGCAGTCTGACCTACCTGGCTGCAATCCGGCCAAGCTCTAGCAAACAGAGACACACTTCTCTGGGTTGCTTGTGGAGGACTGAAAGACAAGACAGAGGTGGACACCTTTACAATAGAAGGGATTGTAAAGCAGCTCAATAGCTAACAGGCTTGCCAATGACCTCTCATCCCTCCCGCTTCCAGTAAATGAGATAGTCTTCATTCTGACATTCACAGAAGCCATCCTATCCCACGATACACTTAGCTCTACTAAAGTCTTTCAAAACGCTGCCCAACATCCTTCCTCAAAGCCATGAGTCTCAGGAAATCTCATCCGGAGTAAATCTCCTCCAGAAAATGTTTTACTTTATTAGTTAATATTAATAAGCCAATATTGGAAACATTAGTAGCTGTGCTATTATATAAATACTTGATATTTTAAAATACACAGTACATGGGGCAACTGGGTGGCTCAGAAGGTTAGGCATCCAAATCTTGATTTCAGCCCAGGTCATGATCTCATGGTTCATGAGATCAAGCCCTACATTAGGCTCTGCACTGATAGCGTGGCCTGCTTGGGATTCATCCCCCACCTCTCTCTCTCTCAATCAAAATAAATAAATAAACATTACAAGGGCACCTGGGTGGCTCAGTCAATTAAGTGTCTGACTTTGGCTCAAGTCATGATCTCATGGTTCATGAATTCAAGCCCCATGTTGGGCTCTGTGCTGACAGCTCAGAGCCTGGAACCTGCTTCAGATTCTGTATCTCCCTCTCTCTCTGTCTCTGCCCTTCCCCTGCTCGTTCTCTCTCTCTCTCTCTCTCTTGCTCAAATACTCTTTCTCTCAAATATAAATAAATATTTTAAAAAATAAAAAATGAATATACAGGGGAGGCTGGGTGACACGGTTGAGCGTCCAACTTCAGCTCAGGGCTTGATCTCTCAGTTCAAGAGTTCGAGCCCTGCATCAGGCCCTGTGCTGATAACTCAGAGACTGGAGCCTGCTTCAGATTCTGTGTGTGTGTCTCTCTCTGCCCCTCCCCCACTCATGCTCTGTCTCTCTCAAAAATAAATAAACATTAAAAAATTTTAATAAAGTAAATAAATACACATTACAAAAAAAGATTTAAAAAATTTATTTGCTAAAATACACAGTATTTTTAGCAAACACAGTATTTTAGCAAAAGACAATGGAGCAAAGACTAGACTTTGCAAAATCCTGAGTCTATCTTCACCAATGATTTCAGCAGAAATAATGCAATGAATAAGGAGAAAAATTATACACCACAGTCGTTTGTTATCCACCACGCAAGAACATCAAGTGAGATTCTGAAATTTGATGTCCTTTGCTGATCAAGTCTGATTAAGTTGTACTTTAGAAAGATATACTTTCAAATGAATGGATTTGCAAATGCATATCAGCATATATATTATCAGTCAGCTTTGCCCATAAAATGAGCAAATTAGTAGACTGTCCTTTGTATTGATCAAATTCTAATATAATCTGATTACTTAATAAAACTTGCTTTTCTAATTGCTTTGGACACATTCAGTAATGCTGAAAAATCATACTTGGATTTGTTGAGTCTACCAAGAGTATTTCCTGCTTGCATTGCTCTCTATAAGCCAAGATAGAGAATTTTAAAAATATTATATTTATTTAAAAAATATACAGCACTTAATAAAGTCAACAGGTATTGAAAAAATTATATTGACTTGAGAATGGTCTTTACATGACAATATCCTGATAAAAGAAAATACTAGCTTATTGATGGCTTATTGATATATTTTAAGATAAATGATATTGCTTTAATTCTTAAACATAGAATTTTATAATTCCATTTCCCAGCATCATTCAATTCCTTTAACTTAAATATCTTATTTTTTCTCCCCACAGATTATGATAGTGGCAATATTTGATTCACTGACACCAGAATGGAATTTGTTTGTGATGAGTATAAAGAGAACATTTAGTTGGATTGTAAAAATATATGATTTCACTTGGCTTTAGACACAATTTTGTCATCTTGTTATAAAATGTCACCTTTAAACCTTTTAAATTAAATTCTATCCCCATCAACAATGCCCTTTAAGATAAAATTATGGAAAATCTCAATTATAGACTATTTCAATTCTTGGTATTATAAAACTTAGTTTTAGCTGACCCTCAGTGAATTCCCCTTATTAAGAAGCCTAAAATTATTTCTAATTTAAAAATCTTAAAATATGGATATTTGCTACTTCCAATTTCAAATGCACTACTGGTTGACCCTGGCTGTGATATATTAAGTCGACTTCAGTGCAATATAATGTAGGGACTGTAATATCTCATAGGCATCAATTTCAAAAAGAGAACAATAACAAACATTACAAAGCAGACGCTAACAAATGAATCAACCTTCCTGTCTAGATAATCAATTTTTTCTGATTCAGGCTTTAAAAAAAAATACCCTGTCCATGGAACAAGATAATAAACTGGAGTTTTGAGTGAAAACACGAATATACAAAAACTGAAGAGAGGAAGATTCTTAAGGCCCTGTTAATACTCTCATCTTCAGGGAAAACTGTGTGAAGCAAGTGGCTACAGCAGCAGGAGATGTGGATAAAATCTCATGCATTTCTTGATGGAAACAGTGTCAAATCATATAAATTTCTAGTGAATGGACCATATTAGGTCAATGTGCAGTCACTACCCAGGTTTAAAAAGTAATACTTGACCCAGCTATGCTGATTCCTTAACCAACTCATTATAAATATTTTGAGGACTATATAAGCACTGGGATAGATACATTTTATGGAAAATAAAATTGATCCTGAAAAAAAAAATACAATCATCTGGCTAATGAAGGAAAGACAATGTGATATATAAGACACATTACTATTGTGTACTTCTTTGCTTCCTCAATTAAGTTAATCAACTTAAAACAGATTTGGCATGCCTAAACTCAGGTGTTGAATCTACCATGAACTCCTCAGAAAATTAATTTTGGCAAACTAAACAGCAACTGTATGATTCCTCATATCCTCAACAGAATCAGCCTATACAATTTAAGACAAATGAACTTCTTTAGCACGATTTCTTAGGAAAAACTAGTAGAATGATAATATTTTACAGCCCGATTTTCTTGGAAATATATTTTATAAAGGAAAAAACTGCTTCAAAAAAACCCACCTGTGTTATTGTATCACATATTAATGGCTTTTTTAATCGGTGTATTATACCTGGCTCATAATGACCAAACCCCTCAAAAAACAAAAAACAGTATCTGATGACTAATAAGCAATGAATGAGATGAATCCGTACAGATGTATAATTTAACACAAAACAGTAATGGCTCAGTAAATAATATATCTCAAAACTCAAGGACGGTGGCAATCATCTGGTGATGAGAGTGGTATTGACAATGAACTAGATAAAGACTAAAACCTTACCTGGTGCCTTGAGAAAACGCAAATTATATCAATGTTTGCTTAATTGTAAAAGCAAATATTCTTCCCTTATTGCTATAAAATTAAATTCAAGAGTCTTCCAATAGTATCTAAATTTGCTGAAGTGGTGACTTTATTTGGTTTTTACACTCAAGCAAGTTCTAAACTAAGTTAATAGAAAGAGATTCAAATCACAAAGATCTGAGTGTGAGTGTGAATGCTTACTGGTTGTATTATCTTTTGGGTGGTTATTCTATAAGATCTCATTTTTCTGAAGAAAAACAATAGTGTACACCTTGCAATATTTTCGTGAAGATTAAGTGAAATAATATTTATTGTTATTCTTAGCACAGTGCTTGTCACATAGGAAAGATTTGCCCAAGGTTAGTTTTATTATTTTTTAATTTTTTGCTATAAATTCTTTGTTTAAAGATTATCTTCATTTAGCTTAGACAACAATAATTCATTCATTTTTGTTCCCTAAAAACCTGTTACTGTGTGTGTTCCAATCAGATATTTGTCACTACACTAAGCACTATAAAATCTTTGGAATAGGGACACCTGGATGGCTCAGTTGGTTAAGCGTCTGACTTCAGCTCAGGTAATCATCTCACGGTCCTTGAGTTCAAGCCCCATGTCAGTCTCTGTGCTGACAGCTCAGAGCCTGGAGCTGCTTCAGATTCTGTGTCTCCCTCTGCCTCTGTGCCCTCCCCCGTTCACACTCTGTCTCTCTTTCTCTTTCTCTCTCTCAAAAATAAATAAGTATTAAAAAAAGCTTTGGAATAAAAAAATCACTAGTGGTAGAATGTGTATAATTTAAAGTGGTCTTATTATAGTGAGTGTATTTTGAATATTTTATCATTTATTTTATATCAGAAATCATTAATAATAAATCAATCTAAATCAAATGCCAGGTTAAGTAGGTCAAATTGGGCAGCATATGCAGAAATATAAAGCAGATATCCCATACCTATCACAAGTTTGTGTTCAGTATAGAGCGTAAGTAACAATTATATTAAAATATGTCATTTTGTGGAACAGCAAACATCTTACATTAGTTTTCCTGTCTCTGTGAATAAAATAATTTAGATGAGTTCATGTTTAGTAAATTACCTAAGTTGATAATGTATTACCAATTGCATGTCTTTGTCATGATGACTTTTAGTATATTGCATTTGAACAAAAGACTTTGTATCTAGTCTTAAGTATATTCATTTTAAACAAATCATTTTATTGATTCATCCTTTTTAAAAAAACATGAAAACCTCTACTTATACTGAAGTTTACAGTAGAAAACATCTTTTTCACTCTGTCACTGAAACATTTGCATAGTCTTCTGCTTTAAGTTAGGAGACTAGGGGATCGCTGCTTTTTATTTCCTCTAAAAAATTCTTTTTAAAACAAATCAAAAGCACTCTAGTCAACGGTAATTATTATGTCAAAGGTTTTGTCATTGGGGTTTTTCTTTTAAATAATCAAAACCATCTCAAAGAAAAGCAGAATGTGGAACACCTCTGGGGAAAGTAACACAGATCCCTATTCAAAAATATGTGGCAAGAGACTCAGTCTTATAACCTAGATTCTATAAAAATCTCATGGGCATCAAATGTCAAACGGAGTGCTGTTAGCTCCAGGAATAGAAAATGAGGCCCTCCACTAAAGCAAAGGGTAGAGTTTCAATGTCACAGAATCTGCAAGTATAAAATGCATTCAACCATAAATGTATAGTTTGGTTAAATATATTAAGTCTCAACACATGGGCAAAGAAGTGAAAGCATGAAAAACTGTGTTGTCTATTTGGTCTCTATAAATTAGAGACTATAATCTGTTGTTGGCTCTGAGAGAAACTGACTTTTAGGTTTATACTTAGGAAGGAAATTTGAAATAAAATTATCTTTTTGACTGAATATTGTTTAATTGTGAAAATATCATAAATTAATAGCGGTCCACTTCCCAAACTAGAGAACACCAGGCTCTAATACTCAGAAAGAGTGGTATAATAAAAAATACAGTAAACCGGAAGTCAGAAGTATGGGGTTCTAATCCAGGTTGCTTAAGTTTTTCATCTCTCAGACAGGCATTTTGCCTTCTACTTGCTCTTCCTGATGAGGTGAAGGGCACTTGGTACATATAGCAAGCCCTCAATAAATGTGACTCCCTTGCTACTTTAGTGGGGTCCACAGACCAGAAGCTTTGGCATCAGCTAGGAGCTGGATAAAACTACAAATTATTGGGCCCCACCCCAAACTTGCTGATCAGAATCTACAATTAAACAAGTTCTGGGGTGCCCGGGTGGCTTAGTTGGTTAAGCGTCCGACTTTCACTTAGGTCATGATCTCACGGTTCGTGGGTTCGAGCCCCGCGTCGGGCTCTGTGCTGACTGCCAGCTCAGAGCCTGGAGCCTGTTTCAGTCTGTGACTCCTTCTCTCTCTGACCCTCCCCTGCTCACTCTGTCTCTCTCTCTGTCTATTAGAAATAAATTTTTAAAAAAATTAAAAGTAAATAAATAAATAAATAAAAACAAAAAGCAAAAAAACAAGTTCTCCAGGTGATGAGTGTGTACTTTAATGTTGGAGAAGCACTGTATTAATCAATCCCATGATTATTATAATAAACATCAGTTAGAGGCTCCTGGGTAGATCAGTAGGTTGAGCGTCAACTTTGGCTCAAGTCATGATCTCACAGTTCACGAGTTCGAGCCCCACGTTGGGCTTTGTGCTGACAGCTGGAGGAGCCTGGAGCCTGCTTCCGATTCTGTGTCTCCCTCTCTCTCTGCCCCTCACCTGTTCTCTGTTTTTCTCTCTGTCTCTGTCTCTGTCTCTGTCTCTCTCAAAAATAAATAAGCATTAAACATCAGTTATAATTCCTCTATTTTGTTAAAAAGATTCAAATGTGTTTGATATATATAATATACTCTAGGAATATTTCAGATAGCAGTGATGATGATGATGATGATGATGATGATGAATGGAGGGAAAGTAATTCATGCATTGAGTAAGTCCTTAACGGGTATTATGGGCATTTCTCTCCTGCCAGGATTAATAAAGTACAAAAGATGATTTTCGAGAAGTTGAAGGGCTAGTCACAAACTGCTCCCTATATCAAGTCACTCCTGGTAAGACCCAGGCAGAAACCTTTGAGGTTAAAGGTAGGAGACCACTGGAGATAGCATAGCAATTTAGAGGCCTTAAAACTGATCTCAGGAAGGCTAAAGAAAAAAGAATCTCACCAACTCATGAACACTGGGTGTGTATGTATACAAATTTCTCAGAATCATTATTCACATTTAGAACAGGCTATGACATCCATATAATTCATAGAAACAAGAACGTTTCATTCATAGTCTCATCCGTTATGAAAGATGTATAGAATAAAATGTAGTTAAGTGACTTTGCCACTAAGTCGAGAAATGGCCTGTACCAAGTGATGCCCTTCCTTTCTTCAGTACTGGACTTCATGTGGAATTAATGGGTTAAGTCACTAATGCTCAGAACAGCAATTAGACGCAAGAATCTTTTTCTAATTTGGTTTATAGTTATACCTTATATTTCCTCTTACTTTAAATAATCATATGAACTTCTGGTATTAACTCAAATAGAGCATAACTTTCTTTAACACAGGGGCATGATCATTGGAAGTAAATGAAGCTAAATTCAAATTCCAGCTGGGCCATTGAGAAGGTGTGTACATTGGGCAAGTTATTTAATTCTCTGTGTCCCAGCATCTCATTTATAAAATGATGGTTGCTGGAGGAGTAGATATGATAACACATGCACTACTTAACTTCCATGTAGTTACTAGTATTAGTATTGAATATTGTACAGCAAAAATTTGATCCTGGAAAAGCTAGAAAGCTGTTCATTTCCCTCAATTTAACATTCATTCAATGAGTCTTGATGTAATTATCATTCTAGGGAGACACTTAGTTCTCTCAGTCAGATTCTGTACTGTTTTCTCATACCTTGGCCCCGACATAGGTATGAGAAATGGCTACATTTGGAAAGAATATCTGAGTTCAAAAGTAAAACAAGTGAACTGAGATGCTAATCAATTAAATTTAAAAAAACACAAAAGTCTAAAATGATTGTCTCTAGGAAAGAAACTGAAATAAATAACCCAAGTGCTGAATGGATGGCTTGAAATTGCCGTCCTAATAAAAGAGTATTTTATTTTATACTAATAAAAGCAATATAGCCTTTTTCCACAGAAATACTCTTAGAGTCCATAATATAGATAATAACCAGAGGTGATTTATCGAACAATGGAAGGCAGGCATAGATATCTTTTCTGATGTTAACAGGTGATTTTAAAGTATAAAATGGAAAACAATGTTGAAAAGTCCACACGTAACCTCTTTTTAATTTTCTGCAGGAACATCAAACCAATACTGTGGATAGATCAGTGCTTGACCAAGGTTCAGTAAAAGAAAGTATTTTGTGAAACTACTCATCAAGGACATGCATCAACAGAAGACAATGCACACAGCAAGCACAAACAGAAAATTAATAAAGAACAAATCACACACATTTGCATGCTAGCACAACAGATAGCAAACCCTTTTCTTGCTGAGTAGATTCTTTCTCTGAGAAATAGTTGAAGGATAGTCACTGGCTTCCAAATCCTATAATCATCCAATAACATAATGATATTGACACAATTACAGCAAACACAACGTTATGCATTTTTGAAGTATTCCCCACCCCATCTTTTTATTCACCCACCCATCTCACAGCTCACCAGAATGTATACAAACTGAGCAACATAAACAGGGTTCTGAGAAAAATAATTATAGTTGACAATTTCTAAATTAGTATACTAACGTAAATCACAAATAATAAGTCCCCTACACAAGAACATTACTAATTGAATGAAATAGTTTCTTGCTTAAAATAGCTTAGAAAAATTCATATAAGAGCATCAATATTGGGGATTCATAATTTAAATATTTTAAGACTGAGAGTAAATCATAGATTTTTGGTCTTAATTAAAATGATAAAAAGGAACCATATCAAAATATCCAGCACTGTGTTAGAAAAGGTTGTTAAAATATTTAACCTTTGAAACAGTATTACATTTACTCTTAGGGAGATTATGAATACATCTATTAACTTTTATAGACTGAAAACTGAAATGCTTTCACACCTAGAGTCATCTAAACATTTTTCCTTTACTCCAACATTAAAAGCAAAGTTCATTTCTTTTCAAATTATTGGGGGAGTATTTCATCTTTAGAATGATAAACTACATACTATTAAATTCAAGGAAACATTCCTGTTCATCTTTTTAAGCTAAAGCACAATCCTAAATATTTTTAAAGAATCCAATGAAACCAATTGTGAGATATGAAAACAAACAAACAAATCTCCTCTAGTCACTGACCTATATGTCAGAGTGATTTGAACAGTGGGGGTTGTAGCTGAGCATTATAAGTAGACCTGTAAGGTTAAAGCCTGTCTCACAGAGCCCCCAAAGACCCACATCCTCTGTTCTTAGAGCAGTGTAAAATTCTCTAATCACTTGAAATGTCACTTTAACTTCGACAATGTGAAGCAGCCCTTATAATTCTCAGTGTGTAAAATATTAGGCCAACAAAAAATTCTCTACACAAATTGGTTCCAATGATATCTTAATATAAATAAAATTAATTGCTCATGCTTCAGATTATGTGCCATCCCTGTCTACTGTCTAACATTTGTTAATAGACAACTAAGAAGAAAATAATATCATTTATAACCTGATTTCTGTTTATCTTCCTTTCAAACTCTGAATATATTTTAATGGTTATTTACTAGATATGTGTGGTCTCATCTTCACAGCAGATCATAGGTTTTCTATATCCTTAAATAGTCTCAGGAATATTTTTGATCGGTATCTACTATGACTAGTTTGTTTAAGGTATCACTAAGCGCCATAGATTCAGTTCATTTCCCTTTATTTTACTATTATAAAAAGCACTTCCCAACTTGACAATAAACTATCAAAAAATTTTTAATGTTAAAAAAAAAGATCTGTTGGTTGAGGAAATTGATTAAAGAGAAAAACAGAGAGGAATAAAAACCAAGGTCAGAATCTTAAAAAAAAAAAAAAAAAAAAAGCATTTCAGTGGACATTCTGGTGCCTCTCTCTATTTGTTTCCTTTGGGTAAACTTTTAGAAGTAGAACGATTTGATAAGAGAACATAAACACTTGTGAGGTCTTTGATCCATAATGCCAAATTGCCCTCTAAAAAAGCATACCAATTTCCACTTTTCTTCAGCAATGTATAGAAGATCCTATTTTCCACATATTCAACCTAAATATATAATTTCCTCCTATTTAGCTAATTTTCCACAGCTTTTATTTGCATTTACCTTATTGCTAAGATCTCCAATAGTTTTGTATCTGTATTAGATTTTTTATGTCTTCTATGACGAGGCTGTTCATGACTTTTAGCCATTTTTCTATTGCCTCATTTCTGAAACACTACTTAGGATAGAGTGAATTTATGATCTGAGAGTTGACATTTCACAGAGGACAAATTATCAAGAATTTCATAGAAGATAAACTGCAGGTTATACCCTGAATGTGATTATATCTTGTGGCATAAAAAGTTATCTGCCAAGAATCAAAAAGACAAGAAACATGAGAGGAGCATATGGAATAAGCCGCTATCCATGCACCCCAGTTCAGCTCTGGCATGCCTTCCCCATCACTGAGATTTCTTGTCATTAGCTGTTGTGGAAAGGGAACAGATTGAGTGAGTTGGGAATCTAGATCCCCTTGCAAATCACTGTACAAAGAAACACTGCAACAGAGGGTAGCATATCAGTTGCCACAAAGATAAGAATGCTTTATGCAGGCAAAGACCTTTGAACAGCTAAAGACAGAAGCCTCTTGATACACACTCAGTACAGTGATCTACTTTATCATTCATTCAAACAGATTTTTCCCCTTCATCAGGGCATCTTTTCATTTATTTGCTGTTCAAAACACCAGCACACAAAGGATGCACTTCATCTTGTGTGCCACTGAAATGAAATCTTGAGGTAGGAAAAAAGAAAAACCCTTGCCCTAAATTCCCTTTCAAAAGTGAAGTGTGAAAAGACATCAAGCAGAGTACACAGTGTTATTGTTGCAAGAAAGTCAATTCTGCAATACGGAGTCCAAGGCCATCAGCAGTGACTCAATCACTTCCTTACCCACAGTGAATAATAAGAAAAATCTATGAAGAAAGGCTTCCACTTGGGGAAATGGAATTTCGCATTGTCCTTCTCTTGATTATCATTAACATCTAGGGGCACAGCTGTTTCCTTTCTCCGAATAATCCTAAAGTCAATGCTATAATATTGGCTCCCTTCTGTCTCCGCAGGATCTATTATACCTCACCTCATGTCCTATTCTGACCAACAGAAATTTCAAATTTGTCTTTTCATTGAGAAACAAACCAGAAAGCCCAAGGAGCTGAGTTAGTTCGGTGCTGAGATTAGAAACTACTCAAAAACTTGGTGTCATCAAACTTCCTTGGATATAAAAATACATTTTAATTGCAAGTCATAAGCTAAGTTATAATATAGAAGATATTCAAAATGAAAGATGTTTAAATAGAATACTCAGTAGCTATTATGCATAAATTATCTTGGATTTTCTTTTTATAAAGTCAGGGTTTTGTTTTGTTTTTTCAAGCAAAGTGAAGAACTAGGTCATTGCAAAATTCATCTTGACATAATTTTATATGCTGTGGAGTATGTATTTATATATCAGGACCTTTATTATACAGTTGCTTTAGGCTTTATTGCTTCAAGATAAAATGTATTACTTATGACCTGAATGGGGTTTGAAAAAGCCATCCAAGCTTCTTGGCTTCCAACTGAAAGTTTTATTATTTCAATTAACAAAAGAACTCAGAGGCAGGGAGAAAACTAAGACAAGTTCACCCTCCCATTCGCAGCCCCTCGTCCCCCACTTGGCCTATGGTAGTCACTGGAAAAGATGTTTCTTAAATGAAAACCAGCACAATAAACCAATTCACAAATAATAGAGCAGTTTCCCCATGTGGTAGTTCCTTTCATAACTGAAGGGCACTGCTGAATTTTAAGTCGTGATGGTATTTGTCCACACAGGAAGAGTATATACTCCTTGTGACTAAGACCTGAATTTTTAAATTTATCATTCATTCATTCATTTGATCTTTCAAAAGTTTTTTTTTTTTTTTTTTGCAAACAATTCCACCACGTTCCTTCCCTATAATTCTTCACTCATATAGTTTCCCATAAACCTTAAAGTTAAAATCTATTTGTAAAACTACCAGCGGACTGAAGTAGAGCTATATACATGCACACGTCTTCCACCAAGTTTGGTTTACTTTAATGTGAGGAATTAATAAGAGCAGTCAAAGCCCATTTGTATAATGATTATTCAAGGAGCACATGTTGTGTACAGTAAGCTATTGTACAATTCTTCTAGTTTATTTTTTCTTTCAGGTATAAAATGTTCTCCTGATCTAAATTCACATAATTTTCTTCTCTGCTGAGAGAATTCTCAGAAATTTGATGGCGAGCTTTTCCACATCATCTTCCCTCCTCTTAGTACAAACACAGATTTCCATGAGCATATAAAATGAGTACGACTTGAGCTGTGAACCATCAATTTTCCTAGGTTCAGCAGGGAAATGCTGTTTTGTGAGGCCTGGGGGCAAAGGGGTATTCTCACTGTTTGGAAGGCAATTTGTATACCTGTTCTCTCTAAAGGATGCTTTGCTTACTTTGATGCTTTGATGCTTTGGTATTATGTGATTTTGTGAATTGATTTTTTAAAGCCTCAGGCAAAAGAACCAAAGCTCCCCTCTTTCCCCCACAGATGTCTCCATTCTTCACTCAGTCCTATTTCATTATAATGGGACTTTAATGTCGATACTTTCCATATGAGAGCTATACTGGGGAGAGCTGATACAGGAGGGTTGAACATTTAACAGTAGCTATTAAGTGATATGAAAACATTGAACCATTCAGGGGCTCCTGGGTGGCTCAGTCAGTCAAGCATCCAAGTTTGGCTCAGGTCATAATCTCGCGGTCTGTGAGTTTGAGCCCCACATCAGGCTCTGTGCTGGCAGCTCAGAGCCTGGAACCTGCTTCGGATTCTGTGTCTCCCTCTCTCTCTCTGCCCCTCCCCCTCTCTTGCTCTGTCTCTCTGTCTCTCAAAAATAAATAAACATAAAAAAAAATTTAAAAACACTGAACCATTCAATGTATGTTTCCTCCCAAGGAAATACAAAAGCTTGCTCTCTGGTGTGGAAGTGGATTTGCCCAAATTCAATTATAAAGCAAAACAAGTCGAAAACCCCCCAATTATCTGGGTAGGTTTGGACACTAAAGTATCTTTTATATCATCGTCTTCAATTATCCCAATCTCCTGCTGGCTTGCCTGATTTTTAACTCACTAAGAATAGATAAATAAATAAACTTCCATTTCAACAAAGATAGAGCTTATAGGAAATGCTGTTTCATCCTTTTGTAGAGGTGAAAGACAGTAGTGCCCTTATGAGTGGAGCATATATGGCTGCCATTCTAGTCCAGGTTTGAGTCTGGTGGTAAAACTGAAGCCTACACTTTCCAAATATCCCCAGTTTTGCATGGCATATACTTCATTTTAGCCTGGAAAGAATGGCATTATTCATACTCCTATCTTTTCATGCATAAAGTGACCAACAATAAAAGGGCATGCATTTTTTCCTACCTTCAAAGAGTCAAGTTTACAGCAAACCTTCAAGTTTACAACAAACCATGAAGTTTTTCAATTAACAATCTGTGAAGCGACACCACGCAAACAAGTTTTGATAGCTATACAAAGTCTTTGTTATGACAAAGATATGTAATAATCTTATCAGCTAAAATTCTGAAAGAAATACATACCCAAGCCTTCCGATTCAAATAGACATGTTTCATCGACCCCTAAATCTCGGCACCAGGATAAGAAATTTGCTGTGTTGTCTCTGGCAAAAAAGGAGCCTGAGGGTGCAGAGGCTTTGCACGGAATCTTCTTCAAAGGCAGATTCTGAAAAACAAAAACAAAAAAATCTCACTCGGGTGGAATGTCTGGTAAAGTCATCACAACAGCACATTAAGTAAACATTTGTGTTTTAAATAAAACGTTTTCAAATAACCTCATATCAATAAATAGGTTAGTGAAGCGCTATAGAAAAGAAAGGGAAATGTACATGAAACTTAGTTGTTATTAAGAAACTACAAGGGCGCCTGGGTGACTCAGTTGGTTAAGCATCCTACTCTTGATTTCAACTAAAGCATGATCTCATGTTTCGGCTCCACACTGACAGTGCAGGGCCTTCTTGGCATTCAGAGATCTCTCCCTCTCCCTCTACCCCTCTCCTCCACTCACTCTTTCTCTCTCAAAATAAATAAAATTGAAAAAGAAAGAAATTATAAAAATGTGTGCATATAAACAAATCCTTGCCTTTTCTACTATCTAGCATAAATACACAGAAGTCCCTTCCCTGGCTCAGATTACCTCTTCCATTTCTCTTGTATTAACTGTTTTTTGTTTGTTTGTTTGTTTTTATCTTTTATCCAAGTACTCTTATCATTATTTGCCACAAATTATTTATAAATGTATTCCATCGTGAAAAAATGAAACACAAATATACTATATAATGATAGATAATGTATAACACAAACCTGCACTCTTAAGTGCATACACACATATCAATACATTATATTATTAATATTTTACATTGTAATATAAAAACAATTCTGGTTGGATTTCTGCTATCTGACCCCGAAGCATATTGACATTCTTCTGGAATAAGAAAATACTTAAGATAAAGGGTGGGTATGAACCTGGACAGGCTTTTTTTATTAGCAGTCTGGCATAACATTTTAGCCAGGAAATCTCCACTAGCACCATACCAAGTGTTATAAAGAACTGTGTGGGCTTTTTTTCTTTAATAGAACATAACCAGTTTCCATGGCACTCCAGGAAGTCACAGAATGCAATTCTATGTGACGGGAAAGACTGAGCAATGCATTTGGTTAGTGACAGCCACACAGAGCTTTGCTACACGGAGAGACATTCACTTTGTGATTTCAATTCATAAATAACTGTGTCCTCCATTCACTATGACCCAATAAATAGAAGCAAATGTTGTTGATTGTTGGGTTCATTTGCAAGAATGGCTACAAAAAATGAGATAGCGGCCTTAGTAAATTGGTGAAGTCCTGCTAACATCATACTAGAGTTCTTCATGACCAAAGATTTTATAGCCACATACCTAAAGTATTCATTTTATGATCATGTGTATGTGTGTGTGTGTGTGTATATATATATATATATATATATATATATATATATATATACACTACATATAGAGAGATACAGATGGTTATATATAAGGTTAAATTGCATATAATTATGTTGTATGATAAATATGAATATCACACTAATTTAAATAATGCTAGTGTAGGGAAAATTAAAGAATGACATGCATCAAATTGATAATTTGATAATTAAATTGATAAAATGGTAATTACTCTTGAGGTAGGTGATTGATGCATAGTTTCATTTACTTAATTACATATTTCCAAACTAAGTAGGAGGATTTTAAATGACTAACTATTTTATCAATATTTTCAGATTAAATAACCAAAATCAGTAAGTTGTGTCAGCCAAACATAAAAGAGGATTTGCTGGGGGGGAAAAAAACCTCTAAGAGGTGACTATAAAGCTTTTTTATGATGTGACTAAGGCAAAGATCATCTTTAAAGAAAGAACATCAAAAGATTCAAATACAGAGCCACATAAAGATTTAGCACCTCTATCCCTGGGTGGGGAAAGAAATAACGTGTAAAACCATTTACAACCTAGGAATGTGTTTTTATATAGGAAGTATAACCTCGAAATTAGAAACTATTTGACACAGTTAAGGGCACATTAAGGACATACAGCTCATGACTTGTATAGCGGAAAGGAATACAATATCCATGTGGCACTCAAGAAGCTAGAGATTGATTTGACATTTAATCTATCAAGGGACATATTTTGAGAGAATACCCACAAGAAACAAGCCCTCAGATATCAATCAGCCTCCTCTTTAAGAACTTACAAGGACAAGCACTGGGCACAGAAATGAAAATAGCAATTTTCCCTTATAAGCCTGTGTCCTTACAAAGTCATTTACATAGCATATACTTGAGTGTAAGTATTTATTTAAAATTCATTCATATTTGAAGACATGAAAGTTATTTTAGGCCAAATAAAATGAAAGCTCGTTATTGATATTCCATAACTTGGGAATCCCCAGTGCAAGGAATTCAATAGAAACAGCTATCTAACAAGGTGTTATTCAAGTGATTTATAGGGTATTTGTTTCTGTTCTGGAGTTATCACATCTAGTGCTTCTGTGTCACCTGAAGACTTAGGAAACTTCCAGTCTTCATCCAGATGAAATATTTTATTTGGTAAAATTTGAAAAAGTCATCCTCATTAGTCCAAATGGCTAACTGAGCCTTCACACACAGTACCTATAAAGGTCATCACACATAAGTAGGAATAAGGATCTCTGTGTATTCAGTAAGAACAGTAGCATGCTGGTAGGATCTAATATTCTTTCTGGTTGAATACCACCCCCAAATCAAAGGTCTTTCCAGGGTTACTGTGTCATTTACAATTAACAGTCCTAGGGCGGAAGTCTGATTTCATTTGAATTACAGAACAAATGATTTAATAATATCAGCACTCAATCCCTTTGAACTTAAAAGTATTTTTGACATATTTTACACCAAAGCATTTATAAAGTTCTGCACACCTTGGCAATTATATCTCTTCCAGTCTGTGATTTTCTTTCTCTTTTTTTTTTTTTAATGTTTACTCATTTTTGAGACAGAGAGACAGAGAGGGACAGGATACAAGCAGGATAGGGGCAGAGAGAGAAGACAGAATCCAAGCAGGCTCCAGGCTCCAAGCTGTCAGCACAGAGCCTGATGCAGGGCTCGAACTCACAAACCACGAGATCATGACCTGAGCCGAAGTTGGATGCTTAACTGACCAAGTTACCTAGGTGTGCCCTGTGATTTTCTTAATTGTTAATTTCTCTAGATTTTCATGAAAATCCTAGAAGGGGAAAACCAGCTCTGGATCTCTACTTTAATAGCAGTAAACAAAATAAAAACTAATAGAATGGATAAAATCCAACTATTTCCTGGCCAAGAAAATCTTGAAGAAGAGTTTTATTACAGAGAACTGCCATAAGTAATCATGGATATGTAGACTTGAAAAGCTGAAAATGGACCACAGATATGGAGAGGAGTGCTTCTGATCTAAAGAACTGGAGATTTGAAATGGAACCTCCCCACATGGCTCATCATATCTTCCATATTAATTTTCCCTTTACTGCTCACCTCTTCAAACAACTCCTACATTATTTAAATTATAGACCATCTTCAATTATTTACTTATGTAAGTTTTTCCTGGCAGTGTTGTTACTCATTATGTCCTCAAAACCTGACTGATGAATGGTTAAAACTTGACTCCTCAAACTAGACTGTAATCAATGTAGGGCAGGAGTGAACACTGTACTAGAGTTTTTACCTATCCAGAGGACACGTTTCCAGGGCCTTTAAAATTCATTAAATTCATAGTATACCTTATACATTAAATTATTTCTATAAATTAAGAAATGTGTAAATGAAAATTTTAAGTAACACCTTTGAACTGTTTTTGAAAGTTACTGAATATAGAATGATGACTGCAGAATAACCCCCACATTGAACTGAGATTGGGTCAAAATTTAGGCTCACTTAACTCACTAGCAAGAGTCATGCTACTGTATCCCCGCCTTCATGGAGGGAGATTCAATATTTTGTGTTAGCAAAATGAGAAGTGACTATCAATCACTGGGATCAAATGCAGGTAGTCAACAGGGTGCACATTAATTTTTCTAATATCAAGAGTCTAATGTTTATATTTTTTTCTCTCGGTGGGATTAGCTCAGGACATGTACTCATGGCCCTCAAAATACCTACCAACTGGATGATTAACGTACAAAAGAATGGTTTCAACTCCATAAGTGACTCCCCATTCCCTTCTGGCAACAAGCAAGTTAGATTGAAATAAAAAGAATTTAAATTTACTTCTAAAGCTTTTAATTTTTTTCTATTATCCTGCTAGGGCTTGAGAGTCCAAGTTCTTGAGTCCGAAGCCAGTTATCTCACCTTCTTGGGATGATATCTGGGCAAATGACTCAATGTTTCTGTGCCTCAGTCTCTTGTTCAATGCACATAGAAAACAATGCACACGATCGGCTACAAGCGAGTGTGAATTAAATAATATAATTCAAGTGCAAAAGTAAGTGTTTGATAAAGGTTATTTATTGTCACTGTACATAAAATATACCAAACTACCGATGATTTCTGCCTTTCATGTTTTTTTTTTAAATGTAATGTTTATTTTTGAGACAGAGTGAGAGACAGAGCTTGAGGAGGGGAGGGGCAGAGAGCAAGGGAGACGCAGAAACGGAAGCAGGCCCAGGCTCTGAGCTGTCAGCACAGAGCTTGATGCGGGGCTCAAACTCACCCACTGTGAGATCATGACCTGAGCCAAAGTCGGACGCTCAACGGACTGAGCCACCCAGGCGCCCCTCATGTTTTTTTTTTTTTTTAACAAATATTTCTTGTTGTTGTCATGGGTACCAGAACTCAGAAAAAGATTGACAATTTGCTTCTATCTTCATCCTAAACTTGAACCTCACCTTTAGAATAGTTTTCCAATAGAATTTTCTTTGGTGGTGAGAATGTTCTATATTTCCACTACCATTGGAGTACTCACTACTGATATGGAGCTAGTGAACACTTTGAACTGTGGTGCCACAGAGAGCTAATTTGTAAATTTTACTGTTTTAATCTATGTGAGATGGTGGATATTGGCTGAATCTATGAGGGGATTTACTTCACAATATATGTAAATCAAACCATCACAGTGCATGCCTTAAATATACACAGTGATGTATGTCAAGTATCTCTCAATAAGACTGGGGAAATCCATTTAAATTTAAATAGCCACATGTGGCTTATGGCTATCATATAAGCACATTCATAATAGGGAAAGGACAGTCATTATTTGGGGTTTGAGAGTCCAGTATTTGACCACTTGACTAGTTTCCTTTGAACTAATGCCATTTTCATTTCTTTCAACTACCCTCAAAACCAGTAGTTACCCTGGATACAGTTACAGGAGACACACAATTATATTGGTCACTTACAAAGAGTTCACTGACATGCTACAGAGCTCAACTTGTGTGTCCTAGTGAAGGTTATGAGTGTTACAGCTTCAAAAGGTCAGTAATGATTATTTATAGTACTTATAGATCTATTTATAATTCTTATAATAGCCTATACTTAGAGAAGGAGAATCTTACTTAGTGCCTTACTTATAAGCAGTACAGATTTCTTTTTTTTTTTTTTTCTGAATCATATGGTGAGTGGGAAAAGAAGGGATTAACACGAGTGTCTGTCAACCATGCCTTAGGCACACAAAACCTAGTTTCATATATATTATTCTATTTAGTTCTCAAAAAATGATGCCTTGAATTAGATAGGTAATAGTTTCTCCATTTTCCAAGATGAAAAATTGAGCTCATACATAGTTTATATCAAATTATTCAATCTTTTATACCCATATGCTTCTAACTGCTCTATAATAGCTCACCAATGCCTGGAATTTAATATAGTTCAGCAGTTGATTTATTTCCCCATTTTTTGGCCAAGTAACATTAACATGAAGAATATGTATTCTCTCTCCCCTGTCAAACTAAAAAGAGAATGGAGAGAATGGCATCTCTAGTCTTCTACATGCACAGAACTGAAAATTTAATACTAATATGTTAAATAATCCATTCTTCACAAAAGTTGGATTGCATCTAGCAGGCATTTCAGATATAAAACAGAAGACTACATAAAAGAAGATGTGGGAATTGCCAAGAACTAATATCTTTCTTCTTCCAAAGGGTATATAGAATGTACTGTTCAAATACACAGGCAATAAAGTCACTCTTTCCATGATGGAATTAATGTCTCCACTTGCATCCCCTTGCTGCTTTTAGTTTCACTGCTTTTAGTTTAGTATTTCATGGAAGAAGGCCTCTCAAAAAATTATTTGAACATTCACAGTATCAAGGTATGTAAATAGAAGTACCAAGTGGCCTTTGGAAAGGATGAAACTGTCTTCTTTAAGATCAAAAGTATCAAAATGAAAAATAGGAGAAACTTCTTTCCGGTGCCACCAAGCTCTCCTGGGAATTCTGCAGTAGGACTTTATGCCTCAGACAGAGTGAGCTATGATTTAGTACAGTTGCAATGAACTCACTGAATTAAACTCAAAATGGACCTCTTCTCTCCTTTCCTTCTCCAAATATATTCTACCCTAGACAGGACAGGTCTTATAGCAAAATTTGGTGTAATATTCACGCTGTAATGCCATACAAATATTCACATAAATTTTTTAAATATTTTTAAAAAAAGGTTTCTCACATCAGAATTCTGGCATACCCAGTAAATCATGAGGAAATCACTTAAACAATAAATGTAGAAAATATATTAAGATTTTGAATCATCTGAAATTGTCTTTGGCATAACGTAAACTGATGATGGCAGTGAAGTTCAGCCTAGTGCTCAAACTTCAGGCTGAAAGGATGAGATGGATAGTGAAAAGTTAAGATGGAAATGAGTTGAAAACTTGCATCCACACAAAACCCTGCACGTGGATATTTATAACAGCTTTGCTTTATTCATAAATGCCCCAATTTGGAAGCCACCAAGTTGTCTTTCAATAGCTGAATGGAAATGCTATACATCCAGACAATGGAATATTATTCAGCACTAAAAAGACATGAGCCATGAGGATGCCTGGGTGGCTCAGTGGATTAAGCAACTGACTTCAGCTCAGGTCATGATCTGATGGCTTATGGGTTCAAGCCCCACGTCAGGCTCTGTGCTGACAGCTCAGAGTGGGGAGCCTGCTTCAGATTTTGTGTCTCCCTCTCTCTCTGCCCCTCCCCTGATCATACTCTATCTCTTACTCTCTCAAAAATAAATAATAAAAACATTTTAAAAATTAAAAAAAGACATGAGCTATCTAGCCTTAAAAGATATGTTAGAGCCCTAAATGTATATTACTAAGTGAAAGAAGCCAATGTGAAAAGGCTACATACAGCATGATTCCAAGTATATGACATTCTACAAAAGATAAAAGGATAGAGACAGTAAAATAATTAAATGATAGGGAAAAGGGAGGGATACATAGGTGATTCACCATGAGATTCATCACATGGGATTTTTAGGACATGAAAAAAACAGTTCTTTAAAAAAAAATTTTTTTAAGTTTATTTATTTTGAGAGAAAGAGAGGGTAAGCATGAGCAGTGGAGGGGCAGGGTGAGGGGGAGAGAGAATACCAGGCAGGCTCTGCACGGTCAGTGCAGAGCTTGATGCAGGGCTTGAACCCACAAACCACAAGATCATGACCTGAGCCAAAATCAAGAGTCAGATACTTGACCATCTGGGCCACCCAGGTGCCCGGGGTGTGAAACTAGTCTGTAAGATACTATAATGGTGGATATACATCGTTACACATTTATGAAAGCCCACAGAATACACAGTCTGAAGAATGAATCCTATTGTAACCATGGCCTTTGAGTGATAATGATGTGCCAGTGTAGGTTCATTATTTGTAACCAACGTACCACCCAGTTTTACTTCCTGCTCAATTGTGCCATGAACCTAAAACTGCTCTAAAAATTAAAGTATATAAAAATGTTACTATGCTATTGATAGCTGTTTAAAAGCACCAAATGCTTCACAAAGGAGGAAAAAATATGCTGTTAAAAAAAATGCATTCCTTCGATTGTTATGTACATTATGCCTAATTTTACATATACACTCACATGGGAATCATTATATAAATGCTATGCTACTATGAAAAGCTTCTGTTCTCCCAACTAATTATTTACATATAACCAGATGGTGATTAGCTTCTTAAAAATTTCAAAAGTCTAGTCCTACCCATTAAAATTCAGTTAATTGGTGCACTAAATTCTAAATAGAAATAATTAAAATAATAAAATAAATAAATAAATAGAAATATTTTACTCTCAGGATGTCTGGGTGACTCAGTTAGTTAAGCATTGACTTCCACTCAGGTCAGGGTCTCACAGTCTATGAGTTCAAGTCCTGTTTTCAGACTCTTTGCTTATAGCTTAGACCCTGGAGCCTGCTTCAGATTCTCTCTCCCTCTCTCTCTGCCCCTTCCCGCTCGCACTTTGTCTCTCTCTCTCTCTCTCCCTCAAATTTCAAATAAAATATTAAAAACATTAAAATAATAATAATAATTTAATCTGAATCAGCACAACCAACCATTATTAAATCACAGCTCCATATCAGTTGTAATAGTTGGTGCTGCAGACTGAAATACAAAAAAGATAAAGCCAAGGTTCCTTTCCGGAGACTCTCAGTGACTTCGATAAAAAGACTTTAAAATCATCATTTCTAGTAGCACCTGGGTGGCCAGTTGGTTAAGCATCCAGCTTCAGCTCAGGTCATGATCTCCCTGTTCATTAGTTCAAGCCCAGCATTGGTCTCTGTGCTGACAGCTGAGTCTGGAGCCTGCCTTAGATTCTGTGTCTCCCTCCCTCTCTCTCTCTGCCCCTCCCCTGCTCACTCTTTCTCTCTCTCTCAAAAATAAACATTTAAAAAATATTAAAAATAAATAAATAAGTAAATGAATCATCACTTCATATGACAAGAAATATAATAGAAGTTTAAGAATTTAAATAGAAGTTAAAATTTAATTCTTTGGGAAATTTCAGCCTGTGCATTTAACCTGAATGAGGAGGAGCTGATTGAACATCATGATAGGAAGGCCTTACAAAGGAGCAGTAATTTACACAGTTGAAGGATCTCAAGTGCTTCACAGGCATATAAAAGGACAGTACATTCCAGAAAGTGAAACATCTGACAGAGCCTGGACAAGCACGGGTGTTATGGATGGGCGCAGAATGTGTGTAGAAAAGAAAATGAGACCAGAAAAGTCAACAGGGCTAGAGTCACAAAGGGTATTTTATACCTTACAAGAATTGCCAATATTATAATTTCAATAATTACGATCTCAAAGGCCCAGAAGTGGCCAGGCAGATCAAATAAAAGAATGAAGCAGCTTGTTCCAGGGGACAATAAGGAGCGGTGGGGATTGTGGAAAACTGAAGAGCTCATGCCACGTCCAACATATTTATTTAATTGTAATGCATTATCATAAAAAATACATTCTCAATGTTGTTACACATTTCAACCTTTTAGAAGAATTTGGAAATCCAGATATTTTGATGTGAAAACCCCTTGACCCTGAACAATTGAACCTATAAACAGATCCATGTGGTTGCCTGCTTATAATCTCTCTGTTCCTACTAGGGAGTAATGAAAAGATTTTAACATATAAACTAAGAAGTAACCCAACTATATGTATCCTTTGGGAAAATAATGATGTCATTTGTTGTCAAGAGTGACTTGAAGCACTGAAGAAAAAAATGTAGATAATTCTATGGAAGTAAAAAACAAGTGATTTCTTTTTCTTCTGCCACTTGCATCTTCACAGCTGGAGTACCAAGACTTCAAGAGTCAGGCTTCAATGGGAAGAAGAGAAACTTACTCTGTGAACAGGGAACATTTCACAGAGAAAGAAAGGCTGTTGGATACCAGGCACAGCAGTCCTTCAGATCTCTTAATTATTAATTAATTACAGGAGCTTAAACAAATTGATGATAGTTTTAAACATGTTCTTGAGAATGTATGTTAGTTTTGTGTGTCCCTTCTAAAATTAAGGAATTACATTAAAGAAACAAGAGCAAGAAAATTCTTTTAAAATCTGTCTTGTGATGAAGTTTTAGGGTGTTGGGGGGGGTGTGGAGTTTGGAGCCAATGGCCAAAAAAGAATTCTTAAAGATGTCTTTGGTGCAAAAAGGGGATTTTAATAAGGCTCAGACAGGACCCTTCACCAGGAAGAGCTGCTCTGGGATTGTGGGGGGGGGAGGGGGGTGACCATTTTGTGGAGTCAGGGAGAAATGGTTTCCAAAGAAACTTTCATATGCTAAAGACTTACTGGAGGCCTAGCAATTGTCAAGCTGAGGTTGTTTTTCCCTCTAGCAAAGCATTAAAGACCCTAGGGAGTTCCTGGACTTTAGGCTATAATGAGATTGCCTTTTTCTGATTAACTGGTGGAGATTCTTATCAGTTTAACTATTTGTGGTTTTTTTTTTTTCCTTTCCTGATTTTGGATAGCCTGGAGTGTCCAAGGAATATCCGTACATGTCCCACGTGGGAGGCGGGAGTGGTTATTAGCCTGTACTTTGCCCTCAGCTTACCTGGAGCTCCCTCATCGTCTTGAATTTTTCCTTTCCAACAAACATTTTGTACATTTTAAGACATAATAATTTATAATTATTGGCAGCAAATTTTGAGTTCACAGAGTCACTGATGCTAATATTTTGGTTAACACTACTTTTAGGTGGGCATCTGTAAAATATCCAACATGAAAAGCATTATCAGAAGTCCAAAGATTGTTTCCTCGATGAATTCCAGAAAACCCAATTTCTTTTAGTGGCTAACATACTTACAAATCCTTTTGGAGCAAAGACTCTCTCTCTCTCTTTCTCATTTTGTTTCCATAACTTCACTGCACTGCAGATTCTAGGCACACTACAAGTGTTCACCAACCAGGATACTTCCTAGACTTTCAGTAAATTTGAAAGATGGGAATGTTAAACTTTTAGAAAATCAAAGAGGAAAGGCTTAAGCCTTGAAACTACAACTCACCAGCAATAAGGCTTAGTCATCAAGAAGTTACTTAATTTAACTTTTGGAACTTTAGATCTATCATTTGTAACATGTTTTAAGAATTAAATAAGATGTTTTGGAAAGTGCCTAATACCAATCTAAGACCATCGCTTATCTTTGATTAATGTTATTATTATTTTTTTTCAAATACGTGTCTACTTTCAGTCCTTTTTAAGAAGAATGCCCTGAGAAGAGCTGAAAAATAGTTCCATTGTCACATCTGTAATTACTGTAACAAGCCCATATGTATTTAGGGGAAAAGATTTAAAGCAGATGCTCTACATTTGTATGGAGATTTAATTACAATTTGTTTTTATCCATTTTCTAATTTCTTTTCATTATTATGCTATGCATTCATATCTGTTCTCCATACTCTAACTAGAGTAGACTTTTCAAAAAGCAAATTTAGCTTCCCAGGGCTTTTAGGATAAAGCAAACTCCTTCTAATACAGGTTCCACTGGTGGCTCCTGGGTGGCTCAGTCAGTTAAACGTCTGACTTCGGCTCAGGTCATGTTCTCACGGGTTCGTGGGTTCAAGTCCCGTGTCGGGCTCTGTGCTGACAGCTAACTCAGAGCCTGGAGCCTGCTTCGGATTCTGTGTCTCCCTCTCTCTCTCTGCCCCTCTCCCGCTCATGTTCTGTCTCTCTCTCTCTCTCAAAAATAAACATTTAAAAAAAAATTTAACACAGGTTCCACTGTTTCAGCCCCACTCCTACTTGCATACCTAGCCTGAGGACCTCTCAATGCTCCCTACCGGTTCACCAGCCTCTATTCCCACTCTTACATGCTCCCCGAGCTCCCTCCCACCACCCAGCCCTGACACATAATGGTTCTCTCTGTCCTTCCCTTACCTCTTTGCCCAACTAAGTTTGGCAACTCATTTGCTTATATGTTTTCTTGGGCAGAAATGTAAGAAGTGGTATGAGAGGGAGCCCACAGGCTCATAACTCTTGGGCACCCATGGGGGGTATATGGCATAGACACCCATGATTTTTCCCCAAACCTATTCTTCCCCTGCCTTTCTTCACATCCATTTCTTCACATATGAAACCCCAGACCAATCTCCCTCACCTTTCCTATCCAATTCATCACCAAATCCCACCAAGCCAACTCAAGGGAGACAGATAAACCACCTCAAAAATGCCACTTTGGCATATTATTTTGAATTTGAGGTACTTGAGAGACAGCCAGAACAAGAAGGGCACTCTGACTTTACTTGGTCTCTCAGGAAGTAGGAGATAAATCTAACGTGTGAAAGGTACCAAAATGGCAGACAGCATTCTTATCACCAGAGAATGGGAATTTAGGACCAAGAAGTCTACATAAACAAACTTGATGCTTCTTTTCACCGATTTACTACCCCAAATCCAAACCCCTTTGTCTTGTCAATTCTTCACACATATATTGCTTCTTTGCTTATAAGCTATAAAAGCTTCCTGCTTTGGTCACTTCTTTGGGTCATATATTCTTATGGGACTCCCAAAGAAATGAAATTAAATTTGTTTTTCACTTGTTAATCTGTCTTAGTTCAGTTTAATTATTAGACTAGCCAAAGAACATAGAAAGGAAGAAGGGAAATATTTTCCATCCCTACCCCACAAAATTTCAATAGATCTCAAAACCATGTGCTCCTTTCAAGTACCGCTGCTAGCACCTCAGGCTAATGGTCATTATTTCTCTCATGAGCAGGGCACAGAGCCTGATGCAGGGTTTGGACCCATGAACAGTGAGATCATGACCTGAGCTGAAGTCGGAAGCTTATTTGTTGTTCTTAACAGAGAGGCCAACATCCAACAGATTTGGCTCTGGTCTCTTTCTGGACATTGGTATTATGTGTGTGTATCCAAACATTTGCTTTACTTTAGTTCCTTAAAGTCATCATGCACCTCCACATCTGAGGGCTTTCCCATGGCTATTTTCTGTATTTGGAACATTCTAGGTCTCCTTTCTGTCTGGCTAATTCTCATTCCTCCTTCAGAATAATATAAAAGTTCTTTCTACAAGACTAAGTTTACCCTCTTAAAGCCACCATATATTTGGATTTTCCCAAACTTACACATCACCCAGTTGTAATTCACTGTTAGCTTAACTATTCATTTAATATTATTCTTCCTAACAACCTGATACTCACAGGGTAGCATATTTAAGGTGTTCAATAAATGTTTTTTGAATAATTGATTGAATGGCATCAATATAATGGATGGCATGGTGATACAAACTACCAGTATATGTCATTTATTAAATGTTTATTGATATCTATATTCTTATATGTTCATATTTTATTAACTTAACTAGAGTCTGAGTCCTTTGAGAGGGGAAAGTTTTACACTTCTTTTTATCAGTATCTTGAATATAGCACAACATAGCTATCAATTGGAAATTCTAGATCATCTGTCAAAGACTTTATATAGGGAAGGCAGAGAAGGTATCAGCCAAAAGACAACATTTGAACCTAAAGGGAGTGAGGAGCAGGTCATAGACATATCTAAGGAAAAAATATTCTGAGAAGATAGAAAAGTACTTGCAAAGGCCCTGTGGTAGTTGGGACCTGTTTGTTGGGTTCAAAGACCAAGGAGGTCATTATGATTGCAGCAAAGCAGAGTATGAGGAAAGTCACATGAAATGAGATTAGATAGTTAGCTGGGAAATGGAGTATGCAAGGCCTTGAATGTAATCATAAAGATTTAGCTTTTAGTTGAAGTAAGTCAGGATGCCATTAGAGAATTTTGAGCTAAGAAATAGCATGATACGATTTAAGTTTTAAGTTATTTGATGATATAATCTATGTTAAAAGTTTACTCTGACAAAGAATAAGTACTTAGTAAAAGCTTATTTTATTATCATATCTCATGGCATTCAGTCATTCTGAAAATAAAATCAGATAGCTACTTCTCAAACTTTAAACAATATTTAAACATAACAAATATGATAACATGGAACAGAATATGGGCTGATTCCTCTTTTATGATTTTCAATGTATATAATTTATACACATATATTTTTATACATTTACACATGCATTTATTATATACATAAAAATATAGAGATTAATCTCTCCTGTCTTATTCTTCCCACTGCACTTGTTTAATATCTGTTTATTCTTAGTTTTGTATGTCTGTAACACTATTTTCCACTAGATTGTGATCATCCAGAATAAGTTCTTGGTCTGGGAAGACCATGAACTAGAGAGGAGCAAATTATCTTTATTTTTACTCTCCTCTAATTTTTGTTTTATTGGGAGAGAGAGAGCATGAGTGGAGGAGAGAGGCAGAGGGAGAGAGGGAGAGAGAGAATCTTAAGCAGGCTCCACACTCAGTGTAGAGCTCAATGGGGGGCTCAATCCCATGACCATGAGATCATGACCTAAACTGAAATTAAGAGTCAGACACTCAACTGACTGAACCACAGGGGCGCTCCTCTCCTCTGATTTTCAATATTCTTGTATTATGAATGTAATATCTAGAATGTATCTGAAATATTAAGTTTACTTTCTCTTATACTTTAAAGCAACAGTGCTTTTCAGAACCCTTGTTCACTGTTGCTGGGAATGCAAACTGGTGTAACCACTGTGGAACATAGAATGGAGGTTCCTCAAAACATTAAAAATAGGAGTACCCCTCTGATCAAGTGATTTTCACTGCCAATTCAAAATCACAAGAAACAATAAATGTTGTCAAGGATGTGGGAAAAAAGGAACCTTTGTGAACTGTTTGGGAATGCAAACTGGTATAGCCAAAGTGGAACAGTAAGGAGTTTCCTCAAAAAGTTAAAAATAGAACTCCCCTAAGATCCAGTAATTGCACTACTAGGCACAAAGAATACACAAGCAGTAATTTGAAAAGATATATGAACCCCTGTGTTTATTGCAGCATTATTTACAATACCCAAATTATGGAAGCAGCCTAAATGGCCACTGATAGATAAATGGATGAAAAGATGTGTTATATATCTACAATGGAATATTATCAATGGAATATTATTAATCAGCCATAAAAGGAATGAAATCTTGCCATTTGCAACATCATGGATGGATCGAGACGGTATAATGGTAAGCAAAATAAGCTAGTCAGAGAAAGACAAATACCATATAATTTCACACATATGGTGGAATTTAAGAAACAAAATAAATGAACAAAGGGAAAAAAAGATGCAAACCAAAAACAAGACTCTTAACTAGTTTGAACAAACTGATGGTTAACAGAGGGGGTGGGAGGAATGGGTGAAATAGGCGAAGGGGATTAAAGAGTACACTTATCATGATGAGCACTGAGTAATACATGGAATTGTTGAATCACTATATCTTCACAATGATATGAAGATATAATGATTCTTTCATTACATGAAACTAATACAACACTGTATGTTAACTACAGTAGAACTGAAATACATTTTTTAAAAAACTACAGTATTTTCAAAACCAATGCCAGATGAATAATAACAAGCAAACACGTTGCTTATTTTTTAACTTGTGCTTTAGTATTTATTTTTAATATTGTAGTAACCATATTTCAAAAAAATCAATTCCCTCTATTTTGTGTTTTGTAATCCTTTATGTCATGTATTTAAAAGCATCATCATGAAAAAGGATCTGCAGGCCTCACCCAATGAGACAAAAATAACTGTCTTTGCTCTAGAAAGCAGAGTCGGGGACTTACTGGCCTTCACAACACCTAATACGACACTGCCTCTCAAGAGACTCCTAAACTTATTCAGAATTTAGTCAGCTTATTCCTACCTTAAGATTCCTTTCTTGGGGCACCTGGGTGGCTCAGTCGGTTAAGCTTCAGACTTTGGCTCAGGTCATGATCTTGTGGTTATTGAGTTGGAGCCCCACGTTGGACTCTATGCTGACAGCTCAAAGCCTGAAGCCTGCTTTGCCTTCTGTGTCTCCTTCTCTCTCTGCCCCTTGCCCCCCACAACCCTCCCCAAAATAAATAAACCTTAAAAAAAAAAGATTCCTTTCTTCCTTTTTTTATTTCAAAGGTTTCTTTCTTTTTAACAATTATTGATAGAACTAAGTTCTTTGTTTTGTTTCTATTTTAATTTCGGCTTCAAGATACAAGAATTGCTGCATTATGGTTTCTTATAGGAAGCATCCATTAGACAAACAGCCTACACTGTGTGAAATCAGACATGACCAGCAGAGCAATATAAACACAAACCACATACGGGACAGCTTCATGCATGATATGTAATGCATTTTCAAACTGCTAAGCAAAACAATAGCAGGTATTCATGTAGCCCTAAATGTGAAAGATACAGTTGGGGAGCTCTACATACTAGAAACTCAATTACCTCATCTAAAAAACATTATGCCATTACTCTGTAATGCACCAGTACCACATACCTTGGACCACACACACACATATGGTGAGTACTTACATTTTAAATCATCTAGCAATCCTCAGACATTTTCAAATTAAAAAGGAACATTTTTCCTCGAATTTACAGCCCCTTAAAAAACATTCTTGTTATAAACCCTGTAAATGGTCTGCTTTAAGAAAGGGCATGCATATTCCTTACTGATTCGTTCAAATGACCAGAATTCCTCCAAAGCAGTTAGTAACAGCTCATTTTAAACTAATTAATTTTCTCTTTTCCATATGGCGAGAGTGACTTTTCCTGACATAGTATTCTATATCCACAGTGCTTTGAAACAGCAGTGGCCACAGTCAGTGCGATCAAATATCAGAAAAACAGTTCCCCAGTTACACCCCTTGCCCATGTGCCTGCATGCGGTTAAATGCAGGATGTGAGCCTATAAGTGGAAGAGATGATGTCACTGTGGAAAAATGCGATCAGGTTTACTTTTACGCTCAGGGGCAACGTTCTGCTGATGTTATGAAATTATGTAGATGAAAAATGTGTGTGTGTGTGTGTGTACTCCTTCTAAACCAGATTTGTTTTATTTTTTTTCCTGCTTTTGGGATTTCAATTCGACATGTTTTATTTTTAGTCTCATGCTTCATATGCTTTTAATGCAACCATTATTTACACTACCAAACAATAGCCTACAGTTTTAACCTTTGAGAGGAAAGACCTGCTGAGCAGTTTTGAAGGAGGGCCATTTATCAGACGATTCACATGAATTTACAGCCTCTGAACCTGGCAAATTTCTAGGTTCACTGCTACCACCTCGTCTTTCCCCTCTCCTCACCACCCCCCCTCCCCAAATCTTAAATGTGGAGATTCACAGCAGGGTACTGAATAGGTCTAGAAATACCTCTTCACATCTCTTAGCTCATCAGAAGCAAACTGCAGTTTGCAGATTAGGATTTGGGAAAACGACTCGCCCTTGTTCATATAAAATGATTGGCAACTACTGGTCTATAATAAGCAAGTAGGGAGCCAAACATGATAATAGTAGAGTATATTTTATTCTATTGTAATTTGAGGGAAATTCTAGAATAATTCTGATTCTTTTCATTTGCTTCTTAATACATAAAATGAAAACCATCTCAAACACAAGTGCTTGTCACAAAAGTTCATTCCATACTTTACACCTCATTATATTCCAATAGCTAGGACCTGTACACTTGTCCAAGTAATTTGAAATATGTAAATCCATAATATCATTTGACTTCTAATTTCATCATACAGATAATTCAACTAACTTTATACTGTTTTAAGTAATTTTCCCAAAAAACTTCAGCCCACCTGCTTAGACATTGACTATCTTTGCCACCCACCAAAGGAGTCAGATAAAAGGGAAAGTGGGGGGAGGGGGGATGGCGCCTGGGTGGCTCAGTCAGTTAAGTGTCCAACTTCTGGTCATGATCTTATAGTCCGTGGGTTCAAGCCCCACATCAGGTTCTGTGATGACAGCTCAGAGCCCGGAGCCTGCTTCAGATTCTGTGTCTCCCCCTCACTCTGCCCCTCCTCTGCTTGCACAGTTTCTCTTTCAAAAATAAACATTGAAAAATAAATAAAATTAAAAAAGAGAACGTGGCAATTTCTTTTATGATTTGCTGAAGACAACCAAATGAGAAGACATTAAGTTTTGACTCTGTTAAAGAGGAAAAAGATGTAATAATAATGTACAGGCAGTAGAAACAATCAAAGTAATATACTGAAATCCACTTAAAATCATTGTAATAGGCTCATACACAAGCACATTAAACATTGCAATGTGTGTACAGCCATTTTATGTTATAAAGCAGATATTCTTTTTAATTGGTATACCTTTTGATTTAGGAAGTAGATGAGATACATTCAAAATAAAAATGTTAAACAACTATGTGCATGAAAATTTTTCGTGCATACTACTATATGCTTTAAGTTCTATTCTACTTTTAGCCACATGATAAAATATTGCCTTTCTTTTATTTAACCTGTGACTTTTTTTCAAATCATTTTGTGAGCTTATCTCAAAATATATATAATACCACAGACATCTTATTTCTCCATAACAGATAGTAAATTCCTTGAGGAGATTGTCTCCCTTTACATCACAACCTTTCTTACCAACAACATATATGCACATAAATATTGCACACAGTAAATATCATCATCTCTTGTTCCTAACAAGAGCTCCTATCTCATCAATCATCTATCAAATTTTAAAATAGCATATATAAACAGGGATGCCTGGGTGGCTCAGTCGGTTAGGTGTCTAACTTCGGCTCAGGTCATGATCTCATGGTTTGTGAGTTTGAGTCCCATGTCAGGCTCTATGCTGATAGCTCAGAGCCTGAAGCCTGCTTCAGATTCTGTGTCTGCCTCTCTCTCTCTGCCCCTTCCCTGCTCGTGTTCTTGCTCTCTCTCTCTCTCTCTTTCTATGTCTTTCTCCCTCTCTCTCCCTCTCTCTCCCCTCTTCAAAAATAAATATTTTTTTAAAAATAAATAAATAGGACTCAGGTATTGTAAAATATTTGTAGTTCATACTATTCTATATTATTTAAGGTTGTTAAAATGATGAACTTGCTAAGCTCCATAATCATTTTTACCTCCTTTTTTTGAGTTAACCTTTAGTTAATAAAACAACACATTTTTTGGAAAGCTGACAGCAGCATTTACTGCTCATTGTTCTTATGCCCTAGAATTCTCTGATTCCCTCCTGCAGTTTTACAGAAACTGTTATTTTTACCTTGGTTGTTAAAGAGTGTTTTGGTAGTGGCTAATTAGGGACTCTGAAGAGAAACAATGGTTCTTATATTCCCATTTCACTCACCAACTATTTTATTGGACAAAAGGGGCAGTTATTGAGAAAAAGATGCAAAAAAAAGAAAAAACCCACCTCGACAGGGATTATATCTTTACAGCTTCTACAGTCATTGAAAGACATAACCCTTAATTACTGTATTCAAGTCAAAAGTACCCGTTGAGAACTTAGTCCATGAAAGGTCCTAAAATTTTTCTTAATTATCAGTGATGAGCAAGTTCATAAACCCATTCTTTCCCCGTTCTTTCCATGGCAGCCATCACAGTACATCCCTACCACACAGAGCCAGGGCTCCCACTGCCCACCAGTGTGGCCTTGAGCAGTGTCCATCCAGCATCCACGTTTCCAGCCATCCAGGGTGCCGCGTTGTCTGCTCTGACTACACAGCCCAGCCCTCTGGTGAGCTGGGGGTTTCCACCACCCGAGGAGGAGACCCACAGTCAGCCTGTCAACCCATACAGCCTACACCACCTGCACACTGCCTACCGTGTTGGAATGCTGGCAGTGGAGATGCTGGGTCGCCGGGCACACAACGATCACCCCAACAACTTCTCCCGCTCCCCGCTACACTGATGATGTCAAATGGTTGCTGGGGCTGGCAGCAAAGAGTGAACTACGTGCACCAGTTCTGTGTGGGGGCACCCAAGGGGGTGCTGAACCTTTTTGTGCTGCAGGAGATCGTCAATGGAGACGCTGCAGCGACTGAGCCCTGCTCATGCCCACAACCACCTGCGTGCCCTGGCCTTCTACCAACTGGTGGAAGTTCAGCACTCATCTGATCCTTATTTTATTTGAACCATGGCAAACACTATAAACAGGTCTTGAAAAGTAAATCTTAAATGGAATAAAACATTTGGATATTAATACACTCGTTTTTTTAAAAAAATACGTTTATTTATTTTTGAGAGAGAGAGAGTGTGAGCAGGGGAGGGACAGAGAGAGGGGGAGACACAGAATCTGAAGCAGGCTCCAGGCTCTGAGCTAGCTGTCAGCACAGAGCCCAACGTGGGGCACAGACCTATAGACCATGAGATCATGACCTGAGTCGAGGTCGCATGCTTAACCAACTGAGCCACCCAGGCGCCCGAATACACTCATTTTTGTCATCATTTTTACCTTTAGATAATGTTCTGAACTCAAACAATAACATAGTGTGTGACTATATAATATCATTTGCAATTAACTTAAATGAGCAATGTTCTCCAGAACTTTCTTACTAATTTAGACCTCCATGCTCTATTACTTCGCCAATCTCTTGTCATCACTTTCAATGTCCTCAGATCCTTTCTCTTTCCCTGAACCACTCCAAAACTCTCCACTTCTCTGTTTTTCCCCATTACTTAAAAAGTCAGCTTTGTTCCTTACAGTTTTGAACATCAAAGACTTTTGAGTCAAGCAAAACCAGCAGGGGGAGAAATTTCAAACTTGGTGACAATAAAAGTCTTCATGATTAAAAATCGAGAATTGCTAAAACCCACTGACAACAGCATTCTGGATCTACAAGTAAATTCCTATGTTGGCCCACTCATTCATTCTTTCATCTAAAAACATATCTACTGAACACCTACATGCCAGATTTTATGATAGACCTACATACAAATAAAACACTAACCAAGTTCTCAAGGATCTTAGGGTCTAGTGAAGGGGTAAAGGCAAGCAAACAACTAGGTATAACAATATCGTACAGGTGCTCTGACAGATGGGGAAACCATGAATTTTAAAAGCATCTCTACTTTTCAAACAATCCTTTACCTTTTCTTTAGTAAATATTCCCTATCTCATTTTATTCAGTCTGAGAACATATCAATCAAAGTGAAGCCATAACCTGGTCAGAGAGCTAGTTGTTCATCACACTAATCAAATTTCCTCTTGCTAACATTTGAAACTTGAGAGTAATGATGAATGGATTCAATAGTTTAATGTTAATGAGCACCCATATATACTAGGTATTACTCAGTGCTTATGTATATTAAATTTAGCCTCCATAACAACTGATACGTTAGGTACTATCCTCATTGGTTACAAATGAGGATATTAAGGCACAGAGAAAGTAGTTTTCCAAGCTAATTAACAGCGGAGTTCTGATTTAAACCCAGAAAGTGTGGCTGTTGAGTCCACACAATTAGCCACTCTGTTTAGCTGTGCTCTCTAAAAGCGTTTAAAATGATTCCTTCTGACAGTGGTACTTGGAAATGAATGCCCATGTATCCATGCTTTATAACCGTCAGATTTGGTATAAATCCTAGGTCCTACAAAGCCACTGGTTTTTATTTCTTTAGTATCAGAGAGTAAAGTTCAGGCATTTGTCATTAGAAAAATACGGGATATTTGGAATTGCTGTTGAGGCTGATACTGGACCAAAACTGGAATGGAAAACTAACATTCTCTTTATGGAGAATAAACTTTTCATGAGCTTTTAAGCTTAAACTACTTTGTCATCCTCTTAATGAAAAAGAATACAGGTTATGAATATAAAAATAGAATTCGATATTTACTTAGGATAATAAAATAAGGCCCAACAAATAAATAACTTTTAAAGAGGATTAAACACTATAACCATCAAACAAAAAGAATATAATATCTTAATTAATTAACTGCCTGACAGAACACTATTTTATTTTCCCATATAGATTTTGGCTTTATTTATACTTTCTGGTTGTTTCTTCATAAACATTGTAACTTGGAAATCTTTTCGTGGGGAGAATAGAAAGATAACCCAGTCTTTCTATAGCATGATTAAGCAAAACAAAATATTTTAACAGTTTAGCATAATCTCTTTCAGCCTCATAACAACTCTATATCAATAAATGCCATGAGTTTTGAACTCCGCTAAAATTCTGTTGTCCCACTTAGAGAAATCTACCAAGTTTTTTTTTTACATGTGAGCTATGGATGCTAAAGAATTTCCCACAGGACAGCTATGACAAAAATAATTCAAGGGGTGCCTGGATAGCTCAGTTGGTTGAGCATCTGACTTCGGCTCAGGTCATGATGTCGCGCGGTTTGTGAGTCCCAGCCCCAAGTTGGGGTCTGTGCCTGGAGCCTGCTTCAGATTCTGTGTCTCCCTCTCTCTGCCCCTCCCCCACTTGTGCTCTGTCTCTCCCTGTCACATAAAAATGAATCAATGCTAAAAAAATTTTTAAAGAAATAATTCAAATAATATGATTTGCATTTATTACTAGCTCTTGCCCTTTGCTCAACTCTTGTCCCCTGACCACTTTTCTGTTTCCAACTGGGAAAGAGCTAAAAATTCTTATCTTGGGGGAGCGGCAGAGACATGAAGGGTGGGGATAAGGTGGGATGAAACACCAAGCACTCCTTCTCAGGAACTGGGGAGGTACGTGGTAGATTCCCCTACCTCTGGTACTCTCCTGGACCAGGCTAAGAAAGGACTGTGAATTAACCTGGACGTTCCTGAAATCACCACTCTGTCCTTCAAATCTCAGCTAGCCATAGCCAGAGCTGATGATCTCTACCAGGCCTGCATATCAAAACATTGCAGTCTGGATCAGGATGGATTTAGATCCATCTCACAGCATAACTCCTAGCCAACACAGGAATCTCTGGCCAACTGGTTACGTATCCCAACATACATTTAAACTCTTGAGTGCCGCTAAGTGTATTATGGCAGGGTTTTTCTCTATTTATGTAATAGACTTTGAGTGTTAGTCTGAGGAGAACAGGATGTAAATTGAGATTTGGCAGAATTAATGTACTGTAACTGCACTAACTAGAATTCAGTGTGTTAACGTGAACAGCCACAGATGATCCTATTAATAGTCTGCTAGATTGGTGGACATAAACGTAGATGTAATGCTATCCCACACTAAATGACAATAAAAGGCCAGAAATCATTTGGTAAAATATAGGGGAATGAATTCAAACCTTGGAAAAGAAATGTAGCATGCAATTATAATGTGTACCTCATCTAAGCTAACTTTTTACAGTGTCACTCAGTGGGAGCCCAAAGAGGCTCTATTTTTCACTACGCTGTGAAGAACAGGTTGGTGAGGAAATTTCCCAAATTTCCTAAGGTAACTTTTTGCTCCAGAGAGAGGATGCTGGTGACAGGGGTTTTCTCTTATTAATGTGAACGGGGCTCCTCAGGGTGGTAGGAATACATGGCGGCACTTTCATAGGCAAGGTGGATATGGTTGCTGGGATACAAAGTAGGATAATCAAATCTCTTAGAATTATCTGCCCCACAGGAGATCTGAATGCGGTTTATTAATCAGGAGGCCTTCAGCCGAAAATTGAAAGGTAACTTCCCAAGTTCTTGAATTGTACAACAGAAGCGGCAACCAAATGAGAGAATCTTTCTGATGACCTAGTTCATAGACGACAGCCAATTTATAGACCCAGGACCCATTGAACGAAAGAGTAATGATCTCAAGCCTTTCCTGTAAAGCTTCCTTATAATCTTTAAAGGGACCTGAAGAGTTTGCTATGCATTAGGGAAAGAGAAATACTTATGGGGATCAAGCGACGGATGGATTTTTGACCTAAGCCTAAGTTACACTCTGACTATTATGCCTTTGAACATATAGAAGTTTTTTTTTTTTTTTTTACATTTTTCCATGAATGTATAATTGGGAAATATATTCTCAGAAACTGTCATAATTTTTGTTCCCTAACATATGGGATAAAATATCACAACTTAGAAAAAGTCAGAGATTCATGCTACTATCAGTGACCTGAACATTGCAAGGAAAGTGATTTCTATCAAACCTCCATTCAATTTAAGCCAATATAAGAGATGGTTAGGACATGGGGAATTTCAGGGAAATTACAATGAAGTAATAGTTTCAATCAAGTTGCTGTTCCAGATTTGGTCTTTCCATTAAAGTATACATATTAGAAAATATTTTAGTACTTAGCATGCATCTATTGGTCTAGAAATGTAATTTTCTTAATCCCAATAAATAGGAAATTCCAGAAGCTGTTTGCATACACTTGACAAAAATAACAGTGTTTTACTATCTTGTACTCAGCTCAGGCTCTGCAACGTAAACTATAGGAACATTTCAACATCACCCAAGACATTCTTCTACTAGATCATGGTATTTTGCTGACTTGATGTTACAGAGCAGGAATAGTAGGTAAACTAGACAGCTTCATAAAATACATGCGCTCCAGGGGATAAAGTGCGTGATAATTCAGGATGAAGGTTTTGGTAACTAAATGAAGTTTCTGGGTTCAGTAGTACGGGCCATATAGGAACACTGCCTTCTATGTAAAGGACACTATGCACATGTTCCCAGCTTGCTATTGTTGTCTTATGGAGGTTGAATCTTCATCTTGGGACGCCAGGCACCACGGAACGTGAAATGTTAACCATGAACTTCGTGCCAGATAATCAACTTCGCCACATTTTCAGTGGTGCCCAGCAATATTCTATCACCTACATTCTCTCACATATGGTGTTAGTTCAGTTAGGCCTTAAGATCCAGTTACCTTCACTCCCTCTTATGCCCACTCTTTCATATTGCTGGTTTTGTTTTCCTTAGTCCATACATACAGCAACCCAGATCAAGCCACATACCAAGTCTCTTATGATGATTTGACTGTGGGTAAAAAAAAAAAAAAAGTTGACCTTCTTTTCATAACATTCTAGAAGATTCATCAACATTTATTGCTATGGCAGTGAAACTCGACTTAGGCATAACCCTGTTAAGATGGTCTAGAATAGAAATACTCCCAATGCGGGGAAAAAAAAAAAAAAACCTCAGCAAGATATTTCATGGTCCCTGACTAAGATTTTCCTGGTGATCAAGGACTTAGAGAAATGGTGACAGGGAGTTAATTTTGTATTGGGAAATAATTTACTTTTATATATTTAAAATTTGAAGATATTTGTATTTTTTTTAATTCTGAGTAATTGGATTTTATCACTGACTTTTTTTTTCCTTCTCCTCACAGTCCCAGACAGGAAAATAACCCATCAGAAAAAACATTTATTTCCACATCATTACACTGGTAGTCCCTCCATTTATCATGACTCACTCTGTTGGTTTAGTCTTAGCATTCCAATTGTATTTAAAAACCACGGATTTCTTAAGGAATACACACTTATTTTATAAGCTGTAGAGCCAGATATAGATGACTCTAGATTAATCACAGCTGAGATTTTCTTTTCAAGAAAAACCTTTTCTCACTTCTATCAAACTTCCTTGTTCTGTCAGAGGCATCACCAGTAAACACACTTTTCTGGATTTCTCTGAAATCAATCTTGATAAGTAAGATATTCTCTAAGCGAAATGTGCTTTCGATTTTGAGGTGAAAAACTCTAATCTCTATGTTTTATTTAATTCCTTGCTGGTAAAACATCCTCAGGTAGCATTATCTTGCATCTCAGAGAACTAGATATTCTTTTTCTTTTTAATTTTTTAATGTTTATTCATTTTTGACAGACAGAGACAGAGTGTGAGCAGGGAAGGGGGCAGAGAGAGACAGAGACACAGAACCCAAAGCAGGCTGCAGGCTCTGAGCTGTCACCACAGAGCCAGAGCCGGATGCGGGACTTGAACTCATGAACTGTGAGATCATGACCTGAGCCGAAGGTGACGCTCAAACGACTGAGCCACCCAGGCGCCCTGAGAACTAGATACTCTTGATGGGCAAATGTACTATGGACATTCTATCTGACTAGGATGTTCTTTCCCTCAAACAAGGCCTGGATTCTACATTTAGATGGTGAATGTTCAGTTCCTTCCCTGGAGCATAATGTAGCATTCTACTAGGTAACAGAACTTTTTTTCTTTTTCCCCCTTTTCCCTTCTTGTGCTTCAAAACTAATCTAACCATTCAGGGCTCTTTGAAGTCAAAGGAAGCGCTTAACCCAGGAAAACTCTGATGCCTGGGACAGAGACTGTCAAGGTAAATGAAACAAATGGAAAGGAATGTTGGGAGAAAAAGAGAGGTTGAACCCTTTGAATGACTCACACCATGTTGATGCCCCAGTGGTTGTGAATCTTGTATACAAATCAGCAAGTCATGACCGGTGGACAAAGAACAGAGTAAATATACAATAAGAAGGGGTTGCTACAGTTGAATTCTATCTGGACCAGGAAGTGAAAGTTCACATATCAAGGTAACAATTATTCTGCCTTGATTGGACATGCCAACTTTGACTCAGATAACTTAGGGTCAAAACACATAAAATATGATCTGGGACTTATCACTTATTCTGGTTTTCTTATCCCAATAGGTTATTGGAAAGACTAGTTTTGGTTAGAGTTTTGCCTTTTAGGGTCCTTGGCTCCAGGAATATTAACGTTTAGCTAGAGTTAATTAATCATGTTATGGTAAATATGATCTAATCAAAATCAAATTATACATTAAACTGCTGCACATGAGTCTCAAATACTTCTACCTAATATTGCTTAATTCTACAAAATTTCTGCATTCCTTCTATGCAAAGTGAGAAAATGCAAAGGCTAGGATTAACTACTTAATGCTAACAAATAGAGAGAGGCTACTTTTATTGATCTATTATTGATGTCTGGAAAGAATCTTAAAAGAATCATAGGGTATCATTTACTTTCATCAAGATATATTATCAAGCCAGAATAGGATATAACTCATGGATTTATAACTCAAATATTAAGTACGTAAACTGCCTAACATATTTATTAAACAGGTTTGCAAGTGTTAGGATTATTTAAGTCACTCTCAACACCAACATACTTCACATGCACCAAGTATGACTTACTCATCCAAATGTGTTTACACAGCTGTAAAACCCCCAAATTAAATATCAATCAGGAAAAGTAAACATATTGCTATGAGAACAAACACGTGAGATTTAAGTGCTAGGAGAAAATTACAAAGGGCTTCCTGTGACATGGCCTAAGAGGGGATCAAGTTTGTGGTTGATTTTTTAAAAAGTAATTCAGTTTTAACATCTCCCTAAATGTAACAGTTTCACTAATTCAGCAAAGGTTATTTACCTTATCGGTCCTTACCACTATTACTTTTCTTAGATTCTAAAGCGCGTGGTGGAAAATAATCACACACACAGACAAGCAGACAACATTGTAACCTATAGGTTATTTATATGCAGTTTGAAAGTCTCCTCCTTTTTTCTATGAGAAATATTCAATGTCAACCTAACTACCTGGGTTTTAGCAAATTAATCCTGTTTAAATTAAGATTTAATAACAGTAAAATGTCATACAATTTCATATAAATCTTTCCTGTTTTAGACAAAAGATGGATTGAAAACAAAATTATATTGATTTATGAAAATGCTCACATCAAACTTGAATTGGTTGACAAAATTATATTCATGAGCAGAAATAGCTATGAAGTATTAGCAATTTGGCTTCTCATCTTTTGAAAAATATTTCATAAAATGTAAAAAAGAAAAATGAGCCTTCTTTGCACTTTTTTCATATAGTAAGACATATGCTATTTTGATTAAGCTGCATATTGTTGGAAGTAAGTTGTGAAATATATAAATTCTGCCAAGGACACAGAAGGTAATTCAGTCAAGAGTAATTGTGTCAACTTCTAACTCAGATTAAATTTGATTTTTTGAACACTGAAAGTGAGGTCATAAAGAGTATTTTTAAATCTACACTTGTTGAATTACCAGTTGAGTTTTTATACTAAAATATATTTATTATAATCAGACTAAATTTGAACTTTATATTTAATTAAACAAAAGGCTTAGAGTTAAGGAAGTACTTTGAGTTTAATAAGACCTTGCTTTATTTTTACTCACTTTGAAAGGAAAATTCAATGTATTTTTATATTTTATGGTTTTATTATAAAAATTATATAATTTGAAATGAAGGTTTTAAAGGAGAAACAGCTATCAAAATCCTGATCCATAACCATTCTCACTATTACATATTCTCATGGAGATTTACAGAAAAGGTGTACCTATTCGTATACATCATGTTAACTATGAATATCTACAGAGTACTCATCTTTTTCTTCTAGTTTCTTCTAGCAAATCAAAAATTCTCATCAGGATCTCTTAACTCACAGGGGGAAGGGAAATAATATTTATCTAAGGTCTTTTTTTTTTTTTAATGTTTTATTTATTTCTAGGAGAGAGAGAGACAGCGTGAGCAGGGGAGGATCAGAGAGAGAGGGAGTCTCAGACTGAAACAGGCTCCAGGCTCTGAGCTGGCAGTCAGCACAGAGCCCGACGCGGGGCTCGAACCCACGAACCGCGAGATCATGACCTAAGCGAAAGTCGGACGCTTAACCGACTAAGCCACCCAGGCGCCCCATCTAAAGTCTTTTTTGTGCAATGCTTCCTGGAATGTATGTATGCATAATTATTACTCCTACCTTACAGGAAAGGAAACCAAAGATAGACCTGTCCAATTAATAAATAACAAAACTAAAACCCAAACAAAATGTGCTCAAGAACAAAGCCTTTAAATTATAGCTGAATGCTTTGGGGGTTCTCTTACAGTTGATGCCCTTACAATTAGATTTCTATTTGGGCATCTCAGCTTCGGAGTTATAAAGCATAAGTTTGCAAAACAAAACAAGAAAACCTTACATTAGCCTTTGTAGAGTTGTTTATTCTTTGTGACTATGAAGGACTCAAGACCTTAACATCGAGGTCTCTCTCTTCTCAACAACAAAGAATATAAATAGAAGTTTCATGACCAGTGCAATATTAACATAATGTTCTCAAAACATTCTGGACCCAGCAAATTTTCCCCTTTGTTAATTATTTCACAGTGAGCCTTCTATACAAATTGCCCTCCTATGAGGCATTATGTTTTCTCCTCCCTCCGTAAGCTGAAGTAGAGATCTGTCTCATCACTAAATGGAAAGCACGGCAAAAGAATTATTGGTTTTCTAAGAGTCCTAACAGTAGGTGTGACATGAGCATGTTCATAAATGATCTCTTCATGTCTAAACTGCACACAGTGAGCTCAAATGAGAGGCTCAGAAAGAGAATGTTCACCGCAGGTTCTTGCTCTGTCACTTACTAGCCTGGCAATCTTCTTCAGATCACTTAGCATCTATCCAATAGAGGGGGAAAAAATGAACACAGTGGTTCCCAAATTTTGCTGCCCATTAGAATCACCTGCAGAGGTTTGGGGACATCCCAATCCCCAGGTTGCACCCCATAGAAATTAAATCAGGATGTGCAAGTACAGGAGCCCAGTCTGAATCATTGTTAATGATACTCAGGTGATTCCAATGTGCAGCAAGGTTTGGGAACCACTGAATTAACTAATACTTTCACGGACCCTCTTTTAAGATGAAAAATATAATGGAGGGGCTTTGTATATAGCATCTAGTACTTTACACAGTGATATGAAATATTATCCCCAGAGTAAGTACAGAGCTGTAAAAAAAATACATTATTTTAGGGAGCTTGATTTTTGTTTGAATTTTAGCTCAGTAATCATAAAGAAACTATACATGAGTAATCAGATTTATTTTTGTTTTGCCACAGTTGCAGAAAATTTAACACTTTTTAAATTTTTAGGTTAAGCTGTTTTCCACACTAACCTTATTTTTTCTTATGCTTTTTCTTTCTCTTTTAAAAATTAAAGAAAGTGTCATCTATCTTGTTTCTTCAAAACATATCAAGCACCAGGGGCACCTGGGTGGCCCAGTCAATTGAGTGTCTGAACTCCACTCAGGTCATGATCTCATGGTTCCTGAGTTCTAGCCCCATGTCGGGCTTGGTGCTGACAGCTCAGAGCCTGGAGCCTGCTTCGGATTCTGTGTCTCCCTCTCTCTCGGCCCCTCCCCCACTTGTTCTTTCTCTCTCTCTCTCAAAAATACATAAAGATTTAAAAAATTTTTCAAAAATATCAAGTGCCATACTCTCATTATAAACTTATAATAACCATAAAAGAATATGTGTACAAAAGAAATTTGAGCAGTCAGAAAAAAAATAATTTCTCCAAAGTTACTTAGTGCAATGCCCCTACTCATTAAAAAAATTACGCACTCCAGATACTTTATTCCAATGATCTATTATAATAATCTATTTGGAAACAAAGACCTATTCAGTAAATCTTTCTTGGCCAGATTTTGTTCATCACCTGATGATATAAATTGTTTGTGTGCTAAATTTGCAATCAATACATCAGATTCAACCACAGTACTTGTTCTGTATTAATATCATCAATTTCCGTAACCTTCTAGTTAATGAGACTAACCAAAAGGATTATGTAATTTACGTAATTAGAGTGCAAATTACATACTGCCTGATTAAAATGTATCCTCTGTGTTTTGTTAATAGACATATTAATGCACCATTGACAACAAAATACCAAAATTAAACTCTGTTCGTAAGCAACTGCAAATGTAATCTGCCTCCTGAGTGATTTTGCCTATAGATCTCTTACCTTCGTAGGCTTGTTAGCATCCATGCCCTCTTTGAATTTCTCCTGCACAGTTTCTGCAAGTTGACAGAGCAAGGCACCATTATCCAATTTCTCCATAAAAGTTTCTGCCGTAATCTCCTTCCCTGCAATAACAAAAAGAAGCATTACAAAAGCATAAGCATTCCCCAATGCAAATATAACATTCATGCCAACATATCTGACACAGCTTTTATCACCAAAATTTCTATTCCAGCTGGGTTACGTATCTGGGATGGGAACACAGGAAAAGAATGTTTCTCTGGAATTTTATGTTTTCCTTTGGTGGCAAGAATCTCAACATTTTATATTTTCATAACATAATTTCAACTGCATAAAAGTTTTATTTCACATTAAAAGTGGCAAAGCGATATCCTATGTGAGAGTCCCATCACTTGGCAATCCAGAGGCATAAAAAACAACCGGTCAATGAAACTCAAAATCTTTTTCCAATGATTGCACAGTTTGACCTCTGAGGTGCACTCAGTTCACGTCCTCAGTAGCCTATTCGATTACTATGCCTGCAAGGCGAAGGTGGAAGGCAGAACTGGCATCTTGTGTTTTGTTTATGTCGTTTTTTAAAATGTTTTTTTATTTATTTCTGAGAGAGAGAGACAGCTTGAACAGGGGAGGGTCAAAGAGAGAGGGAGACATAGAATCTGAAGCAGGCTAGCTGTCAGCACAGAGCCTGACGCAGGGCTCAAACCCACAAACTGTGAGATCATGACCTGAGCCAAAGTCAGATGCTTAACCGACTGAGCCACCGGTTTATGTCTTTGACTACAAGAACACCATAGCTCTCTTTTCTTCAATTTGGAATAGAGTCATGGTGCATCAAAATGTCAGCCACCATTGGCAACTCTAGTGGCATGGCCAGTGAATAAACCACATCTCTAAGCTCTCCTGAGTTTGTCTTTTGATTAAGATAATGAGGTGAAACAAATGCAACTCTGAAAGAAACACTACCTCTCTAACCATTCCTCTTCCTACCACCATCTTTGAACTGTGGATTAATGGGTTCAGTATCTACTTTTCTCTCTCCTCAAAACCACTCGGCTTCTACTGCTGCCCTTATGAACATCATTCACAGTTGTTCATCCCTGGCAGTTAACTAGTTAAAGATTAGTTGCCTTCTTTCTTCTATTTCCCCCAGATTTTGTTTCTTCATTTTCCTTTTATTTTATAAAGGCTTCATTGTGATATAATTCACATACCTTACAATTCACCCAATTAAGTGTATAATTCAGTGACTTTTAGTATATTCAGACATGTGCAATCATCAGTCACCAAGAACAACTTCAGAACATTTTCATCACCCCTAAAAGAAACCCTACACCTTAAATTGTTACTCCTGATTCCTTCTTGCTTTCAGCCTTATAAACCACTATTTTTTTCTTACATGTTCCCCAAATTCATCTCTCACAAAGCTCTCTCCTTTTCATGACACTTTAATTCTCTTCAGTTTCAACATATTTTATTTTCCTGCCTTAATTTCCTGTAACTTATTAGTCACAGGCCCTACAGACTCATGCTTCCTTCCATTTCTGGTACCATAATATTAATAAAACTGTTGGGGGTGCCTGGGTGGCTCAGTGGGTTGGGTATCTGACTCTTGATTTCAACTCAGGTCATGATCCCAGGGTCATGGGACTGAGTCCTGCTTAAGATTCTTTCTCTCTTTCCCTCTGCCCAGACTCTCTCCCACTCGCTGTCTCTATCTAAAATAAATAAAATGAAAAAAAATTTTAATTTTCAGGATTTGATACTTAAACCTCTAGCAACAAAAACAATGGCTATTCCTTCTATCGTCAACTTCTCTCTCCAATGCATATCACACTCATGGCTAAAATTACTGTTGCTAAGCACCACCCTCCCTGGGTCATTATTCTTTTTTATTGCATAGTCCCTAATCTGTGCCAGCCAAAATGTGAAATATATCCACTTTAACGTATCCAAAGGATGACCCTTATGCCTCTAATCCACGTTTCTAACCTAGCATCCTTATAGTTTCCTTGATTCTTGGTCTATACATTGCCTTCACTATTTCTCTAGCAAGACCTTCCCATTCCTACTGCCATCCATTTCTTCCTGGCACAGCCCCTGCCTACAATATCCTCCTGCCTTACATCTGCCTGACCCCGTTATGTCTTTCCTTTAATCAGAAATCCAAAAAGAGATTCTCCCAGTGTACCCTACTCTTTTTTACATGGTCACACTCAAGGGCATCACTCATTTTCAAACTTCTTCTATTGCTAGTAATATGATTTGTGGAAAGTTCTTATCTTCCTCAAACCTCTTTTTCTATGTTTGTTGATTTTTGAGAGAGAGAGAGAGAGAGAGAGAGAGAACATGAGCAGGGGAGTGGCAGAGAGAGAGGGAGACACAGAATCTGAAGCAGGCTCCAGGCTCTGAGCTGTCAGCACAGAGCCCGAAGCGGGGCTCAAACTCATGAACTGCGAGATCAAGACCTGAGCCAGTCAGAGGCTCAACTGACTGAGCCACCCAATTGCCCCAAAAGCACCTACTGTCTTCCTCAAAACCTCTTCGGGCAATATCTTGTGTGTGTGTGTGTGTGTGTGTATGTGTGTGTCTGTGTGTGTGTGTGTGTGTGTGTCTGTGTCTGTGTGCCTGTGTGTTCTACAGAGGGAAGTATAATGTTATTACCATAGGAGGCACCTAGATAATGTGTTCAGTGAGCATATAAATTAAAAAATAAAGAAATAAACTGCTGAAAAACTTTGATAAAACATTGGGTATTATTTTTGTAAAAAGTGGTTAAATTAAAGCAAAAGAAGAGCACTTTCAAGTTTTATACTGAGACTATCATAGGATTAGCATTATCTTAAGACCAATGCATGCAGCTCAATTCCACGAACACCTAAAAAGAACCCAACTGGAACAACAGATAAACTACTGGCTTGAAGTTAACCTCACAACAAAGAATATATTTAAACATCTGTTAGATTTTTTTTTTTTTTTTTTTTGGTTTGGGTGGTTTGGTTTTGGGGGAAGGGCGGGTAAAGAAGGAAAGACAATTACCTTCTTAAAAATGTTCTTTTTTTCCCTACTGGATACTTTGCATTTTAGCCCCAGATAGGATAATGACTTCTGCAGGTGGCAAAACATCAGTAGCTCTAACTACTCACCGCAGAGGCAGCCAACACAAAACTACTATTATTTCAAAATTGTCTGCAGCTGAACTTCATTCAGGAATGAAAGTAATATTCTTGAGATACAAAAGGCCACCACAACAAAATTTGGGTTACATAGTCACCATATTGGCCTGCAGTTTCTAGTAGGAAAGTAATTTTGGAAATTAGTAGGAAAAATAAATATTAGAAATACTTTCAAAATTACCAATTTCGAGGTAAAGAAGGTAAATTTTACTCCAAATTGTTGAAAGACCCCTTTATAAATTACTTATAAGCTTATCTACATTTAAAGCTGTTCTTTAGGTATTTGTATTTCATTAAGTTCCATGGCAATGTAGATTCTATTCATAATGTTAAGTGGCAAGATGATTACAATTAATTTAAAAGACCTAGTCAATTATAAAAAGAAAAATGTCTGTCATTAAAAATTTATTAGCAATTTACCAAAAGTTATGATTTTTACTTTTTAGGCATTATACCTAAACAATTTTAGTTAGCCTGATTTTCGTGAATACTTGGAGAAAGAGTTTACATTAAACATCTGTATCTAATGAAAAATATATTAGGTGTCAGCTTTCAATTCTGTATATTTTATAGCTCCAAAAGGTGGATTTTTTTTTTGCTACCACAGACACTGTTACATACTTTATAGTTGAAATATACTGCTTCAAATGAAGGAAAAATGCAAGATGGAGAATTTTTTTTTCACATATATTTTTCACCCAAAGAATCATAAAATATACATTTTAAACATACTTTATAATTATAAGAAATCAATATAAACTTTATATGGAATGATATATTATCTCACTCTTATTACATTAATATTTTAAAAATCAGTATATAAAATTAGGTCAATTTAACCATGACAAGTCCATTAGAACAAGCTGTGAAATACTAATTACATTTCTGAAGTAAACATTACAAAAAAGCAAAATATCTCTGTAGGCAAAACCAGGTCTTCTTTAATCTGAATTGTGTAATTGTGTTGAGGCATTAGATTATAAATACTAGATGCACTAGGATTCTAGAACAATAGAATCTGTCTATTCTGTCCTTGCATGTTATCGGTATGTTTAGGAAAAGATATGGTGGGCGCCCAGGTGGCTCAGTCAGTTGAGCATCCGACTCTTGATATTGGCTCAGGCCATATCTCACAGTTCGTGAGTTCAAGTCTCAAATCATGCTCTGCAAGAAGCCTGCTTGGAATTCCCTCTCCCTCACTCTCTGCCCCTCCCCCACCCATGTGTGCACATATACATGCACTCTCTCTCTCAAAATAAATAAATAAACTTAAAAAAAAAAAGGAAAGATAGGGCAAAGTATAGATATAATCAAATCATCTTGGAATGACCCACACTGGAATGTAAAGACTATTGAATTGTAAAGACTATCTAAAATAGCCTAGTCTAAAAGTAATATCTTCTTGTGTTCATAATTGTGGACTCTGATCATCATACCACCAATTCAGTCCATGACAGACAGCTTGCCAATAGACAAAGATCAGGGAGTTTGATCAAAGATTGTAGTTAAGTCACCTCCTTCTAAAATGCTAGGGCACATCCTACGAAATGAAGATCTGCCTGAAATGTTTTGTCAAGTAACTAAATCAGCACACGTGCTTATACACATCAGTGTAATCCTCCCAGAAATATGCACTTCTCATAATTTCCATCAAGATTAAGCATCAACCTGTAGTGTTTTAGACTAGAGCCACGTAGAAAAAGAATCCCTTTTAACCTCTACCCTGCTGAGAAAGAAAGTTTTCCTCCCAGTAAATTAGCTGATGTGATAACATCTAATAATGGTATTTAACATTTGAGACCTAACTATAAATCAGGCACTTTACATGCATTCGTGTTTTTAATCATCTCACCAAACTGTGAAGTTTGGCTATTATTGTATCCATTTTGTAGATGATAAAACTGAGGTATTAGATTAAGTAATCTGTCTAAAATTACTCAGTGAATCTGGATTTTTAACCCATGATATCTATGCCTAGAGTCCAATGCTCTCAGCCACTGTGCTTGGCTACTTAAATAAATATTTGCTGAATACACAAATGACTCTTTAATAAAGCATTGTCTAATTCTGTTGCCTTTTTCTATGTAGAAATTCCACCAAAAGGCTTTCAGGAAAAACAAACAAACAAACAAACAAAAAAGAAAAAAAGCAAACCAGAAACAGCTTGGGGATGAAGACAGTGGTGTTAAAAACTGCACCGCAGTCCACTGTGTAGATCAGAGAAATGCTGAGAATTTCATTTAGGCATGTTCTGTTGTGAGGCCCAATTCACTGCAGAGAAAACTGGTGTATATTATCTCTAAAGCCGATCCAAACAGGACCAAACTTGACTCCAAACTCAAGTGCACCTCTCAATCCCAGTATATTTCTCTAATGGGAGAACTTAAAGGAACTCATCTGCTGTCTTAACTCAGATTAGTCAGTGTTTTGAGGCTGAAATTTGAAGATTGGGAGATAGGAAAGGATTCATTATAAACAGAAACCCTAGATCAGCATCTGGTCCCTACTGATTCAAAGTTCTCTCTCCTGCACTTATATCAAGAAAAGATAAAGCTGTTTCTGTTGGGGGAAAAATGGGTAAAAAATGAGGCAGTATCTTCTCTAAAAGGTGTTAACTTGTGAACACCCTATAAACTTTTGAACTTGCATAGGATACCACGTCTCATAAGGAATTTTTATTGACTATATCAAGAATATGAAAACTCTGCAGGATAAGGATCTGATAAAAGGGTTTTAAGAAAAAAGAAAAAAAAAGCTGTTCCAAGCTCATTATAGAGGAGTTGTATTTGACAGGAGCAACTCCAGTAAACAGGTGCTTAACTTTTTAATGCTGAAATATGGTTAATTTTAGAAATAAATGAAAAAATTTTAATGTTATATATTGATCATATTAAGCATATAATCACTGGATTTTCTTTTCTGTGCATGTAGGAAATTCAGAAAAAGGGTAAATCACCATACTATCAATTATTCTAATACATTTTCAAACTTAAATGAAATCAGTTCAGCCTAATGTAATTTGTAATACAGCTTATGATCTACTCAAAGTCCCTGCATATATCCAAATACTTATATACTTACATCCTAAAGATCTAAAATCTTAAAAACAATGTTAATTTCTTGGATGCTTAACAACTAAAATTTTTCCTCAAAAACATATTACTTTATGGTTCATACAATGTTATTAACCAAATATAAATTGAAGATAAAGATAAACCATCATTCATTATTTTCAAATGATTAAAGAAACACAAGTGAAATAAACAATTTGCGAACATTTACATTAGTATATTCACTTCAAAGTTAAGCCAACAACAATCTTCAATACTCCATCAGCAATCATGAAATTGCTAGAATGTGCCTCATCTATATTAATGAGGGGTGGGTGCTATAATCCAAGACTGTTAATTTAATAACATGCTGTTTATTCAAAGTGACAATTACGTGTTTCCCCAAGATTTATTTGTATAATCATCTGATGTTCAAATATGTCCTAAGGACACAGTTAAGTAGCAAATGGGCAATAGCTAGTTCATGAACAAGAGCAACAAAACAGAAGGCCTAAAATAAAGATGAAATGTATAGACTTAATGTGTAACAGGAGAAAATGGCCAAAGAAATGTTTTGTATGGAAGAAGAAAAGGATCTTTGGGGTTCTTCTCTCGTCTTTTCTGAATGTTGCTCATAAAACTCTCCATGGTGCCAGCTATTAGAAACATACTCGGACTATAAAGACTGTTTTCAACAAGATGGGTAGATATTTCCACAGATATGTGAGTAGTCAATAAACATTACATGACGATCTTTTTGTGAACCACCTTGGTAGGTTATCTCAAAAACAAATCCCAACTACCATAACTATTTATTCACCTTAACTAGTTAATTTATCATAAGATAGCTGGCATTTAATATTCTAATAAATAAATTTCAATATAAAAATTCACTATTGTTGCTTTAATTTTATGCCTAAGAATGTAAACTGGTATTTATTATTGTTACCAATTAAGTAAGTATATAGAACCTGGAAATTATGGTATTATATACAGCCAGATATCACATGAATGTGAACAGTGGTCTCTGAACCAATGAAGTAATTGTTTCCTCTATCAAACATTTTTACCTACCAAAAAAATCTGAGTACATATTGAGTGTTGTTTAAGAAACTACATCTTATATTTTACATTTTTTTTTAATTTTTTTTATTTATTTCTAGGAGAGAGAGAGAGAGATAGTGTGAGCAGGGGAGGGTCAGAGAGAGAGGGAGTCACAGACTGAAACAGGCTCCAGGCTCTGAGCTGGCAGTCAGCACAGAGCCCGACACGGGGCTCGAACCCACGAACCGCGAGATCATGACCTAAGCGAAAGTCGGACGCTTAATCGACAAAGCCACCCAGGCGCCCCTACATTTTATAGATAGAAGCAGAAATAAATGAATTTAAGAAACCATTAATATTCTTTTGAAAGACATAAAGTTATATTTTAATCAAGTATTAACAAAAAGAATCAGAAAGTCTTTCCACAAGTACGGTCCACACCACAATGGCACATCTAATTAAAAGCTTTCAGTATATAAATTACTACATTTCCAAAAATGCAGATACTTTACATGGAGACAGCATCAACTTTGGAACTACTTTCAGGGCACCCAGATGACTCAGTTGGTTAAGTGTCCAACTTCAGCTCAGGTAATGATTTCACGGTTTGTGGGTTTGGGCCCCGCATCTGATTCTGTGCTGGCAGCTCAGAGCCTGGAACCTGCTTTGATTCTGTGTCTCCCTCTCTCTCTGCCCCTCCCCTGCTTGTGCTCGGTCTCTCTCAAAAATAAACATTAAACAATTAAAAAAAAAAAAAGAAAATACTTTCAAAACATCTCTAACTTTCAAGTCGCTGAAAAAGAAGAATTGAAAGAGAGCTACACAATATAAATTTGCAAATATCTGAGGTGATAAAATGATCAATAATAAATTATTTTAAAATTTACTTTAATGACTCCATTTCCAAAATATGTGAATTCTAAATGTATCTATTATATGTAATAGAAGTATATTCTAACATAGCCATACATTTTTTTCTCCCCTCCTCATTCTTAGCATTCTAGTACACGATGCATTTTCTTGACTACAAATGTTTTACCACTTTAAAATAATCTCAAGTTATTGGTTTACTTTCTAAGTTACCATGTGCATATTCACTTGAAAGCTATTATATATCTACTTCTACGAATATAAGTCAGTGCAAGGTGGTACATTACTATATCTTGAGATTAAGATTCCTTTTCTGAGAAAATTTCACAAACCATCAGTTACATTTTTGTTACCAACTACCAGCATTTAAAAAAATTATTCTTATTCTTTGAAAGAAAGATTATTCATTTATGTAAATTGTTTTCTCTTTGTTTATGCATATTGATGATCTCAAACTGGGTCTAAAGAGATGGATTTCTTGGAAACCTAGACTTTTGGAACTGGAAAGGACATGAGAGATCATCCACTCCAAGCCCTTCGTTTTATGGTTGAGGACACTGAGCCCAGAAAAGATAGCTGAGTGACTTTGGGCAAATTTCCTGCCGAGTGGCAGAGCCACAATCAGAAGCCAGGTCTCCTGACACCCAGTTAGGAGCCAGGTCTCCTGACTTTTAATCCAAGGATCTTTCCATTACACACACAGTGAGTCTCTATTCTTTGAGGATGTCTTGGGCTGCTCACCCTGATCAAACTACTTTGTAAATGATCACATTCACCAAATAGAATGCGTTTGATGACAAGTCACGGGACCTTGAAACATGCTTATACAGACACGCTATACTTTAATCATTATCTTGCCCTGACTTTTCCTTGATCATACAAAAATTATAAAGCCCCTTAACACAGTCTTCAGAGCAGTATGCGATCTGGCCCCCACAAGTCACATGAAGCTCTCTCCTTCTTGGTCTGCTCCATTGATGCCGGCCTTCACTGAGTTCTTCAAAGGCACCAAACTCCTTCCTGTCTCAGCCTATGCCATTCCCTCCACTCAGGCTCTTTTCTCATGCTTTCTCTGGCCAGCTGTTAATTGCTGTTTAGTTCTCAGTTTAAATAGAAGAACTTTTTTAAGTTTGTTTCATGTTTACTTATTTTAGAGAGACAGAGACAGAGCACAAGCTGGGGAGGGGCAAAGGGAGAGGGAGACTCAGAGTCTGAAACAGGCTCCAGGCTCTGAGCTGTCAGCACAGAGCCCGACGTGGGGCCCAAACTCACAAACTGTGAGATCGTGATCTGAACTGAAGTCGGACGCTTAACCAACTGAGCCACCCAGGCGCTCCAAATATAAGACCTTTTAAAGAGGATCCCCCCTCCAAGCCCTCTGAGTTTTGCCCCATTCACACTTCCTTCTTTTTACATTCTTATTGCAACCTATATCTTTTAGTGTTTACAACAAGCCCAATTAATGAATTATTTATTCACTTACTTATTCAAATGTTTCTTTTTCAATTTACTCCAAGCTCCATAAGAGCCAGTACTCTATTCCTAGTCATTATACTATCCTCCAGTACTTAGCAGACTGTGTCTGAAACACAGTTAACCACAAGAGTCAGTATTTCCTAGCTAGTTGATTACTATGTGCCAGATCTTCTTCTAAAGCTGGTGATGTCATTCGAGTTTCCAACAGTCCTATGAGGTCGGTACTAATATTATGCTTATTTTACAGATGACAAAACTGAGGCACATCGCATTAAGACACTTGCCTAGTATTACAGGGCTGGTAACTCATGGAATTGAGATTTGAATTCAAGCATTCTGATTCTAGAGTTCATTTTTTAAACTAACATATATAGTATATAGTTTTTTAATTTATTTCTTGATTTTGAGAGACATGGAGATGGTGCAAGTGGGAGAAGGGCAGAGAGAGAGAGAGAAAGAGACCGAGAATCCCAAGCAGGCTCTGCACTACCAATGTGGAGCCAGATGTGGGGCTCACACTCACAAAACCATGAGGTCATCACTTGAGCCGAAATCAAGAGTCTGATGCTTAACCAACAGAGCCACCCAGGCACCCCTAGCTAATATATTATGCTGTAGCACATCAAATATTTGTTGACTATATTAACTTACCCACAAAATCATATTAACAGTATCACTGAACTATATAAATGGAATAACAACGACAAACCATAGAGTATTTAGAAGTTACCCAGGACTAACTAGTATACGCATTTTAATGATTTAATCCCACAATAACCCTATGGAATACTGCTACTATTATTACCACTTTACAGTTGAGGAAACCGAGAAACAGAGAGGTTAAGTAACTTGCCCAAAATCACATTGCTAGTTAAGTAGCAGATCTGGGGTTCAGACACAATAGGCAGTCTATTTCAAGTCTGTGCTCTTAATTTCTTTTCTATGCTGCTACACTTGCCATAGCCCATATCTGAGGACAGCTCAAAGTTAATGATAAATTACTAATGTAACAATCATTAGTCAACCCTTGAAGGATGAGAGAGAGAATCCATCTGCCTAGATAAACTTGATTCCCTGTCTGTGATGGAGACAAAACCTCCACCTTTCTATGGATGTCTCATGTAAAGGGGCTAGCCCCTTCCTTCTAGTGGATATAGTGCCAGAGCCTAATAAAGGGTCTTCCTGGGAACGCCTTCTGTATTTCTGTCCTTGTCCTGTGGCCGGGCACAGGGCGTACCCATACATAGCCCTGGCTATACCACATAGAGTTGTATGTACATACGGAGGAAAAAGGAGACCTCTGACCTTAGGATAAAAGCTTAAAAAACATAAAAGCCCTGAAAAATTCCAGAGCTATGGTGAGCAAAAGGAAACCTTTGTGCAAATGTCCTAAAGTCTTCCCAAATCCTACTAAACCCTTGCTACATTTCTAGATAAATAGGGTGGTCCTCACAAAGCTCCTTGGTTTCATCAGCTGGAAAATGAAGATAAAAAAATGTGCCTTGCAGGATCCTTTAAATAAGAAAATAATGTGAAATCCCTTCTGTAACCGATAAAGCACCACATGAGTTCTATGTTTATTCAATATTCAACCCTTCTATCATATATCTATAAAGGTCCTTTCTGCAGGTATTTTAAAAAAATTTTTTAATATTTTATTTATTTCTGAGAGAGAGAGACAGCACGAGCAGGAGAGGGTCAGGGAGAGAGGGAGACACAGAATCTGAAACAGGCTCCAGACTCTGAGCTAGCTGTCAGCACAGAGCCTGACGCAGGGCTCGAGCCCATGAACCGTGAGATCATGACCTGAGCCAGAGTAGGACGCTCAACCGACTGAGCCATTCAGGTGCCCCCTGCAGGTTTTAATTCTATTCTCTGAAAAACTACTGGAGAGAAGAGTACTGCTTCATATGATGATCCTTTAAATGCATGCTTCCCTCGCGCATGTGGTTGAAATTTTATCCTATGAATATGCTGGTGTAATAGAAACAAAAATAGAGGCAGCCTTAGCATGAGGTAGAATTTTTCTCAGAGACAGATTTGTAAGAGTACTTACAAACAAAAATGAAATGAAAAGGCAATTTTAGTTCAAGGTCGGATGACTCCGGTTAGCTCATTTAGACAAAGGATATACAATTTTGTTCTAGAGTTTGGGCACTCAGCAGTTTTGGAAGGTGTGCTATAAAAGTAGGACACAGAAATCTAGTTTTAGAAATCAGATTTTACAGACTGTGGCCCGCGTGCAGTGTCCAAAGAACAGGTCAAACAGGCCAACTGTGTGAAAGAAAAGTAAAAAATAAATCAGACTGGCATAGAGACAAACCCAGCAATTTGACCACACATTTCCACATTTCAATGCGTGATATTGGTATTACTAAGCAGAGCTAATGTGAGAGATATTGAGAAATTCATTTCGATTTTCCACCTGCCTCAGGTTTCCCAGACGCAAAATCCAAATAATGACATCTTTCTTCCCAAGGTGCTGTCACATGCTTAGGTGAAGGACACTGCATGAGGGGGGAAAGGAAACAACCTGTTATCTTGGCTCACCAAATGAGATCTTATAACCTTACCTAATAGATTGGTTAACCACAGGGCCAGATCTTCTTTCATCGGTAGCAAATTCGCTTCATGTCTGCTGGCCAGCCATTGGCTATACTGATGCATATCAGAAAGGCCAGGTCCACTGCGTACCTTGGGGCTCAGAGCAGTGCACATCATTTATCCACTTGTAATACCTGTTTTGAAAACAAAAAGGGAGTTGTTTTTTATACCGACTTGTCTTGTGAAAATCTTTCTGCTAGTGACACAGTAAGGAACCAGGTCCATGGACGTTTTAATGACGGGTCAGGTTTTTAATCACTAAACCCCATGAAACACTATTTGCTTCATCTGCATTGGCCCTATCAGTTTTGACCAATCATTTGGTAGGAAACAACGGCAATCTAAGGTCAAATAGAAAAATCACACACTAAGCTCTAAGCTCATGTGAAACACCATACTGGAAAAAGTCAATGATGAAGGCAAGAAATTTCACTAGTCAAAAGTAATAAAAAGGGCTTAATTAAAATATGAGTACCTAAATTGTGCACTCCCAACGTTTGGGTTCATATTTGAAACCACAGGTTTCCACAGAATTTTAGAACTGAGTGCAAGCAGTGACATATTTGCACAATTTATTGTAATCATAGGGTCACCTCTCTCAAAACTATTACCTATGCAATTAGGTACAGCACATGGTTCTTTGCAGATGGGTAAGTTAATATGAACTCACAGTTTAGATCATTGGTGCGGAGACAGGGGAGAAGGTGCTTTCAACGAGACCCTACTACATTCTCATTTACAGTTAATGAAAAACAAACAAACAAGAAAACAAAAAAACAAAAAACAGAGAGGATAAGTGACCCAACCGAGATCATATATACTTAGGTCATGGCAGAGACAGGCTTGAACCTGGGTCTTCATACTCTAAGACCAATAATCTTGCCAGAATGATATACTTTAAAAAGTACATTCATCAAGAACTCATACTATAACACAAGAATTAAACATAATTCTAAGAAATAGTACCATAGGGTTTTCTTTAATCTTATTTTGTATCTTCTTACTTTATATATTTTACATACTAGGTTTTGCTTGTGATCTTCAGAGTAGAAGTAATTAAATGTCTTTTGTCTATAAAATAAAAGATGATTTCATTACCACGACCACCTTATGAGTAGCCCAGTCCCCTGTATAGGTTGTAGAAAAGATGTTTGAATATATACTTGGCCTTGAATGTAGCACTCTGTATGCATTATTTATAGGACCTAAAGCAATAGAAGTACTACTGAAGTAGCTAAACAGAACTTGATTTTGTACACAAATAGTGCATATGAAATAACCAAGTGTAGTCTGACTAACGAAAATGAAAATATCTGTAGCTGGCAAGAAGTATGATATGATATAATGGGGTTTTCAGCTATATGTCATTATTTACAGTATTTTAAATTTACCAATATAAATCTATAAGTTGTACACACTTTTGTCGGTTCTATTCTTTGAAACTTTACATATTAAATAATCCTTTCCATTTAATATAAAACTCTAATTCTCTTATCATAGGTTAATCTTTTGCCTTTTAAAGACTGCTTTTGAAAAAAAAAATGACATTGGTGTTCAGAAAATGTAAAATGTGACTGATTTCCAAACATTCTGTCACAGTCTTAAAAAAAACTGGTAACGTGAATAAACACCTAAAAATGTCGTAAATGCATAACTTAAAAACACAGACAATTTCATTTCCAAAACAATTATGCTTTGGAATAACTTTTTGCAAAAAAAGATTACCATAAATTGTCTTTGAAAACATTTTTTTGTAAATCTCTATATATCTAATAATCTAAAGTGAACCAGTGCAAATGTGAAATAATTTTAATACACTTGTCCTATGTTTCTAAATTATCATTACAGGAACCAAAATATCATTATTGTCTTTTTTTTTTTTTTTTTGCAGTTAACCATCACATTATTCATACAATGTCCTGAAGCTTTCTCCAAACCCTGTGATTAAGTACCAGAAACCTAAAACATTTTTGCTCCAATTCTTTTAAAAATAGGTCCAGATCGGGGCGCCTGGGTGGCTTAATCGGTTGAGCGTCCAACTTTCGCTTAGGTCATGATCTCACGGTTCGTGGGTTCGAGCCCCGCGTCGGGCTCTGTGCTGACTGCCAGCTCAGAGCCTGGAGCCTGTTTCAGTCTGTGACTCCCTCTCTCTCTGACCCTCCCCTGCTCACGCTGTCTCTCTCTCTCTCTCTTGTAAAAATAAATAAAACATTAAAAAAAATTTTAAAAAATTAAAAAATAAAAAATAAATAAAAATAGGTCCAGACCCAGGAAAACATCTACCTATGGCTGGTTAAAATTCGTATAAGCTAGCCAGCCTCGGAAACAAACATTTAAGTAATAATACATTTAAGCACATGATTGACACATTTAAATAACTAATTTAAATCTTAAAAGGGTTACCTCTAAAATGTCTTTCTTCTCAAGACACAATCTCTCCCACTACTTTCCTGAAAGTGAGATGCTGTAGTTCAGTAACTTTACCTACTTCCTATTATGTGCTGTGCAACTTCCATTTAAGCATCAGGAGCCTACTTTGCTCTGTAAAAGCAAGAAGACACCTCAGATTCTTAAGCTCATTGTTCAGCAAAGAATTCATCAAGGGATAGTTTACAGTAAGCCTAATGGCATGTAACAGTTTCAATGAGCCAGAGGGACACAATCCTTCCCCTCAATACTTCCAAACAGTGAAGGTTTTATTTTCCTTGACAGTGGCACATTTATTTCTCATGTAGTCTGTTCTGTATTTTGCCAGAAATGTAATTCAAACTATCTTCTAATATATATAGATGATCCTTAAGTCAAAACACTAATTAAGAGTAACTAGGCAATTTTGTGATGCGGCTTCACAAAATTATATACAGAGGGGGGAAACAATAATAAGATTATATTTCCCCACGAAGCAAAGTGGGAGAAAGACGGCTTAGTGGGTAACTACATGGAAATTAAACAATTAAAGGTATATGATATACATAGACACCTAAAGTCACTGTCATAGACAAGGTCTCCTCTGTTTACGTGCCTTGGGAAACAATCGTGATTTCAATCCATGTTCTCCTGATCCATTTTTCATATTTCAAACCACCATCAAACCCAGCAAGCCTCTGTGGTTTAGGTGAAAGCATACGGAAATCTAGGATTTAAATATGGCAGAGACATGAATAAGACATGTGGAAATGAATCCGGGTAGGATCGAAATTTGGAGTGTGGAAGAATTATCCCATGGTGAAGTAGTTTCTAATTGAAATGATTAAACTGGCATGAGTAACAACCAAATGAACTTCTATTACTCAGATATAAGGATCACTACAGGATTGTAACTTTTTTATAATTTTCACCTTAACCCCACAGATGAGTGGAAGTAGACACAATGAACAAACTATAACAAAAAGGTAATTCTGATCCTTTGAATCCATTCAAAAGTTTGCAAAAACCAAAAGAGATGCCAAGGAGTAGCTTTTAAAGATGGGAAATAATGGGGCGCCTGGGTGGCTTAGTCGGTTAAGCGTCCGACTTTCGCTTAGGTCATGATCTCGCGGTTCGTGGGTTCGAGCCCCGCGTCGGGCTCTGTGCTGACTGCCAGCTCAGAGCCTGGAGCCTGTTTCAGTCTGTGACTCCCTCTCTCTCTGACCCTCCCCTGCTCACGCTGTCTGTCTCTCTCTCTCCCTCCTAGAAATAAAAATAAAACATTAAAAAAAAAAAAAATTTAAAGATGGGAAATAAAATGACTAATGGCCCATTAGACTTTAAGAAAAAGTTAGGTTTGGGGGGAAGAAAAACATTTTGTATTGTGTATGTAAACACTGAAAGATGTTACCATAAAAATTCATGTAATCTAAATATCCTTAAAGCTTGATAAGTGACGCTGGTAAGTGCTAAGCAAAGCCCATCGCTTTGGCAACAGAAGTAAGGACTCAAGTGCCTCCATAACTCTCTGAACTATGGCTTCTTCAAGCTGCATGAGTCTATCTAAAAATGGATAACTCAACCCTCAGGATTTGGAATTCAGAAAAATAAAACTTAAAGGGAAAAACATGCAGAAACTTAATACAGAATTCTTCAAAGAATGTGTGTGTGTATTATTTTTTCTTTCTTTCCATAGTAGACCTGATTCTGGAATAACCATTATGAATATGATGAGACTGAACTAGCCCAGGGGAAGAAGAAAAAATTAATGACTCCATAAGTAAAATATCATATGTTTGAAGACTGTTTAGTCTGTTGCTCTACAGTCCCAGTTGAAGACATCATAGTTTTGACTCTGAAAAAAAGTATTCTTTCACGCCACCTAGAGGTGTGCTTTGATTATGACCAAGATGGTTTCCAGACTATCTCTAGACTTTGCTGACATGTTATTAAAAATGTATTGCATAGAAAATAAAGTCGAAAGAAAGAAAAATAAGAATAAACTGATAAACATTGTATCACTACTGTCTGCTATGAGATCCACTAAGAAACCTGATTAATGGCTTAGAATATTAGAATTGGAATCAGAAGTGCTGGGCTTAAATACTGGCTCCACTACCTCACCACTGAATAGCTGTTCTTTTCCAGTTAGATGACTCTTTCTTTGTACTGGCATTCCCCAGTGTACAGAGTGGAGGCAAATACCTCAAAAATAGTTGTGAAGATTAAATATTTGTGCCAGTTTGGGGTATATATTTTATATCCAATAAATACTAGCTAAGCCTAAATCACTCTCATGGAAAATGTACCAAAATAAAACTCCTATTGACATATCTTTAAAAGAAAAAAACAATTCTATAAAATTCTAAAATAGAAAAAATAAACAGAAATATTTTATAGAACTATAAATCACTAAGAAAAGCCAAAAAAAAGGAAAAACAAAAATAAAGTATTGATGAAATAAATCCATAAATAATGGAAAATCCAAAGTTTTCTTCATATTGACAGGGATGAAACCCCAAGGTGAAGAATGACATGTTAAGTCCTAAAATGAGAAGCTTACAAGTATTTTTAAAAACAAATTTTGGTAACAAATTATACTTCATTTTTGACACCAGTTAAAGACTCGGAAGCTATTAAATGGGAGAATGCTCTACCTCCCAAAATAAATGAGAAAGGATGTCACAACACACCCCCAGCCTGACACACCACACCACACACACACACACACACACACACACACACACACACACTCAACTGTGACCATTTAAAACAGTGCTAATGAATCCTCAGTTAAGGTTTTCCATCCCTAAAGACCAATTTTGTTCTGATCTGCAGCACTGACCTCACTCCAATTCAATTTTGTGTGTTATGAGTGTGAAGCAATGCAGAAACAAAGTTTCTAGGCCAAAGCACTATTTTGTTTAATTAAGCAAACAAAAAACAACCTATGCCAAACACCCTTTCAAAATTTGGAGGGAGAAACTGCTATCTTTCAACTGAAATTCAAAGACCTAACAACCAAGGACCGCTCTAGATGGTTCTTACATCCTTCCAAGTTCTTTCCTCCTATGTGATCCATTTTGACTAACCAATAGTATCTCTACAAAGCTATGCATTCCCAACCAATGTCATGAAGGCCAAATTTTAACCTAAGGGTCTAATTAGAAAATAAAAGTCTAAAATTTAATCAGAAAGATTATTCTAGATCTCAGAAATGGACCCACATTTCTGGCTAATAAGCACAACTTGTGTACACACACACACACACACACACACACACACACACACACACCAAGAGTAAAGGCAAAATGATACTCATTATCAAATTTTCTAATTATGTAACAAAATCTTTAAACTCAAATGGACCATAGAAGATGTAACAGTCAAATTCCTGGTTTTTAATAAGAGACCGGAGACCTGAGATACTTTGGCCAAAGTAACAAGGTTATTTAGTCACAGAGTTATTAAAAATATCCCACTCAGCTCTCCTGGCGTCCATTTTCAAGGAATGCTAACTTTTTTTCCAGGAATCTCTTTCTCTTCTCATAGCCCCAGTGATGATTTGTCCTGAACTAAATGATGGTATACCTGTAATAATAATTCCTTCTCAAATCATGACCAAAAAAAAAATAACACTGAGTAGACATCGATTCTTATATTTTCGTGGCACTTAAAAGTTTTTTTCCAAGTTTTTAAAAGTCCTATTATTCCATTCTTCCAAACAACTTAGCACAAGTTTATAGACCCCCTACCAGCTTAACTTGAAACCTAATTTGAATAGAAAACCATCTGAAAGTAATTAATCAATTAGACTATTTGACTTAACCTCAAAGTTTCATCTAAGTTGAATAAGTAAACCTTAATTCATGAGGACACTTTGGGGCTTTGAATGTCATTTGTGATACAAAGATTTCTATAATGTAATTGAGGGCTAGCAGAGTTCTACACTCTATTGAACATATATATTTGTTGTGCGGAATAGTCTCATATAAGGGAAAACAGTAGTAAAAACTCCATTGACCCTGAAAACACTTAGGACAGAAAGATTACACAAGCATTACTCATTTAGACAAGAGAAATTTTGTATCTTCTCTCCAGTTCTTTTCTCTATTCCAAAAACACTGACTGGAAAATCTTGATTGTTCCTCAGGAGAAATGAAAAGAAAGAGTGCGATCCTGTTTGTGCCTCAATATCAAAACCACGAAGATACCAAAATGGTCTTAACATCAACTGCAGTTTTAACAAAGCTGGCAAACAAATTGCCTGAGCCTCATTATTTGTTTTCGGTCAGGTAATGTTGGCCTTCCAAAAGCTCAAAAGTCTAGAATACAGACTTGCAGGCTTGAATCAAAATTCTAAAATTATACATAAGACCCCTGCGATTAATGTAAGACCTGACATTTCACCATACCTGCAAGTTTAAGTTTTAACTAAGATTTCTTACCAAGATATTAGATATATACTGTGCCATATGACTTTATATCCCAGTGAAGCACAGCCCGCATCACAAAAAGTATGGTGAAGAAATAAGCCCCAAGTTTAGTAATGCATAGGCTGAAGTTCAAGCTACCTTTCCATTCCAGAGCCCATTCAGGGAGCCATGTGTGAAGGCTTCAGTGCGCACTGCAAAGGCTGCCTGTCCCATGCCTCAGAAATCTGTCCCTTACCTTCTCTTAGGCAGTCAGAACCAGGACGCCCATGTTGGAGAAGACCACAGCCACCGCCCCCTCCTCCGCAGTTAAGGGGGAGCATTCCTCGACAGGGAACTCATTGATCGATTTCAAAAGCTGGGCAAACTAGACCCCAGCTGCAGCTAATCAGTGTCCACACCGCGAAGAGGTTGGGGGAAGGAATCAATAAGCAACACGGGCTTGTTCCCAGCCCTGCGGCGGTGAACCTCAGCGCCAGGTGAGGGGGAAAGGTGGACCTCCTCTGCCTGGCTGGCACACCCGACCTGTCTGCGCCTTTATTTTAACACTGGGAGGCCAAATGGGTGTTGCTGTGCACATGCAGATCTTATTTCCCCCACAAAAGATCTCCTCGACACCACTGATTAAGCCTTGTTGGAGAGGGTTCTTGGGGAGAGGGAGGAGTTTACAAGAGGGACGGTAAAGTTTTGCAAACTCTTAACTACAAGTGGATGAAAGTGAAGGAGATGAGAGAATGAAGATGAGGAAGGTGGGGAAGCGAAGGCTTTGGTTTCCGGAGGGAAGGACTGAACAACCCACCCCGCACCCCAATTGTACTGGAATGCAGAAAACAGAATCTGTTAACCCTGCTTCTGCTCCCTCTCTGTTCAAGACCCTGGAAACTTCGAGTGTCTGGGCCGGTTAATGACAATTTACCTTACTGGGCTGATAGACCTAATGCCTCCAAAGCAAAGTTGGCTGCTCTGCTCCCCAAACCATTTCAGATTCCAAAGCCCCGCTCTTTGGATGAAAAGAACAATGCTACTATGCAAACTCTCCCCAAAGGGGGTTGATTCATAGGCTAGCGTTTTGGGGTTTTTTTTTTTTTCTTTTTTTAATTCGCGTAAAAGAACTCAACTCTGTGAAACCCATCAGTCGAAAACAGGGAGTATCTCTCCAAATCACAAGTGTCGTGCTTTTTCCTCCCATCCCCTCCCCCCATCTCCCCCCGCCCCCCACTCAAGGGAAACCTCCAAGATCAAACCACGAAGACCGCCCTCGCTCCGCTCGCCTCTTCCCAGGGACAGACCACGCACAGCACGCATCGCAGAGACCCTCGTGCACTCATGCAGAAGTGCGCGTTTGGAATCGATGCGCTCATTGGAAACCCTCACTTCCGTCCCTGGTTGGCTGAGCCGCCCCAGCGGGCTCCCGTGGCCGCGGTCATTCGGGCTGCTCCACAAGAGGGATGAGGAACACACGGTTGTGTCCAGGAGCCCGAGTCACCCACCGCCGTGCCCACCCACGCGGCGCCGGGGCCCGTCCGGCTGTCCGCAGCTCTCCGCCCTTCCCAGACGCGCCCCGAGGTCACGGTCAGGGCCGCCCCTCCCCCGCCGCCCCGCGCGCGCCCGCGGGCCGGGCCCCCCGCGCCGCGGCTGCGGAGCGCGCGCTGCGGGAAGCCGGCCGGCCCGCCTCGCTCACCGCGCGTCCGGAGCTGGCTGCTGGCGGCTCTCAGGGGCGCCGGGGCTCGCGGCCGGGCTCCCGCAGCGTCCGGCGCAGGCCCTGCAGCAGCCGCGCTCCGCACCCCAGCAACCCGGCGGCGGCAGCTCCGGCCGCTCTGCCCCTCTTCATTCTTCTCCGATGGCTCCGCTCCGTGCTGTTTGGGAAAACGATTTTTCCCCCCTGCCAGAAACAGATTTCCTACATTTCATCAGTCCACATAGACCGAGCGGAAGTAAAATGCTTACTTTTTCTGGTGGACGGCAAACCCAATTGACACTGATTTACCCTTCAAATGGGGAGAGATTGTATTACAAGCCCTTGGCAGCAATTCCGAGGTTGGGGCCAAACTCCAGCCCCCTTGTCCCCCAAACGCGAACCTAAGAGAGAAAGGGCGGGGGTGCGGTGGGGAGGGGATCATATTTAACTCCAGGGTTTGAACAGAGTCAATGGCTTTAGCACAATATTAAAATTGGGTGTTGGAAAAGTTTTCCTCTCCTGGCCAGTGATTTTGCAGACTCAGAGGCATGAGCTTTCCAGTAATTTCAGTCACTCTTCGTTCCAAATTGAACAATTTGATTTCTTACAATTCTTTTTTAAATATGAGATTTTAGAAGAGGCCGCACTCACGGCTGTTTTCGCTTTACAAAAGGAAATACAATTCCACCCTTCTTCTCTCAGTTAAAGCTCAGCTTTATGTTGAATGTCATGGACAATTTTCTCCAACTGTTGTTTATTAGTATGTGCATTCTGAGATGAAAAGTCTTCCCATGAAGTGGACAGATGTTCAAGTGTCTGCTTTACCTCTTCTATGCATGTGACTTGCTGTGGGTCCCAATAGCGGCAGGTTCCGCTTTCCACGGTGTGTAGATGAAAATCATCACACTTTTGTGTTGTGATTGTGTTTACATGCTCATCAGTGGCCTGTGCGTCTCCATCCCATGTACATGATTGCACTGACACAAGTATTCCGATCCCTTGAATATCATTTTTTTAATAGTGAGTGACCTACCCTATCTGCCTCCCCCCCCCCCCACCCCCATAGTAACTGCCTGGAGATCCACACAGCTAAATGATGTGGGTAATTTTCGATAATAATTGAAAAAAAGGCATTTTGCATGTATTATTGCTCTCATCTGGAAGTGCTTATTTGCTCTAAAACATCTAGAAACTGCATCAGTTGTTTGCTTGTAGTAGCAGTACAGATAAGGAAGAAAGACTGAAAAGCTGGGCAGCATTGAACTCCAAGGTTTTCATCTTAATTCGGTTTGATCTTGGCATCTCGCAAGAAAGGAAAAAGAGCCGTTCCTCATTTTACAGAGAAATAGCATTATAAAAAGCCTATATTATTGCTTAGACACACATAAACAACAAACTGTACAGAGCAGGTTGCTGATGAGTTTGAGTGAATGATGCTGAATAAGCAAAATTTCTCAGAATGTAACCAGATCTGAGTATTCCAGGAGTCCTAATAAAGTGCCTGGAGTTTCTGAATCTGTGCAATTTAAGTAGAAGGTCAAACATCCTTGATAATTTTCCATGATCAAAACATCACCAGCCAATAGACATTAATTGAAGTATCATCAGGGTGTGTAATAGGAGTTCAAAGAATCTCACACCATGAATTTTTGAAAATATTATATCCTATTTCTCTCCAGATATCAATATTCTTGTCATATTGTTCAATATTGATAACAAAAAAAGCAAAGCATCAGGCAGCATTTTTGTTGACTCAGGAGCGACGCTGGACCCAATCTGGGACAATAAAGAAGGTTACAGAAGAAAGCAGAGTCATTCAAATTACACCCTCCAAGGCCCTTCCTTCCTCCAATATCTGCATTATAGCACATCCTCTGTCCTTTTAGCAGGAGCCAAAAGGAAAATAGTAAGAGAAATATGCATTTTCTCCCTTCACATCTGAGCATTGTGCTAAATATTCTTTTGGTGACAAAACAGGAAATAATACAGAAGAGTTATGACAAGGCATCAAAATAATGTTTTCACTTAACATTTTTTCAGCATTTGTAACTACTCCTGTTTGATTTTCATTTTGTGATTTTTCAGAATCAAATTTCTGTTTATATATTCCAATTGGCCACTGACCCATTTGTCAGACACTCTTTTAGTCGAAGAATTTTCTTGCCTTGGTCTCAACCTAAGCGTGTTCATCTTAGAAAACCATGGCCCCACAGACCCAACTATAACGCCCCGATGTGAAAGCGTAAACAAGCGCCTCAATGAGGTAAAAAAAAAAAAAAAAAGTCTAAATACATTCTTGAAACCTGACAGCATACCAGAATAAAAGTCAAGTCAGATTTAAAGAAAACATAGTTCAGTTTTCCTTTTCAAGTTATCACAGATTAGAGGATCTCCATATTGAAAGTTTCAGGGTTAATACGTGTTTCAGGCATTCTAAACCTTCAATATTGTTGGGGCGCCTGGGTGGCTTAGTCGGTTAAGCATCCGACTTTCCCTTAGGTCATGATCTCGTGGTTCGTGGGTTCGAGCCCCGCGTTGGGCTCTGTGCTGACTGCCAGCTCAGAGCCTGGAGCCTGTTTCAGTCTGTGACTCCCTCTCTCTCTGACCCTCCCCTGCTCACGCTGTCTCTCTCTCTCTCTCTCCTAGAAATAAATAAAAACATTTAAAAATTTTTTTAAAAAATAAATAAATAAACCTTCAATATTGTCTCATATATGAACTGTGCCGTTTCCCTTAAAAAATATATACAGAAAATGAACAATAAATTCTTTCCTCATCTGTGGGTTAGCCTCCCTTCCTTCCCATTTCCCTCACTCTCTTCTCCCTCATCTCTTTCCCTCATGGAAATAATAAATACTCACTTAGAGTATGGGGCTCAGACAGCGTGTCAGAATACATTCAATAACATGGAAAGAGACACTGGGTAAGATAAATTTGCAAAGGTGACCAAGACATTGTGATAATCCCAAATAGCTTCAAAAAGGCACTTAAAGGGGCGCCTGGGTGGCTTAGTCGGTTAAGCGTCCGACTTTCGCTTTGGTCATGATCTCGTGGTTCGTGGGTTCGAGCCCCGTGTTGGGCTCTGTGCTGTCTGCCAGCTCAGAGCCTGGAGCCTGTTTCAGTCTGTGACTCCCTCTCTCTCTGACCCTCCCCTGCTCACGCTGTCTCACTCTCTCTCTCCTAGAGATAAATAAAACATTAAAAAAAATTTTATAAAAAAAAAAAAGGCACTTAAAGATGACAAATGATAGCCGTAGAAGCAAGTGAGAAGAAAGATACAGAAAGCAGCAGGCTGACACAGGCAGTGATGTTGTGGAACCACAGGAAGCCACGGAATAAGTGAAACACTTACATTTTATTGAAATACTGTATCCGTGATGTAAAATATGTTTATATTTCCCTACCTAGCATCTTGCCCCACAGTAGGGGTCTTCAATTGATATACATTGAAATAAATGGTTTTTAAATATCATAAGGCAAACAAAAGCCCCGTCATGGTGATTACAAATACTGTTAGGGCTAAAAAGTGAAGGCTGTGACTTTTCATCACCATTCATATATGAAACTACAAAGAGCAAATGAGAGAAATTTCATGGGAAAAGTTCAAGTTTTACTCAGTTTGACATGCAGCTTAAAAAAAATCTATTGCCTTTACTCTCAATGGAGAACTTTAAACTTTATAAGCACAGCACAACAGTAGCAGAGATATTCATTCCCTACTGTTCAAGACTCATATTTTTGCAAAATGTGTGCTATATATAAGCCTATGTCTTCTCGCCTTTACACAGGGGATAGATTAAAACCGTTTCATGAAATATGCCATTTATCTCTTCTAGTTTTAAATACCCTGTACAACTATACTGTTGTGTGATTTTCCTTGTCTATGTTGGAGGTGGGGTTTTTTATTTGTCACTCATTAGATATTTTTGTGGTTTGTTTCTAAATCTTTTGTTAAAATATTATGCTATCCTCATCGCAAGAAGCTCAAATTTAATAATGAGTGTTTAATATAAACTATTTTTACTTCAATAACCGTATCTTTCATTTATACAACTGTTATCTCTAGCATTTAGAATGCCAATGGGTATATAGTAGGCACTCAATAAATGTTGAATGAATAAATGACTATTACAGTAAAAGCCAGTCTCTTAGGAAACTTACTACTAATTGGTTAGACTTTTATATATTGTCTTTAATTTAGTAGTTTGGAACTTGGAATAGAAAAATGATGTTAAAATAACATTATAAATGATGGTTTCATTCCCAAGCTAGAATCATTTCATCTGGTAAAATGTAACTAGCGTTCAGTAAAACAGATGCTTGCCTGTGTGCCAGGCTTATAAATGAGGTCAGTCTGTGTCACTTGTCACTTCATTAAAAACCAAGGTTGATTTGGACTCAAGGTTTAATCATAACCAATATAATATGAGTGCAATGAAAAGTAATAGAAAAAAATTACTACTTCGGTGGTGTTCAAACTTTTTTATTGTGACCCATGATAAAAAATGCATTATGGAACAGACACATGGACACGCACTCAGACACCCAGAACCAACCCAGCTTTCACGTAACAGTACTTACCTTCCTCCTTTAGTGCGCTCTGATATATTTTTTAATTTTTTTCTGATATTTTTCTTTTTTTTTTCTAGTCTTTCTATGCCATTCCTTTGAAAAGAAATGCTGTTGAAGAACTGCTAAATGCATTTCACAACCCACAGTTTGAAAAAAAAATCTGACCTAGAAACTAAACTAAGGAAAGAATCAGTCAAAATGAAGATAAGGTATCAGTAAACAGATGGTTGCAGTACAAACTACAAAACAGATGTACCTATACGTTGCTGGCGGTAGACTTGACTTGATGCAACGTCACCATATTCCAAACATTGTACACCCTCACACCTCCATGCCTTTGCTCCTGCTGACTAGAATGATCTTCTACCTTTTTACTTTCTCCCTCAGAAGAAATCAGATTCATTCTTCCAGGAGCAGCTTCATCTTCTTTGTGGTCCTCGGGATTTCTCTGGCAGAAATAGTGCCGTGTCTATCTGTCTGGTGCTCTGAAAAAGTTTCCATCTCTTGTGTATCTCATTTATAAGGTAGCATCACAGTGATTTTCTTATGCATCTATATCTCCATCACCTCCCCCCCTCCCCCCCCCCAAATTGTGAGTCTCTTGAGAACAAGGACTAGGTTATACATCTTTGCAGATCTAGTTTTCAGCACAGTACCAAACCAAAGGTTGTTGACTGATTGAATGAATGAATAGATAGTGATGGACCTCACACAAGAAGGGAAGAACTGTGTGTATCACAAAAGAACTAAGTGGAAATTCTTCTCCAGAGATGGCGGCAACTGCGGAGTTTGCATCATTGTGGATAGAACAATTTACATTCTAAGTGACATTTTACTGTCACATTTCTTGGGACTCAAGAAATTACATTTTACATTACATTTTAAGAACACTGATAATGACAAACTAAGGATTACTTTGTTGAAGGATGAGGAAACTTGCTGAAACTTCCATTATCACAACTTTATAACATAGTTTATAAACAGGGAAACTTTGCCTACCGCTGATTTACATGAAGCATTTAGAGAAATAGATCTTCATTGAAGGGCTTTTCTAGACCAGGCAAGTTGGCACGATATGTGGCGCACTTAGCTCAACATGAGAGAGCAGTGCAGGAAGTGGTCAGGGGTTCCCTTGGCAGAGGCGAGCACTGCTGCTTTCGCGGTAGCCACTCGGACTCCAGAGATTTGCAAAGAGATTTCACCAGCGATTGTCCCCACTGAAACTGTCAAAGAATAAACATATTAAATTGTAAAAAATAATAGCCATCACGGTTAGCATAATAATTAAGAATCCAGATCTGAGACAGACAAAACCAAGGTCGAGTTCTAATATCTTCGCTTAGTTGCTAAAAATTATGTGCAAATTACTTAACCTTACAAACTTCGTTTCCACATCTGTGAAGTGAGATTAACAAATGGCTCCTCTCTCATAGGCATGACTTGAGTGCTGTATAATAGAATACCTGTAAAATGATAAGTTTAGTCTCTGACATGTAGCAAGTGTGAAATGAATGTTAGGTAGTTTATTACTAAGTGAGCACCTAAATCATCTCATTGACTCATGACAATAATTCCCCACCCCAACTCCAGGGACCTTACCATCATTAAATATACACAAGGTCAGAGAATTTTATACATCTTTTCTCTGTATTTTCTTTCCTCCCCACTTTATGGCATTCCATCTTACACCCTTTTACACCAATGGCCTCATAGTTCATTCATTTGTTCGTTCTTTCATTCATTCATTCATTCTCCACCTTGTCTGTGTACTTATTATATAAAAGTGAGGTCGTATGCCCTGCTCTCTGGGAGCTCACAATATAATAGGAAAAATGGTCTGTTGAATAGCACAGAGCTGGGATTCAGATTCATGCCTGCCTGCCTGCCTGCCTTCCTTTCCTTCCTTCTGACTTTGCTTTCTTTTTACTTTCTTTTTAAGGAGAGAGAAGAGCCTATACTTTAACAGTTTTTACTTCTGTTAACTAAAATGAATTTATGTTCCAAGTTTATTTTGTTAATGTTTATTCATTTTTTTAAATATTTTTTATTTATTTCTAGGAGAGAGAGAGACAGCGTGAGCAGGGGAGGGTCAGAGAGAGAGGGAGACACAGACTCTGAAATAGGCTCCAGGCTCTGAGCTGGCAGTCAGCACAGAGCCCGACGCGGGGCTCGAACCCACAAACTGCGAGATCATGACCTAAGCGAAAGTCGGACGCTTAACCGACTAAGCCACCCAGGCGCCCCATAATGTTTACTCATTTTTGAGAGAGAGAGGGACAGAGTGTGAGCAGGGGAGGGTCAGAGAGAGAGTGAGACACAGAATCTGAAGCAGGCTCCAGGCTCTGAGCTGCCAGCACAGAACCTGACATGGGGCTTGAACTCACAAACCATGAGATCATGACCGAGGCAGAAGTTGGACACTTAAGCAACTGAGCCACTCAGGCGTCCCTATGTTCAAAGTTTAAAATATGGGGATATAATACTCAGAAAGAAAGTAATAAGATCATTTTTGGAAAGAGGAGATCATTTGTGTTGGGTACCCTCACTCCAGGCCCGATGAGCTGCCCCTGGCCCCGAGGGCTCCATGTCACATAGACTTAATCAAAAGCCTTATAGTGATATGAAAAAGAACTCACAGAAAGAAACACAGCAGAAGGTGTGATGACAGATCTTCTCTCCAGGAAAAGTCAAGAGAAGGCCTCAAACCCTACTTAGAAATAGTTTCCTTCCTTTTGGCTTTGGCTACAGGAGAGGATAGTTGCGAGTCAGGAAAAGCTTCTTGTTAATTAGCTCCCACTGCATAAGCAGGCCAAATAGCACAGAAACCGCAAGAGCTTATTATAAGAAATTGGCTCTTGTGATTAGCAAGTCCCAAGATCTGCAGGGTGAGTTGACAAGCTGAAGACTCAGGAGAGCTGATATAGTTCCCGTCTGAAGGCCAGAAGCCTCAAGACCCAGGAAGAGCCAATGTTTCAGTTTGAGTCTGAAGGCAGAAAAAAAAGGCCATGTTCTAGTTCAAAACTGTCAAACATTCTCTCTCACTCAATGGAGAGTCAGTCTTCCTATCAGGCCTTCAACTGATTAGATGAGGCCCACCTCACACTAGGGAGGTCAATATACCAATTTATATGTTACTCTAAAAACATCCTCATGGAGACACTCAGAATAGTGCTTGACCAAATATTTGGTCCTAGTCAAGCTGATGCAGAAACATATGCACCACAGGAAAATGAGGTGACAAGGACATAATGTACCCACAATCGCTCTAATCTCCCTGAGGCCAGCTACTAGACAACTGGGGGAGCCCCTGTGCTCTAAAATTATCCAGTCCACAGGAAACTCTAAAAAACGTTGTAAACCCACTGAGCTTGACACTTAAAAGCTGTCCCCTACAGCTCCAGTTTGCTGATACTCTGTCCTTGCAACACTTTACATGGCTCTGCCTGGCACCCTTCTCTTATTTGGAGCTGTAACAAAGAGTTCTGACTTCAACCCCTAGGGTCAGTATGTTTTGCTGTGTCCTCCCATGAAAAGAATCTTTAAATTTATAAAACAAGAAGGAAGAGATGGTAGGGCGCCTGGGTGGCTCAGTCGGTTAAGCGTCCGACTTTCGCTTAGGTCATGATCTCGCGGTTCGTGGGTTCGAGCCCCGCGTCGGGCTCTGTGCTGACAGCTGGCTCAGAGGCTGGAGCCTGCTTCAGATTCTGTGTCTCCCTCTCTCTCTGACTCTCCCCTGCTCACACTGTCTCTCTCTCTCTCTCTCTCAGAAATAAATAAAAAACATTTAAAAATTTTTGAGAAAAAAAGGAGAGATGGAGAACTGTGTTTTTAACCTATTGCCCGTTCTTCACCTTATTCACATTTCCAGAATTCCCCTCTTACAGGATCACTGGATTCTTCCTGCTTTACTGTGGTTCTCTCTTAGAATGTTCCTCCCTTCTCACTATCTCCTTGCTATAGAAATACAGTAATCATACTTCCCTGTGCTCATGGGTTTTTGTAAGTTATTTCAAAATACTTTGTAAAAGTGAAAACTAAAGAAGAGTAAAAACATATTAAAATTTTAATAGAGTACAAATGAAAGTACCCACCATAGGGTACAAAAATATGTAAGTGCTATAAGCAACACAGACACAGACACACACACACACACACACACACACACACACATACACACGCACACACAATCATGACAGATACCATCAGTGGGAAAGTAATAGCAATAGCTCTGCGTGATATCCACCATAACTTGAACTGCCTTTGACTATTTCCACTGTCAGCAATTTTCTTTAGCTCATATATCTTGTAGCTTTGGAATAAAGCATGGGGATGATTTTCACTTGTTAATATTGCTTTACCACTTGGTGGTGGATTCGTTGAAGCATAAGGTTTACTTCTCCATGCTTTTGTTTTATTTTTTAAATTTCCATAATTCTTCATCATTTACCTGGATTCTACATCGTTTTTCTTCTCCAACACATGAACATTCTCTTCATATTCATTCAATTTTTTCCTTTACACAATCCTGTTATATATTTTTTTCTTTTTCTTACATCATCCTCTTTGCTTCATCAGATATTTATTTTCAACGTCCCGTGCCTAAGGCAAATCTCCCTAATTGGTGGTTGGTGTCTGTCATGTGCTGAATTAAGAAGAACAGCAGGGAGGTTACCCAGCTCCTTTCATTAATGACATATGTTGTTGCAACTCAGGAGGAGACTGGGGAAAGCTTCAAGTTTCAGGAAATGAGGCCAAGTTGAAGACCGGAGGTCTGAGTCAAGAATCAGAAGAGGCATCAACAAACTAGGATACACTCTAGGGTAAGTTTTGTAGAAATTATGGATGTGATTGAAATAAGAAATTTCCAATTCATTTTGAAACATTTTTTTGCTCCTTGCTCATAAATAATGTTGGTCTGCAGTTTTATTCAGACAATATGACGCCACCTAAAGATATTTTTATTTTTTACTGAAAAATATTTCTATGAAATAACAGGGATAAAATATGATCCAAGAGGCACAGAAAGTACAAAACCATACTATAGACAAAAAGTTCATTTAACAGTCTTCCTCAGAATTATTAGATGACTTAAAAAATCTCATATACTCACGCTTAATCTTTGCACTAATTTTGCTAATTAAAATTTAATACTTAACCCTAAATATTTGTGCCAGACACATAGAAGGTAAGGGAATAAAGCTAGGCTCTGTATCAAGAAAGAATATTATTTACGTTTTATGATTTGGCTTAATTTTGTTTTTGTCTGAGTGAGCAGATGAGGCATGTATGAGGCCTGCCAAACCATGCATTAATTTTTTTCACTGAGGTAGCGTTTATAAGTGGAAGCAAACTATGTATGGGAATTATACAGATGTCTTCATCAATACAGACACTAATTTTTTTCCAAAACAAACTGGCGATTTCTGCTATTTGGAAGTCATGATTTCAGCAAAGTACAGTAATTTTTTTGTTGCTCTTGTTTTTCAAGTCCTTTGAACAAATTTTGGAATTAAAGAATAGATGGACATTCTGATCATGATTTCGGAATGCTTCTTGCCTTATTACACACTTACCTCAGAGTGTTTTCTATGTGTTTTTTTTTTTTTTATCATTTAGGAAATCTTTATTGAGAACCGAAGATAGGTCCTGTGGGATATAAAGATGAATTAGACACAAACTTTTCCTTGAAATACATTCTATGGGTGGAGGAAACAGACATGAAGAATTAGCCTAAGGCAGAATGAAATAAATGCTGAATATCAGTATGAGCAACCATCCACAGAACAAAGCGATGCAGAGTTGGCGTGTCCCTGGGAATCAGGGCAGGTGGTGTGGTGCGGTGACCCTCACAGGGGAGACGAGCCCAGGAGCAGAGGTGTGGGTGTGTCCGGTCTTCAGGGAACGAGGGGTGGTCTGGAAAGCCTGGGCGTTCAGATCATAGAGGCTAGTAGAGAAGATGAGGCTCTGACCAGATTTCAGATAGTATTGGATAGGATATTAGGAAGTTTGGACTCTTAAGAGTATAACTCAAGCTTCAATTCAATTAATTTTCTAACAGATTTGGTTATTAATTCAGACATAAGCATCACACAATATATTTTTTCTCTAATGAAAATTGTATTTTCTAAACATTTTTTTTAATGTTTTATTTATTTCTAGGAGAGAGAGAGAGAGAGAGACAGAGTGAGCAGGGGAGGGTCAGAGACAGAGGGAGTCACAGACTGAAACAGGCTCCAGGCTCTGAGCTGGCAGTCAGCACAGAGCCCGAGATGGGGCCCGAACCCACGAACCACAAGATCATGACCTAAGTGAAAGTCGGACGCTCAACCGACTAAGCCACCCAGGCGCCCCAGAAAATTGTATTTTCTAACCATGAGCAATAGTATATAGTTAACCATTTAACTATTTACGGCCTTTTACTTTCATAATAAAGACACAGGTAGAAACTACATAAATAGGAAGGAATGTCTATTTTCATCAGGGAAAGGGGGTAACTTTTAAATTCTTATTTATCTCCCATCACTTGCACCTATGAGTTACTTTACAAGTGATTTTACACTTACCTAGGAAGAAAAGTATTTGAATAATTCTGACTGGAGGGGTTTTGAACGATTCGTGAACCATTAAGCAATAATGACCTCATAGTCTTTAGCCTTGTTTTTAAGCACCTTCACCCAGGTACCACCTCATGCTCTAGTTTCTATGCTGTGTAACAAAGCACCCCAGATGTAGCAATGGAAAACAGCAACCACATAGATTTGCTTACAAACTCTCTGGGAAATATCAAACAGCGCAGTGCAGGATGGCTTTTTTCTGTTCCAAAACGTCTCAGGTGGGGAAGCTCAGTTGGGACCTGGAATCACCTGCGGACTTTGCCACTCACACACCTGGTGTCTGGGCTTGGATGACTGAAGTCTTCTTTGTGTGAACTGGCCTTCTCGCAGTAGGGTGGCCAGATTCCTAGAGGGAGTGTTGCTGGAGGAACTTCCTGAAAGCAGGCAGTCTGGGAGATCCGTGGGAGCTGCAGGCCCTTTTCGGATGTAGCCTCAGGAGTTACATTGCATGCCTTCTGGTGCGCCGTGTCCGTCTATCCTTCCAATAGGAGCAGTGTCAACTATTTCTGTTACCCTGTTTATTTTTTTGTTTATTATTATATTTTAAATGTTGCTGTCTTTACTTTGACAGAGAGAGAGAAAGAGTGAGAGTGGGGGAAGGGAAGAGAGAGAGGGAGAGAGAAAGTCCCAAGCAGGCTCAGTGCTGTCAGAGCAAAGCCCCATGCGGGGCTCAGAATTCACGAACCCTGAGATCATGAGCTGAGCCAAAATCAAGAGTCAGGTGCTTAACCTACTGAGTCACCCAGGCGCCCCTCTAGGATCCTGTTTAAACCTGCCAGGCCCAGTAACCCAATCACAACTATGACTGTTGACTATTTGAAGTTTTCTTCTCTCTTAGACTGGGTCTTGCTGATGCAGACTCTATTGTATTCATTAGTATATCCCTAGCACATAATATGGTACATGGTATGGGTTCAAGAAGTATTCGTTGAAAGAATGAATAAGCTATGTTTTGAATGCATCTTACCTCATTTTTTCATATTGCCAGTCCTCATAGCTAGAATACCCTTCTCAATCCCCTGTCTGCCAATTAATATCTATATCTATCATCTATCTAGCTGTCCCTTAATGAGAAAAAGAACACTCTAATATGAATTGTACATGATGATGTACTAGTAGCTGCACTAGATGCCTTGCAAACATGATTTCAATGAGTCCTCATAACAAATGTTATGATCTCTTCACTGCAGATGAAGGAACAGACTCAGAAAAATTAAGTAACTTGTCCAAGGTAAACTTAAAAGCAACACTGGTATTAATCCCAGGTCTGATTCCAAAATTTGGTTGAGCTCAACAAACACTAAACACCAACTTTGTAACAGTGATGATGCTAAGAACCAAAAGTTCAAAACCTTAGTCCCTCCCCTCTAGAATCTCAATGTCTATTGAAAAGAAGTCTTACCATCTAAGAAAATAAATATCCTTTCCAGTCCATCAGCTTGCATCCCTACATCCTGTAAGTTACTGTAAAAAGTAATGTGGACTTCGAAAATACATGTAAGAACACAGTCATCCCATTCAAAAAGGTGAAGTTAGAGCTAAGATGCACACATCCATTTGAAAATGCAATTGGCTTGTGTATTCTTGCCATTCTTGGGGAGGAAAGACCCTGCACAACGACTCCAGACTATTGAATCTCCTAGTGGCAATATACCTCGATTGCTGACGGATCCAGTAGGTTCGTGTCATTAAACTATTATGCTGGGTGCATCATAAAAAGAACCTAACTTGTAGTAAAAGGCAGTAAATAGTAAATGACAAATTAACAGTCCAGCCACAAGTGTTATTGGAATCTGGAAGCAAAACAGATTACTTTCAGCTGGGGTTATCAGGAAGGACTCATAAAAAAGGTAGGATTTGACTTAGGTTTTGTAGCATGGAAGTAAGTGTTTCATGTGAAGCAGAAGGGAAGACAATGGTTCCAGATAGGTGCAAGAAACATTAGTCCCAACACAGTTGAGAAAAGAAAAAACAAGACTGTTCTAGAATAGAAATGAAACTACTTTCGTCAAATTAGAGGTAAGGTGCATTTTTTAAAGAAAACATCATAAAGTAGAGCCTGTATATATTTCTTGCTACTTTTTCAGCTCTTATACGTACAAAAATAATATTGTCTTTCTTTTCCTGAGAGCTTTGTATTCTGCAAAGCTATTGAGTCTTATTCTGACCATATATATTTAAAAAAAAGAGTGACCAGAAAGACCAAAAAGAAAGAAAGAAAGAAAGAAAGAAAGAAAGAAAGAAAGGAAGGAAGGAAGGAAGGAAGGAAGGAAGGAAGGAAGGAAGGAAGGAAGGAAGAAAGAAAGAAAGAAAGAAAGAAAGAAAGAAAGAAAGAAAGAAAGAAAGAAAGAAAGAAAGAAAGAAAAAGAAGAATGGAAGGAAGGAAGGAAGGAAGGAAGGAAGGAAGGAAGGAAGGAAGGAAGGAAGGAAAGTTCAGAAACAGAACTTGGCAGTGTGCTAATTCTACTTCATTAAGCTGCTTACACAGTTGGTGTATGAAGGAGGTTTTTGATTTCTGAATTACCATTTAAAAGAGATGCCATACAAAAACAACTTAATGTAGTCAATGTCTTATGACTCCACCTTTCTCAAAATACACTTTTAGTTTGTAGTTCCAGTGGCCTACTTCCTTTAATAAGGTCTGGGGTGCCCTTCCAATTTCCTATCATTTAGGTGTCAGAATAATATTCATAGTTTATGTTCTTCAACTATACACCTAATGAGATTACAAAATTCAAGAACACATAGATGGATTTAAAGTTGAAAATGTTTGAACCGCTGGAATTGAGTGCTAGATTTAGTGTACTTTAAATTTGAAAAATTAGAGGAAAGTAAGGGAAAATCTGGCAGCTGTATAGGCAATGAAAGGAATTCATCTTAATCTACACTGTAGAGATATTCAGTCATCTTGTTTAAATTAAGCTATTTTTTCCTTTTTACTAAAGTCTGTGGGGAAAAAAACTAATTAAAATTATCACATTGCAAAGTTAGAGGAGAACAGTGTTCGCTTTAATCATTTTTCACTATACACAATTGCAGATATTAGCTGTTATGCTCCTGGTTGGGCAGAAGATAAAAATACCCAATTTTTTTTCTCACCTAAATGAATAAAATTAAAGGTATTTTATATTTTTACAACCAAGAACACCAAGAGCAGAAAATTTGATTTGAACTAAAAAAAGTTAGGAATGTTATGCTGATGAAAGAATTTCCGTCTCTATTGGAACCAGGAAATAGGAAATGGAGAATCTCATGAATGCACCCTCAGAAGAACAGAACTTAAGAACTGAGATTTCTCATCAATGCCTGGTTTACACATGAGGGAGATTCATCTCTTGACCGATTAACATTGCTAAGAATCCCACTCCATCCTCAAGCCCATGAGTATAACTTGGATTGGGGGTGAACTCCCCACTCTTTGCATTCCTGGACCATAAACACATCCCACCCCACACCCTCAATGGACTCGCTCGCCTGTAGCTTGCTACAGTATGCATTTCCCAAATGGCAGTGCCTCTGCTATTCCCAAATAAACTCAATTTCTGGTAATTTTGAGGTTGCCTCAGTTTACCTCTTTATATAGGTTGACGTGCTTTAAAAATGACATTTTTTAATACACAATGCTTTTTAGCATAAAATTTGACATTTTCAAATTTGCTTAAAATTATATTGGTGATTGTAATTTCTGACTTTGTAATATCTCAATAACGTTATTATTTAGCACATATCTCTCTGAAAAAAATTTTCTCAATGTTTCCCATTGTACAGTCAAATTTAACTTGCTACATATCTTATTTAAACCTGGCCTTTATTATTATAACTACTTTATTTTCCTTCTACCTTACAATTCCCTCAGTAATTTTGTCTAGTTCTGAACTCTTGGCATTTTCTGAGCTGTCCAAGGAAAACTGAAATGTCTTTAAATGGATCCAGGTACTAGGAACATCCTGGAAAAAGAGATGTTGTTCATTTGGATATATCTCCTCTTCTCTGTCCAGCATCAATAAACAGATGAATACCAAACTATATCAGCTAGAGAAAGGTATAGGCTCATCACATATAACAAGAAATAAGGGCTTTTACTCACTAGATCTGCTTAAGTAAAGATACACAAACTGGTAGAAAATTACAACTTTCATTATCCCACTCAAAGAATAAAGAAACAAGAAATATTAGTTATAGCACTTTTGCTTCAAACATGTCTCCCTCCCCTCAAATGCAGTGTTTCCCTCACATTTGATGGTGAAATATTCCCTTTGAAGCCTCCCTTTATATTTAAAATTCTGTAACTTACTGATAAAAACATTACCAGAAGGAATTTTTACATTCCAATAAAATGTCTCTGTGATACCGTGAATTTTGTTTTAATCACTTATTTGGCTTATTTCGGCCAGTTTATTTTGCAATGTTAGGAATCTTTGGGGAAAACGCTTCTTGACATTAATGATATTAACAGACTAGCCCAATCTAAGAACTAAGATTGGGTCTGGAAGCTATTAAAAACAAGAAACTTTCTTGAGAACTTTTCCACCATATTTGCTATTCTGTGAGAGAATATTAATAAGGAAAATTAGATTCATCTATCGCTTTTTCAAGGAAAATTTGAAATGAATTGATATATCTATATACATGTATTAGACATGCATACTCTGCTTTCCATTTCCTTAGCTTTATTTTTTTATATATTAATTCTCTCAGGACATTTCAGGTTATATGTCTGGAAACTTCAGCCATCCAGAAAAAAAAGAAGGTTGGGAAATAATGAAAAAAATGTGCTGAAAGAATTCACATAAAAGTTTTTGGAGACTTGAAAATGAGAACAACAGACACTTAAAAAGTTATTGAACCAGAAAGAAAAAAAGCCCTTCCTGGCAAGTAGTTATATAGCAATATACTGATAACTGTGGGATAAAAATAAAGGCATCCAGACATTATTACAGAGCTCTCCTCCATGGAAATCAAACTCCCAATTCAAAGGTAAAGAGAGAAACTGATTCATCTTTTTTTTTTCTTTCTGGTTTGAATGTTAGAAGAAAATAAAAACACCAAATGTAAAAGAAAAATGAAATCTTAAAAATAAACGTAGTTCAATTATTTAGTTCAAGTATCTTATTAGAAATTTCATTTCATTTATATATGTACAAAACACACATATAAATAGAGAAAGGTGTTAATCTGTGTAATGATGTATAGTGATAAAACTATATACAATATATTCTATTAATGCCAAGATGAATTTCATCATTGTCCTTATTATATAGAATTTAAAAAAAATATGTTCCAAGCAGTGGAAAATACATAAAAATGATAAAAGTCAGAAAAGCTTCTTCAAGTGTGATTGATTCAAGTATTTAAATAGTTTCTGAATATTAGCAGTCCAAGAGGTATCAATTTAAAAAATGCTCAGATTCTGGGAATTGAATTTGAGATTATTTAAGGAACTGGAGAGAGACTCTTGTTTAAATTCTTCCCTTTGCATAATTCAACCCATATTTTTAATAACTCAATCCTTATGCAATCAAGATGTCTTCTTGAGTTAGCATACTATTCACAAATAATTTGCTCTATTATCTAGAACACCAATCCAGAGGACCCTAAAGAGTGTAAGGGATGATAGTAGTCTGGGATTAAACAAATTCATAAAAATTTCTACTTGGCCATCTTTTTCTATGAGCTTTTTATTCTCTTTTTCCCAAATACTGCTATCAGTCAAAATCAATACCAATCCAAACGTTCCATTCCAAATGTAAAGAGACTTCACCAGGGGTGCCTGGGTGGCTCAGGTGGTTAAGCAATCGATTGTGGCTTGGGTCATGATCTCACGGTTCCTGAGTTGGAGCCTCGCATTAGGTTCTGTACTGACAACTCAGAGCCTGGAGACTGCTTCGGATTCTGTGTCTCTTTCTCTCTCTGCCCCTCCCCCAACTGCTCTGTGTGTGTGTGTGTGTGTGTGTGTGTGTGTGTGTGTGTCTCAAAAATAAATAAACATTTTTAAAGATTTAAAAAAGACTTCACCAATCACTTAAAGAGAATATGCTAAGTAATTTTGATTCTCCTCTCAATTAAGATATTGATTCTTCTTCACAAAGAATTTTCCTATCAATTTACCACCCTCTACCCACCGTCCTTAATGTTTCCTCTGCTACTTCCTTAAAGAAACTGATTTTATATACTTCAACTATTGCATTATTTTTCTACTGGACCTCCATTCAAGCCATTTGTCGTAGCGGGCTATAACCAATTCTCTACATTGCGTTCTAGTAGATATAATTATGTCATTATTAGGCTCCAAAAGTGTCAGTAGCATTTGATTGCCAATTGAGCACAGACGCTGTTACTAAGTCCGATCTTCCGAGGTCTTCATGAACACTTCTACCATTTCCTACAGTAGACAGGAGATTTTCAGAGTTACAGATTTCATAGATTTATAATCTATCTATATATCTAGATAGAAACATTTATCTATACACACATATATATTCTTTTTTTAAGTTTATTTATTTATTAGAGAGTGGGTGCAAATGGGGTAGGGACAATTGAGAAAGAAAGAGAGAGAGAGAGAGAGAGAGAAGATCCCGAGCAGACTCCACATTGTCAGTGCAGAGCCCAATCCAGGGCTCCAACCCACAAAACACGAGATCATGACCTGAAGTCGGACACTTAACCAACTAAGGCACCCAGGCGCTCCCTCCCCCCCGCAACATATATATATTTTAAAGTAGGCGTCTAAGATAATAGTTGCAAACCCTCATTTTTCCAAGTAATGAAAACACAATATTACCATTTAATATCATCATTGCTTTATAAAGAAATGATTTTTCCCCTTTGCTTAAATTAATCATGTTTATGAAAACATTTCACATTGTTCTGTCGTCTATTTTTCATGTATCACTGTAATAATGATGACTTTGTCATAAGTTGGCAGCTGTGTATGGCAATGAAAGGAATTTGGGAATCGCTGTGCTAGACTACTCAGCATTCCCCTAACATATACTGATTGATAATATTATGACTCACAGACTCGTGTTAATTATAGGAATGGCTGAGAATTCAAATAACTGTGTCAAGGTCTTGGCAGGAAATAGGCACAGTCAGCAGGGATTTTGAAAATAATTTAACAAAGCAGTATTTACAGAGGTATGCCCAGGGTTAAGGGAATCAATAAGGTATGTTAAGACATCCAGGGATAGCAGCAGCCAAAGTCCCCAGGACTCCAGGGAGTAATAGTTGCTATCAAAAGCTCAGGGGGGCCTGATAGAACTTTCCGAGGAAGGAACAAGAATCTTGAGATCTTAGCAGAAAGCGGAGAAAGAAAAACAGCTCTCTCCTCCTTCTGATTGTTTGGAAATGCCTCTGGCTGGTTAATTCAGCAGCATGCAAGAGGGTAAGAGAAGAGATTAACACATCAAGGATCAAGCCTGTCCTCTGTGCAGAGCAGGGGACAGAAGGAAGAAAATGGATGAAATAGACGGGAACTACAAAAGGAGAATCATTAACCACCTAACTTCCTCATCATCATATTTACAGAGACATAAGGCAGGCTGATTTGAATTGCAATGCCCTTGCTTTTTTCCCCCGTTTCCTTAGCTAACTGCATTAATGCCTATATCAGAGCAGTATTTTCCACCCTTTAGCATGGCGGCACCTGTGAAACAAAGAGGCAGTGAACAAAGAGGAGTTGAGGGCCATGTATAAAGGACTTGGTGAAAAAAACCTTTTTTTGCATGCTCCTGGTATGCTAGTATGAATAGAGATGATTCTACATATTAAATTTATAATAAACTTCTTAACATTTAAAACTCGGAAATTTTTTAGAGGGAAATTCTTGAGTCCATGATTTTTTTATAAATATTAGTTTTCTTTTTTTAATTGTTAATGCTTATTTATTTTTGAAAGAAAGACAGAGTGTGAGTGGGGGAGGGACAGGGAGAGAGAGAGGGAGGGAGACACAGAATCTGAAGCAGCCTCCAGGCTCCAGGCTGTCAGCACAGAACCCCCTGCGGGGCTTGAACTCATGAACCCGTGAGATGACCTGAGCTGAAGTCAGTTGCTTAACTGACTGAGCCACCCAGGTGCCCCATTATAATAAATATTAGTTTTATGTTTGGCAAGGTCCGCCACAACTCCTGATCACCATTGAGAGTCACCATTGACGACAAATGTTGTTAATAAAACAGATAAAGCCATTTTTGTGGCCAATCAAAATTTACAAGCAATGAGATTATATTTAAAAGAAAAGCTCTTCTTTCCTTATAAGGCAACATAATGTTAAACATTATTATAATGGTACAAATGAAGTTTGAATCCAAAAATTTCTGATACCAAGTATTTAAAAGTTTCCATGAAAGCTCTGATTTTCAGAATATATATGCATTATCAGAGCAATCTTTCTGCTGCTAGCTTTGATGTGGTTTAAAGCCACATATAGTTGCAAATGGAAAGGAGTGTCCCAAATTTGTGAAAACAGAGATTTGGAGTGGACATCTACACCCATGCCTACATGGAGACTCTCACTTTTTTCTTTTTTATGTTTTTTTTTTAATGTTTACTTTTGAGGGAGAGAGAGAAAGAGAGAAAGAGAAAGAGAATGAGTGGGGGAGGGGCAGAGAGAGAGAGGGAGACAGGGAATCTGAAGCCAACTCCAGGCTCTGAGCTGTCAACACAGAGCCCGACGTAGGGCTCGAACTCACAGACCAGGAGATCACAACCTGAGCTGAAGTTGAATGCTTAACCTACTGAGCCACCTAGGCGCCCTGAGAGTCACACCTTTTAATCCCTTCTCCAGCACCTTCCTCTATGCCCTGTCCTTCTTGGGCATCTGAAGCTCTTCTACTAACTTCCTGGGCTCCTTACCCAGATGAGTTTTTCAAAAAGATAGATTGCATTGTTGAAAAAAAAAAAAATTGGCGAATGCGTCTGCAAAATTTTTATGAGAAATCTCTCTTCAAAAGTTGTGCCAACTGGACAGATGGTAACTATAGTTATTGTGGTGAGCACTGTTTAATGTATGGAATTGTCAAATCTCTTAGGTTGTATACCTGAAACTAATATAACAGTATATGTCAACTATATTTCAATAATAAAATTCTTTAAAAGGTGTACCAGCTTTTCATTGTTGTTACTAAAGAATACAGACAGACCTATTCTTACCCCTGTTTTGAATGAGGTAATGGAGTCAGGATCAGGTGGTCTCATTACCCATAACATTGGCTCTCAGAGTGACAATAAAGAAGTCAAAACACTTTCCTTACGAAGGGATTCCTAGATGAAGGGAAAACCCTCTATATCCACCTTGCCCCTAGATGTGCAGTTCAGGTCTGCTTGTTCATATAGAAAAATATTATTGCAACAACCAGATAGCTGAAACTGATGTGGTGATATGTGAGTATGACATTGTTCAGAGTATAATAAAGGGATACAGAATACTTTGTTTCCGCTGGTCTCTCAGATGGATAGTGTCCTATAATTTCTGACGGATGACATATCTTAACCAAAAATTTAGACCTAGCCTAGAGAATAAATAAAAATCAATTTGATTTTTCTAGTCTTTAGAGTCCATTAAACAAGATTGTATTAGAAAACTTGCAGGACCAAGAGTAAATACCACAGCAGCAAGCTGCCTCTTTCTTCAATAAAATTTTCTTCACCATCACCCATAGCGATGTTGGTGGTTGCTCTTTATACTTAGGAGGAGTGGAATTTAGAGCAGATGTGGGAAAATGTATACTTTGGAGGCTTATATAATAACAACAACAACAACAGCCAAAGCGTATTGTTTATATGTGCTGCACAGTGTTCTAAAGGGCTTGTACTCATTGGGTGCATTTAGCTGAAAGCCACAAAGATGAAACTAAAACTGGCACACACACAAAACCCCACAATCAACCAATCAAATGACACACACACACACACACACACCCCACAACTGGGAACATATAGGGCTATAATCCTAAACAGGGTTAGTTTGAGAGTTGTCTTAATTCAATGGGTTCTTTGTGATTCTGAGATTCTCTTGGCTCTGGGGAAGGAGATGACTGCAGCAGCTTTGGACTTCATATAAACATATAACAATATCAGGGAAGAAAGAAACTAACTTTTAAGCATGTGCACTCAGAGAGTCCATTACCACTTCTTCTTCATATTTGTCAATGTTACCTCAACGTTCGTGCTCTCCCAACTCTGAAGAGTAAGAACATATTCCCTGAATCATCTAGGCCTAATTGATTGAAATTAATTCACTTGGCCATTTTTTAACAAATTTCTGTCATTAGGAAATTCTATCCATGCCAAGTCTTTTTTTTTCCCAATGCGTATGTTTATATTTATTCATATTTCTTTTTCTTTTTTCTTTTTTTTAAATTTTTTAAATTTATTTAAATTTATTTTTTTATTTTTTACAAATAGTTTATTGTCAAATTAGTTTCCACATAACACTCAGTGCTCATCCCCACAAGTGTCCTCCTCCATGCCCATCCCCCCTCCCCCCCACATCCATCAGTCCTCAGTTTTTGTCAGCATTCAAGAGTCTCTCATGGTTTGCCTCTCTCCCTTTCCCCCACCATTTCCCCCCTTCTTCTCCCCCTTGTTCCTCCGTCAAGTTCCTCCTAATCCTCCTATACGTGCAAACAAATGATATCTGTCCGTCTCTGCCTGACTTATTTTGCTCAGCATAACACCCTCAAGGTCCATCCATGTTGCTACACATGGCCAGATTTCATTGTTTCTCATTGCCATGTAGTATTCCTATCCATGCCAAGTCTTAAGACTGGGATCTGGCGGCCCCTGGTGGCTCAGTTGATTAAGCCTCGGACTCTTGGTTTTGATTTCATGAGTTCGAGCCTTGCATAGTGCTCCACACTGACACGTCCATGCCTGCTTGGAATCTGTTTCCCTCACTCTCTCTGCCCCTCCCCCACTTGTGCTGTCTCTCTCTCTCATAAATAAATAAATAAATAAATAAATAAAAGTCTGGGCTCCTAAATTAATTATTGAATTAAAAGAGGGGTGGATTAAAATGAGCGGCTCAAAATTCCCAAGTACTACCCCTTGAGCTGAGCTGAGTCAGTATCCCCAGTTGCATTTTTATCATTCAAAGTGGATGGGAGTAATGATAGCATGGACAATTGAAAGACAGTCATAATATCAAGTATGGCATTTTCCACTTATTATTTCATTTGCTCTTCACCAGGACCCTATGAGATAGGTTTTTTGTGAAAGCCTTTTTTTCTTGAACCTTAGTTATTTCTGATGCTTAACAGCCATGGCTTGAATAGCTATTATATTTTAATGAGAATCTCCTGAAACTTGGCCTTTCATTCACTGTCTTCTTTTTTGTTTTTAGTTTTTTAATGTTTATTTATTTTCAAGAGGGTGGGGACGGGCAAGGAGAGAGGGAGAAGGAGACAGAATCCGGAGCAGGCTCCAGGCTCTGAACTGTCAGCTCTCCGTTCACTGTCTTAATTTACTGTCTCCCAAGAACTTAGGGATCATAACCAAGAAATGGAAGCTTGCTCCTGGTATTTGTAGCCCACACACTACATGTTCATGTCATTATATGTTTTACTGTGTTATTCCTCTCATTTGAATTTTCCTTTATTCCATGATTGCTCAGTTCAAGGCCTAAATAAAGTATTGGTCCTTTATAAAGCTGCAGTAGAACTCTCCAGTTTACAACTGGTCTCTCATAGAATCATTCTTACAATTTTTAAAATATATACCAACTGATTTGCATTATCATTAAGAATTTTTGTGCCCCTCCCCGCCCCTCCTCTAAGATTGTAGACACCATTTTTTTTAAATTTTTGGTTTATTTATTTATTGTGAGAGAGAGGTGGGGGGCGAGGGACAGAGAGAGAGAAGCCACCACAGGCCCCGATGCAGGGCTCAAACTCACGAACCGTGAGATCATGACCTGAGCCAAAATCAAGAGTCAGATGCTTAACCAAATGAGTCACATGGGTGCCCCCAGACTATAGATTCCTTGAAGTGAAAGCCCTGTCATAATCATCTTTGAATCCCTAACACTTTATAAAGAGTAGAAGCTTAAAAAATGCTCATTGAATTTTGTTCAATTAAATGGAACATTGAGAAGAAGCTCTAAACCCTATGCTTTTCTTTCTTCCTTCTAAAGGGGAAAACTTCATAGACATTGTTTAAGGAAAATAGGCTGGGGCACCTGAGTGAGTTCCAGCACCGAACTGCACCCCACCCCAATCTCCAGGCCACTGGGCTTTGTGCTGACAGCTCAGAGTCTAGAGCCTGCTTTGGATACAGGCTCTCTCTCTCTCTCTCTCTCTGCTCCTCTCCTGCTTGCACTCTCTCTCTCACAAAAATAAACATTAAAAAAAAGGAAAATAGGCTAATGTGAAATATGCATAAATTTATACATTATAATACTCAAGTAAGGATTAAAATAAAATATCTTTTAAAAAATGTTTATTTATTTATTTTGAGTGAGAGAGAGAGCATGCACAGGCAGGGGAGGGGCAGAGAGAGAAGGGAGAGAATTAGAAGCAGGCTCCGAGCTGTCAGAGCAGAGTAGACACGGGGCTCACATTCATGAACCTATGAAATCATGACCTGAGCCGGAATTAAGAGTTGGACGCTTAACAACTGAGCCAACAAGATGCCCCTAAAATAGCATTTTAAAGAAATAAATGGAAAGATATGAAGCTGGAGAAATTAATATGAACAATTTTTGCCATAAGGTCTCACCCCATCCTGAACAAAAGGCCTCTCACCTTCTTGAAGGGATTGGACTTTCTCAAGTATCTGCAACTTAACTGTTCCCTTGGTCATGAAAACTTTTTGCGACACTCATCTTTGAGCTTTCCAGGGAAAAGCCAGTTTCTTAAAGAGGCTCCCTATCACCCAAGTCCTGCTGACCTACTTCATTATATCTTACTTATCACATTTGAGGTTATTTGTTTAATGTCACTCTCAAAAGTGAGGAGATGAACTTCTTCACCATGACAAGGGCCACATTTATTTTCTTTAGCACTAAGTCCCTAGTATCTTACAGTATGTGATATAGTAAGTAGTCTTCATAAAGGCATAAATAAATGAGTGAATTAGTGAAGTTTGTACGTTTTCTAAAGGCAACCTGTATGCTGGAATCAAAGTTCCTTTCTTTCATTAACATTATTATTATCTTTTTTTTTGAGAGACAGAGAGACACACAGAGAGTGTGAGCGGAGGAGGGGCAGAGAGAGACAGACTCTGAAGCAGGCTCCAGGCTCTGAGTAGTTAGCATAGAGCCTGAGGCCAGGCTTGAACCCACAAACCACAAGGTCATGACCTGAGCCAAAGTCAGATGCTTAACCAACTGAGTCACCCAGGCGCCCCTGGGCCTAAAGTTTCTAATAGCCAATACAAAGAATTTCAGGATATGAGATCCTTAGCATAAAATCAAGTTATGCTTCAAGACCAAAAGATTGTGGGTGGAAAAATATCAAAAAATAATACTGAATTAACAGCATCAGCACCACTGCTTTATTTATTAAAAAAAAAAAAAGGTGTGGGAATGCTCATTTTAATAAATAAAACACAACTCTTCCCTCTCTTAAATTTGTTTCTCTTTCCTTTTTTGCTAAAACAAAAGGAAACATCAATTCTGCCTACTTAAATTAGAAGTTTTGGCTAGTGTCTTTAGGACCGTAAAGAAATTCAGCTTAAATGAATTCTGTCACCAACATCGGTAGTTAGAAACTGTCGTGGGTATTTAGATAGTGCAACCTCTAGAAGTTGGCAAATGAGTATTTGTTGAATGCATAAATGAGCGAATAATCCAGATGACATTCCAGAAATGGATCCTTCCTCTCCCCTCTCTTCCCACAATCTTAGTCAAATTATCTGTTTTTGTTATAGTGTCTTAACTGTCATTTTGCTCAATTAGGTGTGTGAAATAAAAGTCAACTAAGCTATTTTGCCATGAAATAAAGAAAACAAAAAGAGCGCAATTTCGTAATACAAATTTAAGTTTTTAAAAATTTTAATAAAGTACTAGTATTGAAGTTTTTTGTTTCGGTTAATCTGGGCTTCAGTTCTAATAACGAAATGACAATGTGAAGGCCCAGAATTTAAGAGTGTGCCTGGCATTAATTAATTGGTGGTCAGTACATTTTTTACTAAACTGAATTGAACTAAAGATTTCATTTAATATTTAACAGCATGTCTGGCCTTACGCAATAAACCTCAGCCCCACAGGCCATCTCGGGCAAAGCTCAGGAAATTCCTGCCAGGGCTTATTTGCAAAGTGAAAGGAAGCATGATGACTCGCGACTAACACTACCTCGCACGTGGCGCAGGGCACTCTGTTTAGAACACCCCGCACTTACTCCCCTCCACCCTTAACTTTGGCGGCGAAAGTAAAACCGCGGGGATTTTTCTCCAGTTTAAATTTCCCAGGGTCAAAGTACCCGGATGAAAAAAAAAAATCCTTGTCATATTGACAGGGCCTTTATCCAATGGCACTGTAGAGAGGCGTATCCTTACACAGACGCTCCAATCGGCACGCAGAGAGTCGGCGTCTCCAAGGAGAACGCGGAAGTAAGCACGCCCCCATGGAATCGCTCCTGCAGCACTTGGAGCGCTTCTCCGAGGTGCTGGCGGTCTCCCGCACGACCCACGTCAGGACCTGGGACCCCGCGACAGTCCGCAGGGCCTTGCAGTGGGCTCGCTACCTGCGCCACGTCCATAGGCGCTTTGGTCACCATGTCCGCATTCGCACGGCTCTGGAACGGCGGCTGCAAAGCCAGTGGAGACTGGAGGGCGGCTCCGGGGCCTCTCCAGTCCCCGGGTTGACGAACTTCCAGGCCTTGGAGCGCTGTGACCTCCTGCTGTCTCTGCGCCTGTTAGAGAACCGGGCCCTGGGGGATGCCGCCTATCACTGCCTGCTGCAGGAGCTCTTTCCGGGCCCTGGCGGCCCGGACGCCGACGAGGAGACGCTCCAAGGCAGCCTGGCCCGCCTCGCCCGCCGCCGGTCCGCCGTCCACATGCTGCGCCTCGGCGGCTGCGGAGAGAACGCGGGGTTTGAGGAGGACTCCGTGCTGAAGACCCAGGCGGAGCTGCTGCTGGAGCGTCTGCGGGAGGTGCCGAAGGCCGAAGCCGAGGGCCCCAGCCCGTTTCTCAGCACCCTGTGGGAGCGCTTGCCTCAGAACAACTTTCTGAAGGTGCTGGCGACCGCGCTGTTGCTTCCCCCGTCGTCTCCGCGGGCCCCGGAAGAGGAGTTGGAACCGGGCACCCCCAAAACACTCGGAGACGGGGATCAGGAGCTGGTCCGTTGGCTTTTGGCGAAGTCGGAAGTCATGGCTGCCTTTTGCCGTAACCTCCCAGCCGGGCTTTTAACTTCGGTGGCAGGCCGCCACCCAGAGCTCTCCCGGCTCTACCTGGGGCTGCTCACAGACTGGGGTCGACATCTGCGCTACGACCTTCCGAAAGGCGTTTGGGTTGGAACCGAGCCCCAACATGTGCCCTGGGAGGAGTTGTACGGCAAATTTCAAAGCCTCTGTCAGGCCCCCCCACCTCTGAAAGATGAAGTTGTAACTGCCCTGAAGGCCTGTAAGGCGCAGGATGGAGATTTCCAAGTCCCCGGGCTCAGCGTCTGGACAGACCTGTTGTTAGCTCTTGGGGGTGGCTCATGATACTGCACTTAAGAAAAAAGAAGCTCCAGGTGTCAACCCAGGCCCCGGTTCACTGTGGGCAATGTTTTGTTATTGGTTACTTGAATGTATGGCTTACAAAATTAAAATTCCAGTGCTTGCACCAGATCTATACTTTCATGCGTCCAAAATAGTATTTTAGGTGCTAATTTATAATAGATGGAGTTATAATTTATAATTATAAATGTGTAAAGTTACTGCCTCGTATTGTGGATTTTGTGGATAGAGGAGTGGCATTGGAAGTACCTTACCTAAAGCCATGAGATTAACAATAGCTTGCTTATTAGAAGGCTCATTACTGGGGCGTCTGGGTAGCCCAGTCGGTTAAGCGTCCAACTTGGGCTCAGGTCATGACCTCGCAGTTTGTGAGTTCTAGCTCCTCCTCCCGTTCTGTGCGAACAGCTCAGAGCCTGAAGCCTGTTTCCAATTCTGTGTCTCCCTCTTTTTCTGCTCCTTCCCAGCTCTGGCTGCTTTCTCAAGAATAAATAAACATTAAAAAAATATATTTTTAAGGCTTATTTCCAAGAATGCTGAAAACTGAGTGTAGTTTTCAAAGTGACCAAACACTTTTTTTCTATCAGAATGACTTTTGTAGGTCCTTCCCCGCGCCCCCCCCCCCCCAAGGAGTGAAGAGTTTTCTTTAACCAACAACATGTGTTGTCAAAAAAAATTTTTAAGTTCATTTTAAAAGCTAACTGGCCCATTTGGAGTTTAAATCCTGGACTTTGGCCTTTTAAATTTAATATCCTAACCAATTAATCAGCATCAACCTGTATTAAAATTACGTTGTTCGTCAAGTTTGTTTTCTCATTTCTGCAATTCACCACTCCCTGAAATTCAAAGGCCAAACAGTACTTTAAAGCACTGACTTAAAGATGAGGAAGAAATTTGCTTAAAGTACAGTGAATGCAAATATAAGCCCTTGGATTTAATATAGCATTTGATGGTAAAAGAATAAAAAAAAACCCGAATTAGAAGACCCAGGTTTTTAGTGCAGCTTCTGCCACTGATTAGATTAACAATAAATCACAACTTTGGTGTTACAGTTGCCTCCTCTGTTAAATGAAGTGTTTAAAATAGTTAAATTTCCTCGTTATGTCCTTGGTGGCTGCCCTTTGGGGACAGTTTAGAATATTTGTCTAGGGTGTGTAGGAACCTCATTTTGTGAGTCTACCCAGAGGCTCCACAGCTGGCAGAGTGATTCCCAGTCACCCCATTTGTTAATTTTTATTAGGGGGATATAACTGCATTCATCAAGATATTTTTGTCCCTATCCAAGTTTGTTGGTAGCAACATTTTCTTGGAAAATATATGAAGGTTCAGAAAGTTTCTAATTTGAGAAAGGGAATTAGAACAAGGAGTTGTGTAATCTTGTAGTATTTTTCATTCCAAAGTAGAACCTGGAGTAAACTACTGTTCCCCTACCGTGTCCACTTTCTTTAATGATCTGGGTTAACAGTATCAGGTTTTTATTTCCTGTGGTCTGATTCCTTTTTCTAGCTCTAATCCATATAGCCCATCTTTTAGATTGCTTGCCATAGAAAGGCAATTCCCTCTATCAGTTACATGAAAGTTTTGTTTCAGGAAACAACCCTGAGAAGTTCTATGGGGGTAAATCCTAATAGTGACCCATAACCCCAAGTTCCAATTCTAAGCTTTAGGTTTAGAGAATGATGGTTTGTAAACTTATTCCCTTATTTCTACAGCTACATTGAAAACTCTTATTTAAAATGAAAACAATTGGGGCGCCTGGGTGGCTCAGTTGGTTAAGTGTCCGACTTCGGCTCAGGCCACTATCTCATGATTGTGAGTTTGAGCCCCACATCAGGATCTGTGCTGACAGTGCTGAGCCTGGAGCCTGCTTTCGATTCTGTGTCTCCCTCTCTCTCTGTCCCTCCCCTGCTTGTACCCTCTCTCTCTGAAAAATAAACATTTTTAAAAATTGGCTATAAAATGAAAAATACTGACAAAGACCTAAGAAAATTTTGAAATCCATTTTTATACTTCCCATAGGCTCTGTGTTATGTTCATTACACAGATAATCTTGTTTCATTTTCATACCAGAGACTGTATTCTTTGAATCGAAAGAGATCATGTAGAATACTCAAGGGCACACAGAAAATAAGCAACACAAGAGCAGAAGCCCTAGCTTTTTTTCTATTTCTGCCAGAGACTAGCACACTGCCTGGCACGTAGAAGGTACTCCAAATATTCCAGTAAATGAAGCCAAGATCAGAACCTTAATCTGTATTTTTATCTTATTTTAAACAACTTTAAATACTTGAAAATATGCCATTGAATATAGCAATCTTATTCCTTTAAGAATCTATAAGAAAAAGTGAAAGGAAGGAATGGGAAATTGAGTAAATAACTTCAAGCTTCTCATGAGTCAACAAATCAAACAACTTCATGTCTGTTGTATTGCTGTTAGTATTATTTAACAACATCTATCCAATGCTCTCTTACAACTTCTCTTGGGTTAGTTGTATATTTATTAAGTATATTAGAATATTTCAGATCTAAATGCTGTTTCTATATGCTGGTTACTTGTAACATTCTAATGGAAAATGTATAAGGTTTGGCTTTTGGTGAATAAATAAGGCATATATATGGTGTCCTGTGCATGGTGTCTTATAGTTCACAAAGTTCTACAATTAAATCATCTAGCAGAACCTCTGAAAGACACAGCAATGTGCTATGAGCATCCATTTTATTGAGACTCAGGAATTGAGGTTCAGGGTAGCAATTTGTCCAACACCACATGGCTCTTGGTAAAGCCAACATACATCTGGATCTTTTCTAACTTGAATTGCTCCACACATCTTTTAGGTGATTTTAGGTGACTGATGATTTGAAAACTAATGTTCAATTAAAAGGTCTGTATCATCATTGTATACTCTCAACTAACACAGGGGCTGGCACATGGGAAGAATTTTTTCAATATTCTTTAAGTTTGGGTTATTGTCACCTGCTATAAGTTTTACCAAGGTATTTTACTCTCTGAATGAGAGTTTATTCATCTTAAAATGGAAAAATGCCACCTTTTCTACTTCTTAGCATAATTAAAAAATAAAATGAGGGGGAGAAGAAGGGGAAAAATAGTGGGGGAGAAAGAGGGAGGCAAACCATGAGAGACTCTTGAATGCCGAGAACAAAACAAGGGCTGATGGGGGGGGGGAAGGGGGGAGATGGGCATGGAGGAGGGCACTTGTGGGGATGAGCACTGGGTGTTATATGAAAATCAACCTGACAATAAACTACTAAAAAAATGAATAACAAAAAATAAAATAAAATGATAATGTTTATGAAAATGATGTCACAAGTTATAAATAGATTCACTTATTTTCTCTTTTTTAGGCTGATAAATATAAGTACGTGTTTGTAAATTATGATCTATGCTTAATCCATTAGTATTTATGAAAAGCAACCATCCGGACAAGTATAATGAGAACTAAAAATGAAACTTATTATTTGGACCATTAAAATAAATTTAAAAATAAAATGAGGTTGATAGTTTAATATTTTAAATACATTTCTTTTACATAAATAATATAATAACAATGTTAAAGGAATAGCCTGTCACCTTGGCACTATATTCAAGTCTGTGTATTCCTTCTCATCTTTTGGTCATATGCTTGTTATTTCCATAGCTATAATAAATGTACATACCATTTCTAGATTTTATAAAGTTATCAAACATTTTCATGTTTAGTCTTTAAAATTAGGAAAACCTACACTGATTATAGACTAAGTCCTAAATAAATATTCATTGAATGCTTTTCCTACATTTAATGAGATGAAAATGTTGAAGTCTTTTTCCTCCTTTATTATGTTAACTTTTCTAATGATAATTTGTCATTGAATTTCTGGATACTCAACTTGGTCAAATGTATAAACTTTTTAATATTCTGTTCAATTTCATGTATATTTTGTTTAGATTTTTGATTCTCAGTTCATGAGTGAAATTGGCCTGTAATTTTTTATTCTTATTTTTGTATGAAATTAAGATTATATTGTCCATACAGTTTGAATTATGGACTATTTATATTTTTCTTAGGGAAGAATTTTTTAAAACTGGAATGATCAATTCCTTGACAGCTCGGAGAATTATTCTTTTTTTTTTTTTTTTAATTTATTTCTAGGAAAGAGAGAGAGAGTGTGAGCAGGGGAGGGTCTCAGAGAGAGGGAGTCACAGACTGAAACAGGCTCCAGGCTCTGAGCTGGCAGCCAGCACAGAGCCCAACGCGGGGCTCAAAGCCGCAAATCGTGAGATCATGACCTACGTGAAAGTCGGACGCTTAACCGACTAAGCCACCCAGGCGCCCCAAGAATTATTCTTTAATACAATATGAGCTTGATGGTTTTTTACTGAATTGCTTAACTAAAATTTGAATTTTGTAAGTAGTTATAAGAGCTATTCACACTTTCTATTTCTTCATAAGTCAGTTTTGGTAAGTTACACTTATCTAAAGATTTATTTCATCTAACTTTTCAAATTTATTGGAACAGAGTAGTTTCTTACTTTCTTAATCAGTAGTATCTTCTTAGCTTTTTCATCATTAGTTACCTGTAGTTCAGTTTCTTTCTTTTTCTTTTTTAGCCTGTCTTTTCTTTCTTTTCGATTAGTCTCCTCAGATGTTAAGTGATACATAATTTTTACCATCAAACTAACACTTTAACATTTTTTCCTTTTTAAAAGTTTATCTATTTTCTTTGCTTTATTTTGTTCTTTCCTTTTTAAACAAAGACATTTAGCTTATTTGTAACTTTTTATGTTTATTTTTTTAATGTTTATTTCTGAGAGACAGAGACAGAGCTCCAGCAGGGGAGAAACAGAGGGATAGGGAGACACAGAATCCAAAGCAGTTTCCTGGCTCTGAGCTGTCAGTGCAGAGCCCAGTGCCGGGCTCGTAACTCACTGTGAGATCATGACCTGAGATGAAGTTGGAGGCCTGACCCACTGAGCCACCCAGGCGCCCTCTTTTTGTTTTACTATATAAAATTTAAATTGACTTCTGAATTCTGCTTTCACTGCAAGTCTCGTGTTTTGACATACTATATATCTTTTTTTGATATATAAAATATCCCACCCCCTACATTTCAGCTAGAAATGGCCACCCAGTTAGAGAGTAAATTTTCAATTTTCTCTTGCAGTTGGGTATGGTCCTTACACTAGGTTTGACCACTTATATATAAGCAGAATTGATAGGTACAGCTTAGGATTCACACTCTAGGATTATGAAATTATTTGTCCTTATGCCCTTTCTCCCTTCAAATGCATCGGAACATTAGTATGGTGCTAGTGAGCTTTGAATCATATAGCTGAAGTCAACTGTAACTGCTGTAAGCCCCAAAGATAAAGCCACATGTTTGCATGCTACTCACATCTCTCTGCCTTTGGAGATATATGTTTGGCAGGGGGTGGAGGGATAGGTGGTGAAGGGTGAGAAAGGCGGCTTAGAAATTTTCTTTATTTCCTAAAATTCCAATGAAGCGCTAAAAGTATGTTTTATTGAGAATTGAAATGTTTGTAGCAGTTGAGCCCTTTGGAACATACAGTTACAGCTTTGCCAGAGTGGAAATCCTCATTTTCCCTTTAACCCACACCAACTTAATGTCTGCCCTCAATATTTGATGCCAAATTCAAAGGACAGCTTTCCAATATCAAGTGGTTTGTCCTCTCTATAGCCATTAGACATACTGGCATAGTAAGTAGTAGATAAGTATTTATGAGTGTATGGGAATGGTGTCAACAATAAAATAGGAATACGAATGGAGTAAACATTTCATTAGTGTGTCGCCCTTTGGGTCATATCTTTAAGATATACAGGTCATTTTCCTAGGAGGTCCAAGGAGTACAAATCCAAACAAAGAGAGTGGAGCCTTCAACGTATGGTAGCTTTTTCAAGCTGTAACCCAACAATCTGAAAAACCTTCTAAAGCTTATCCGTTACATTTGATATGGATGCACCTTTATCAGTGTCAAGATTTCATTGCTGTCATTAAATTGCTCAATTTCATTTGGTTTTATATCTCTTTTGCACATTTTTGGAGCTCTCAAACAGTATACTGATGCTCTAAGGTAGGAGCCAGTTATAAATAGAATGTCCCATCGTCCCTAGATAATTGTGGATATAGAATATTTATATTACCATAAATTAGTTAACATAAATGCTCTAGGAAGGAAGCATTGATTTCTCTCAGGAATTAATTGGAAATGATCAATCACTATCTTAGAAGTGTGGCAGTAGCATCATTTATCAGGTACTAATTGTCCTGGTGGGCTAAGAATGCCCTTTCGGCTTAGAAATCTGGTGGCCCTAAGGGAAAGCAGCTTGAATAATTACAACAATTAACGTGTATACAGCTGTTTCTTGAAGCTTCATTACTCTCAATATTGGGGTAAAGGTTTGAGTTCAAAAAAGCTTACAGTGTTTTAAAGTCTCATTGTGGTTTTATCTTTTTATCTCATGAATGATCAGGACTTAAATCTTAGAAAATTTGTTATGCAGTAATTTAGAAGTATAAATATAGGGATATTAAATATGAATAATCAGTGTATATTGTATATTTATTACAGATAGTATTATCACGTTCTGAATAAGGTCTATTATAATCTTAATGTTAGGGACATATTTGAAATTTGTACTGAAATTTGGGTTTTACACATCAATATTTAAAATCAATTTATTCTAAAGGCAAATTTATTTGTTTATCACCACAAACAAAGCCTCCTCACTATAACCTTTCAGTTTCATATTTGTGTGGCAAATGTTTACTCACGTATTGATTCAAATAGCATTTGATTACCTACTTATACACCAGTCTGTGATTTAATGCACCAAAACTTATTACAGACCAATTTACTTAGCTTACATATTTTTATGTTATGGACCAAAATTTTATTTCTTAAGAGAAAATACATCTGGAAAGCAATATGTAAAGCATAGATGTATGTGTAAATCAATATTGGATATTTTACCTTCCATAATTGTTCAAAGCTCTATGGGAATGCTGTTGAAATATTCATTATTATACCAACCATCTGACATATTATCAATACTTATTCTGTAATATATTCTGTATGAGGCTATGCATACATGTATGAGCATTGACAATATGACAAAATGGAACAAGAAAATATCACACTGTTAGCTTCCACTGAATACAGACGCAGCCATGGACAAGAATGGGTAAAAAGTTTTGGCTAATCTTAGCCACATTAGTTACTTTAAAATGGTCTCTGAATTTGAATCTACAGTGGATGTTAAGATAAAATTTCAAATAATCTATTACTAATAAATACTTTCAAAATGCAGAATAAGAAAAACAATGCAGACTATAAATTATTTTCTAGTCTCTTTTAGAGATGAAGCAATCTCAGAGTTTTACAATATTCTGGCCAAAAAAAGAAGTATGTTTTCTATCTTGTATTAAAAAAATTATGCTCACAATCTTTGATGATTTTCAAAAAGATTCAGTAGTTTGCCTAAATATTGATAGCCAATAGTGGGGATGAGGTTGAAGGTGCACAGTCTCTGGTCTGTTTTTCCAATAATTGCAAAAACATGTGTTCCTGACATTGCTGGTTTAAAATCGTTGTTGGGAACATAAAATAAATTGCAAGTGACTAACAAGAGCAATTTACAAAAGATACACGATCTAGTTCACTAGTCAGCAGGCATAGGTTGCATATGGAATTACTATAGTAACCAAAACTAATCGAGAGCAGGCGCCATTTTCTAATTATAGCTGGAAGCCCCGGACCTTGTGCACTGCCCCAGTAAATTGGCCCCAGTAGATTCAAAATAATTTCACTGTTTGTCGTTATAGACATTAGCTAAGGCAGGATATATGAAGAACACGGTTTCTGTAATTTGTTAAAGATATTATACCGATTTTTATAGTCTAGTTATATGAATGGAATATTACACCTTATATTACAATTAAAAGGCATTTATAATTCCATTTAAGAGTTTTAAAAGATTAAAGAAAACAACGACTTTTTATGGTGGAGGAACTTAAGTGTAACTAAGGACACAAAAAGGTGGAAATAAAAAACGTTGTTAAATGGCTTTTTCTTTATGACTGGTTTTTATCATAAAACACTATCCCTGGACAACTTTGAATAAATTTTTTCATAGCTCTAAGTTTCCAACTTTTCCTTTATACAGTTTGGATAAGAATAACCATATCTTTCTTCAGTAAAACAATCAAATGCATGAATATTAAAAAAAAAATTTAGACATTCTTTTTTGGTAGGTTGTATTGGTGGTGCATTCTCTTCATTTTCCTGTATCTGAGAATGTCTTGATTTCTCCTTAATTTCTGAAGGATAATTGAAGCCAGATACAGAATTTGGGGCTGGCATGTCTCTTCTTTCAGCATTTGAAAATGTGCCATTTCCTTCTGGTATCTGTGGTTTCTGATGACAAATCTGTCATTTGAATAGTTTTACCTCTATTGGGAAAATGTCATTTCTCTGTTTCTGCTTTAAGGTTTTTTTCATTGTTTATGGTGGATAGAAGTTTGATTATGGTATATCTTTGTGGATTTCTTTGGTTTTACCCCATTTGGAATTTTCTCAGCTTCTTCTAAAAAAATTATTCGAGCTAGTTGACACACACTATTACACATCAGTTCTAGGTATACAGTATAGTGATTCAACTTTCTATGTATTATGCTGTGCTCACACAAGTGCAGCTACCATCTGTCACCATGCAACACTATTATAATATCATTAACTATATTCCTTATTCTGTGACTTTTATTCTCAAGACTTGTTCATTCCATTAACTGGAAGACTATATCTCCTACTTCCTTTCACCCATTTCATTCATCCCTCAAACCCTTCCCTCTGGCAATTATCAGTTTGTTCTCTGTACTTATAGATCTGATCCTGCTTATTGTTTATTAATTCATTTGTTTTGTTTTTTAGATTCCACATATGAGTGAAATCATACGATATTGGTCTTTATCAGTCTGGCTTATTTCACTTGTCATAATTCTCTTGAGGTCCATCCATGATTGAATCTATAGGTTCATGTCTTTTGCCAAATTTGGATAAACTTCAGCCATTATTTCCTAGAATATTTTTCAGTCCCACTATTTTTCTCCTCCCTTTCCTTGAGTCCAATGATATGATGTTAAGTATTTTGTTTTACTTAAACAAGTCACAGGGATCTGCTCATAATTTCTCCCCCTGCAATTTATTTTCTTTCTTTTGTTCATGTTTGGTAATACCTACAATTCTATATTTGAGTTCACTAATTCTTTCCTCTGCCCCCACCATTCTGTTGTTGAGCTCTTCCATTGAATTTCTATTTCTATTGAATTTTGTCGTTCTAAGATATTCATATGGTTCTTTATATCTTTTATTTCTTTGCTGGGACCTTTCTTTTCTTTCCCCTCCACTTATTTCATGTGCTTATAATTGTTTATTGAATATCATTTGTATGATTGTTCCTTTAAAGTCCTTGTCAGACAATTCCAACATTCGTGTCATTTTAGTGTTACTATCTACTGATGTTTTTTTCATTATTCAAGAATATGTCTTGATGAGACAAATTTATTTTTTTCTACCTAAGAGAAAGAAAAATCTAGCCTGAAAGTTAAGTGTCTCATTAGAAGATATTATTTGCAATGTTAACATTAGAGACTTTAGCATAGGGTCCATCAACTTTTACTGTTAAATTCAATTTTTGTAATGTATTTTTTACAATGTTATATTGTATGTCAGTTAAAATTCAATAAAAATCACTTAGTAAAACTATTTACTTACTTACTTATACCTACATACTCCTGTAGTACATAGTAGATACTACCTATTTATCTGTATTACTATCTACCTCCCCGAATCCTTAGACAGATGTGGATATGGATACAGCTATCAACATGGATACAGACATAGATCTATGCACAGAAAAGTATCTGGCAATTCAGCTGAATTTAATGACTGTTATTGCTAAATAGAATAAAGAAAGATTTTCTTACATTTTTATTTGCATTTTGATTGAATTATTGTAGAAAGCATATAGAATTTTATAGACAATAAAAGTGCCAAATACTTTTCTGAAAATAATCTTTATGAAGGCTATTAAAGAAATATGTCAATATAGCTTCCATCTAATTGATTTGGTAAGCACCGCCAAGCTGACTAGGCATGTTAATTTTATACTCACCAATCAGCCATAGATTTGATAAATTTTAAGTGTCGATCTGTAGACTCTATGGAACTGATTTATGTCTTCTTTGAGAGCAGTTGTGTAGCAATCAGATACATAATCTCCCTGAACTACTAATGCATATCATAATGACGAAGGCACAAAGATGGAAGAAGCCAGAGAAAAGAGGCAATTGTCTAAATAATAAAATAAAATGTATGTGTGTTACTATAAAAAATTATATATAATTAACAACCAAACTTATTTATTTATTTATTTTGCTAAACGTTTTCTTTTTATAAAGGAGAAATGATGCAATTTGTAATTAGATCTGTTCATTGAAAATGATTTGTCTGTAACTTTGAGATGGAGGTACAAAGCACTTCCTTTCAAAATTTGTTTTGAGTCAGAAAAGATTGGTTGAAAGAAATGATTATGACCTTTCTGTTGCAGACTATTGGCATGTCTTAAAAAATAACATATTGGGGGGCGCCTGGGTGGCTTAGTCGGTTGAGCGTCCGACTTTCGCTTAGGTCATGATCTCGCGGTTCGTGGGTTCGAGCCCCGCGTCGGGCTCTGTGCTGACTGCCAGCTCAGAGCCTGGAGCCTGTTTCAGTCTGTGACTCCCTCTCTCTCTGACCCTCCCCTGCTCGCGCTGTCTCTCTCTCTCTCTCTCCCTCCTAGAAATAAATAAAACATTAAAAAAAAATTTTTTAAAAAAAATAACATATTGGTTAACAATGTTTATTAGTTATCAAGTAAATCTCTACCTTTTTTGATATCCTGATTATGAACAAATACATAAAGATACACAGGGTTAAGGTTAGAAGAAAGAGAGGCACCTAGGAGGCTCAGTCAGTTGAGCATAGAGCTCTTGATTTCAGTTCAGGTCGTGATCTCAAGGTCATGATCTCACAGTGGTGAGATTGAGTCCTGCTCCACCATCAGCAAAGAGCCTGCTTAAGTTTCTCTCTTTCCCTCTGTCCCCCTCTCTGCTTGCACTCACTCTCTCTCAAATTAGAAAAAAAATGTTTAAAATTTTTTTAAGATTAGAAGAAAAAAGAGAGATTACAATAATTACTCAAATGTCCTATTTTATTTTAATTGAATTAATAGAAAATTGTTTATTATGCTTTAAATATTCTATTCTGAAATTCTGATGTCAGTAAAAATATCTGCTTTACAATGGCTCCTTGGAGATATAATTATGCATGGTGAATCATTTAAATGATAACACAGTTATAGAATAACTTTCCAAAAAATGGGCGCTTATAACAGTTTGAAGACAGGATATTATCTGAGTGTTTGTCCCCATAATGATTTCTTCAGCTTATTCCAAAGGACAGATGTTGCTAAGCTTTCACTGAGGTCAGAAATTGCTAAGAAGGGATATATTTTTTTAAATCACTGACAGTCATGCTATTTATTCAGTTCGTAGCCAGCCATCACTCATTTGGATTCCTTTTGTTTTTAATTCACAACCCATATTATGTCATAGAGAAATTAATAACTAAAATGGGGGACTTCAAATTGACAAACACTCTCTCCTCAGGTAAACCTTAGTTAGGCTTTTCTGAAACTTCTTTTCAACCAACCATCAAACGTGGCCGCTATCCAGTTCTGTCTGTCTTCTGCCTGCTCAGTCCAGTTTTAGCAAATAATCCTGCTATGTAATCCCACCCTTGATATTTGATCACCCTTGATATCTGATAAAGTCCTTCATCTCCTACTTTAAACATCTAGGTCCTTGGTCTGTCTTTAACAAGAATCCTGTAAGGCCAGTTTAGCAAGAATCCCCCTGTGTTTGAGGTCTCCTCTTAGTAATTTTCCACCCACTGCCCCTTCAACCTGCTGGTTGGCTATAAATCACTGTCTGTCTTTGCTGTATTCAGAGTTGAGTCTTATAGCTCCCCTATTGTGATAGTATTGAGTAAACTATTTCTTACTATTTTAACAAGTATCTGAATATTTCTTTCTTTAACAAAGTCACAATAGTTGAGATAAATCAAATTAATGTAGCTTTCTAGGGTTTGTTATATAATCAGTGCATCGGTAAAAAAGAAAAAAACGTAGAAACAAGTGTTATGCTCTTTAATTTAAAATTCATAGCCAATTACTGAATAGATGATTCGGTGAGCACCAACAAAAGCAGAAAGTAACTGGAGACAGCCAGCAAGGATTCACTAAGAACAAGTCATGAAAACAAAAATCATTTAATTTATGTGAAGTTTGCTAGGCTAATATTCTTGGAAATGCCATAGACAAAAGTTATCACTATTTGGGCAAGATATGTGACAAAATATTTCATGATATCTGTGTGTGCCAGATGGAGGAATACGAGCTGGGTAGTTTTTAGTTTGGGACACTGAGTGTATGAAGTAATCTTCTCCCTCCGCCCCCACCCTTTACACACTTGATTGACTCTCTTAAGTAAGTCTGCTTTATTTTTATCATAGAACTTCTCCCGTTTGGGATTACTTGTTCATTTGTTTGATTAGTTATTTATTTCTTCACATTATTTCTTCACAGTATCATGTGAGGTAGGTGACATTATCCTCTTCATTTTACAGATAAGGAAACTGAGGAATAAAAAGTTAAACAACTCAGCCAAAGGTATATATCTATTGCTGCTGCATAAGACCATCTTCCCTAGCAGCGACTGGAGATGCTAAGTTGTTGTGGGCACATGGGTGGATGTTCATGACTCAGAAAGGTATAGCAGATACCATATGCGGTTTATGACCGCTAAAATCTCATCTAAGCTCTGCTCCTTGGTGAGGATTGGCTGTGGAAGTGTGGAAGAGTGGAGTATGCTATTTATATGTATTCAGTTCTGGAAGTCAGAGTGACTGGGGAAAATCTAAGACTAATATTAATTAAGCAATCATCATTCCATTATATTTAAAAGGCAATTTCAGCGATCCAGGCAAAAATCCTAAAATAACTTAAATAGTTGGCAGGATTTCGTGGCCTAATTGTGCTAATACAGAACGAGAGATGTTCCAAAGGATGGCTGATTAAGATACATTTTATAAATAAGTTGGAAAGGCTAGTGGTCTGCAGATAGCTGCAAATATGAAATTAAAACTTAAAGAGTTAGAAATTAGTATACAGCACTTGACATAAACAGCACTGAGACATGATGGCCACAAGACTTGATTGGCTCTTTAAGAATGTTGAAATACAAGTTCTGTCCTTGATCTTGTTTTTTTTGTCTTTGATATGGATGTCTTATATTCTGAGGAAGTCACCCAGGGTTCTCACACAAAACGAGGAGAACAATCTTCGGAGCTGACACACAGAAGGATGAGAGGAGAACCAGAGGAACATGGTGTCACAAAACCTGAAGAACATCTTTTGTTTGTTTGTTTTATTTATTTTGAGAAAGAGAGAGCTGGAGCAGGGGAGGGGTGAAGAGAGCAGGAGAGAGAGAATCTCAAGCAGGCTCTGAGCTGTCAGTGCATAGCCCCACATGGGCTTGATCTCATGACCCTGGGATCATGATCTGAGCTGAAATCAAGAGCTGGACACTCAACTGACTGAACTACTCTGGTGCCGCAAAACTGAAGAACATTTTAACAGGAGGGTGGCCTATGGTGTCATCTGGAAACAGAAGACTGAGAGACTGCATTAAAATTGTCTTGCATTTGACTAAGAGAGGATTTTTGATAAACTGAGAATCAGTAGTGTCTTAGGGCTTGAAAGAAACAGAAGACCATTTGTAGAAGACTAAAGAAAGTTATGAATGTAATAAAAACATAGAAAACAGACCACAGGCTCCTGACTGACTTGAAAAACTCATTGCAAATAGAATATTCCAGCATATTTGCTTAGAACCCAGTATTTGGAATCAGGAAGATGCAAGTTGGACCCTATTGAGCAACAGACTTGGTTTCGTCATCTGAAAGAAATGAGGGTCATAATAGCACCTACCAATAAAGTCCTTGTAAAGATAAATAATATAGTGTATGACAATATTTAGAATAGCATTTGCATATGGTAAATGCTCAATGAATGATATATATTATTATGGAAAGATAATTGTAAGAGGCCAATGATATAATAATTTAAGGGGTGCATTTGTGCCTACATGCGTATTTAAGGTGGTTTTGTGGATGTTTGAAAGTGATATGCAGATTTGTAGTTCATGTGTTCTAGCATGCAGGGTCTCTTCAAGTAACAACACCCTGCTCTTGCTTTAGGAAAACTACCCTGTCCTTTTGTATACAGCCCAGTGGCACTCAGGTTAAGGTGCTCTTCTCTCTCTGGGGCCAAAACCTGAGAAAAATGGTTGGAGTCGATTCACCTTAATCATGGTGTCCTGCCGGACTTGAGCTCATTGTCTGGATCCTTGAGCTCCTCTGGTTCTTGGCCCTTTCCTATTTTTTAAAACTATTCCTGTAAGTCTGTGAGGAATGTATGTGCTTCCAAAAGTTTTCCTTTTTCATAGGTTGGCCAGGGATAATCTCTGTTGTTTGTGACCTTGTAATCCTATCTGATATAAAGAGGAACCAGGAAGGAGTTAGAGACTTAAGACATTATGGAAAGATAAGAGCAGGTAGAATTCAAAGACGGTGGATGAAAAAGTTAGGTAGGCTCTCTTTCCCGGAGGATTATAGCATCAGGAAAGGGAGAGAACCGAGTTGTAGACAAGAGTGTGTGGAACCTAAATGTATGAGAGAACTTACATGTAAAGGCACAAGTAGGTAGCCTTGATCTCAAGACTACACTGTATGTTAACTAACTTCAATTTAAATTTTAAAAAGATAGAAAATATTACATAGTCACTTGCTCCAAGTGAAGACAGAGGGAAGGCAGTGGGACCTTAAGAAGAAAGAAGGTATGAAACAGCCATAATGAGGGGTCTTTTGGAAAGAGAGGACTCATAAAACGAGAAGGAATTTCCAGGCCTTGATAAGAAAACTTTGTATTAAATTATAGGAGAGAGAGCACTGAGTATGCTATTTTTTCTTCTCATGATAAAGCCATCCAGTATCAGTAAGCCTCAACTAATCCAGCATCTTTGGCAGCAAATGATGGTGAAGAGTAATTATGTTATATCGGCCAAGTTGAAAAATTAGGTAATCAGTCATAGTAAAATGTTTGAGTGCAAAAGAGTAATGAAATCCTGGGAATTAGTGGCATAGTACCATGGTGAACTCCAAGCATGACGTGCCCTAAAGAAACAGAAAAACAATCACATCCATGTCACGTCTGTGAGAAAGGTGCAGGAAACATTACTTACTGGCTGCCCCTGTCATTGAATTATTGAGGATATTAAAAGGGAAATCTTGAATTATTTATATGCAAGACTGTGACTTCAGAAAAAATGCCTTCTAGTTTCTGACAGCTGATTTGATCTCACTTCAGCAGACCAGGGCTGAACAATAGGACGTTTGTGATCATGAAATGTCCTATAATGGCAAAGATAATTTTAACATGTATAGTCTGTAATGTCCGATATGCCAGCCACAAGTGTCTACTGAGTACTTAAAGTAGGCTAATGCAACTGAGGAACTGAATTTTTTTTTAAAGCCAATTTTAATTAAGTTAAATTTAAATAGTCGTATGTGACCAGTGGTTACTGTATTGGACAGGACCGCTCTAGATCATTTTTTTTATTCATCTAGTGATATTCTAAAATTATATATGCAATTTCCAAGATAATCCATGGATTTGATTAAAATTCCAGTTTGTTTGCAAAGGTGCACTTATTTTTGTTACATATACCAATGCTGTCATATATTTCCAGTTTAAGTTAAAACGATAAATCTCTGAGGGGTGCCTGTGTGGCTCAGTTGGTTAAACATCCCACTTCAGCTCTGTCACAATCTTGTGGTTTCTGAGTTCGAGCCCCATGTTGGGCTCTGTGCTGACAGCTCAGAGCCTGGAGCCTGCTTAAGAATCTGTGACTCTCTCTCTCTCTGCCCCTCTCCCGCACATTCTATGTCTTTCTCTGTGTCTCAAAAGATAAATAAATGTTACAAACTTTTTTAAAATTCTAAATCTCTGATGTAAATTAAAGGAAACGACCATTATTAAAACCATTATAATCATAAAACACATATATTAACACATATATAATACTTTTTTAAATTGTGTGGCATGTATTGATGTTTAAGAAACAGCTTCAGTGTAACATGAGAGATTTGGGGAGAGTGAGGGTCAGAGAAAAAGTTATTCAGGTATTTCTATGCTGGTACATAGGCCTGTCAATGCAGCTATAATGTTTGAGATTTTCTTGATTCCAGAAAGATCAAACCAAATGAAAAAAATAGTATAAATAATTTTTAGGAAGCATAGTAAAAGGCATATAAGTAAGTAAGGAAGAAGAGAAGATTAATTTGAGACATCCTGATAAAATTTTAGGTGGTGAACAGAAATATATATTCCTAACCCATGTAGATATTATACAAATTATCATGCTAGAATTATAGAAAGATAAGAATTCATATCTGCTGAGACTCATAGGAATATTTAGTAGTCCATTAACTTCCATTTTCTTTGACTCATGCAAAAAGAATCAAAAATGTAGTTTCTTATATGAAACTTTATAATGCAGAAATAAGCTTTAATTTTTATTAAGATACAAAGTATACATTTCTGCATTTCTATAATATTTTCATGCAAATAGAAAAGAATATGATATTTCTTAAAGATACAGAGAATTTTCTTATTGAATTTTACTTAACTTACACTTAAAGATTTTGGGGGAGGAGATTTTTATTTTTGGAGAATTTACTGATTTCACTGAATAGGTTTTGATGAAACATTGAAATAGTTCATGATAATAACTTTCAGAATTTTGCTCCTGGAATTTATACTTTAAACAATACAAATAAATATATTTTTTACTACTATGTTTGGCTAGAAAATAGAAAAATATGTAAAAGACACTGCAGGTATGAAAAAATTAAAATGCAAAGATTACATATATTATGTATATATATTTTCATATATAATTACATGCATAATTTATTTAAAAAGGCTTTATCTCAAAGTTCAGAATATTGAAACTATGGCTGAATCTGCATGAAAATAAGTTGTTCGGGTTGCTTTGCACTACAGATTAACTTTATTTACTTTTTTTAAAATATAATTTATTGTCAAGTTAGCTAACATACAGTATATGCACTATGCTCTTGACTTCGGGAGTAGATTCCCATGATTCATCACTTACATACAACACACAGTGCTCATCCCAACAAGTGACTTCCTCAATGTCCATCATCCATTTCCCCTTTCCCCCACATCCGTAATCAACCCTCAGTTTATTCTCTGTATTTAAAAGCCTCTTATAGTTTGCTTCCCTCTCTGTTTGAAATTTTTCCCCTTCCCTTCCCCCATCATCCTCTGTTAAGTTTCTCAAATTACACATAAGAGTGAAAACATATGATATCTGTCTTACTCTGACTTATTTCACTTAGCATAATACCCTCTAGTTCCATCCACGATGTTGCAAATGGCAAGATTTCACTCTTTCTCATTGCCAAATAGTATTCCACTGTATATATAAACCACATCTTCTTTATCCATTCATCAGTTGATGGACATTTAGGCTCTTTCTATAATTTGGCTATTGTTGAAAGCACTGCTATAAACATTAGCGTACATGTGCCCCTATGAATTAGCACTCCTATATCCTTTGGATAAATTCCTAGTAGTGCTATTGCTGGGTCATAGGGTAATTCCATTTTTAACTTTTTGAGAATCCTCCACACTGCTGAAAACTGTAACTTTCAGTCAATAATATGGATGTGTTAACTTTATTTAAAAATTTTTATGTATTTGTTTGAGAGCGAGATGGAGAGAGAGTGAGGGAGGGGCAGAGAGAGGGAGAGAGAGAATCCCAAGGAGGCTCCTTACTGTCACCACAGAGCCCAAAAGGAGGTTCAGTCTCACAAACCATCAGATCATGATCTGAGTGGAAACCAAGAGCCAGATGTTCAACCAACTGAGCCATCCAAGTGCCCCAATGTATTAATAATGTATAATATAATATTATATTAATAACATATATATTATTAATATAATAGAAAATTATTTTCATACCTACATACCAGTTACCATATTGATTCTACTAATTTTGTAGGAGAGCGCAGTATTTAATATGGGTCATTTGGTAGAATTTAGATATACATTAGGTTAAGATATACATGAGAAAAATATACAAGTAAAGATGGTATTAAGGCAGTAACTTGCACACGCATACATAGCAATGTGTATGGGACTCAAATAACTAAAAACATGGATTCCAAGGTCAATCCATGGAATATGAAATATGATAATCATAGGTAGCACAACTTGCTTAATGTCCAAATGGCTTACTAAATGATTTCTGCCTTAAACATATGTTTCGATCTAGATACCTATCATCATAGCCATTTTTTTTCCTTATCCTACCTTTATATTTAGTTTGACTACATTACATACCAGAATTGGAAAGCTACAATTAGCCTAGCGTTTCAGTTTCCCAAAATGAATTTTTCTGTGCAAAACAAATTTAAAAATGAAATAGTTTCCATTACTGAAGAGTCAGCTAAAACCTCTAATATGCTAGTACACATCATTAATTTCCAACTGAGGGACACTTTAATGTTATTTTAATTTAAAAAAATTTGTTGAGGGCATACTCTTTGTTATGTTAAGGAAAAACTTATTCATGGCACTTGTTAAACACAATAAGGCAGACTTTAATCAGGGCCCTCACAATAGGTGTAAAGAACCACTGTAGAGGACTTTGTAGTAGAGAAAGAGACTGGAGAGAGCTCCTACTTACAAGGAAGAGTAAGGATCTTATAACCAAAGAGCAGAGATGGGAGTGGAGAGGGGGGAGGTAGGGTGTGGTCAGTGGATGGAAAATTTCTAAGAGAAGACATCTGGAATGAGGGAGACTCTAGCTTAACCAACTATTAAGCAGAGCTTCTACTGAAGGCAGGCCAGGGTGATCAGACATCTCCTGAGGGGTGGTGGGAGATGAGCAACCAGATCAGAGTTGAGTGTGATCAGATATTGATAGAGAATGGAGGACCCTGGTTACACTGACTTAGCAGGCTTCTTGCTAAAACTGGACTACGTAGAGACAAACAAGGAAACCTAAGAGTCAGGGTCTAGTTGAGATACAAGTTCAGAGGAGCCTGACTAAAGCTTGGTCAAGTAGAGAGGCTTTCAGTTAAGCTGAATATAATAACTGTGAATCCCACTGTCATGGACTTTGTAGACTCATGGAGAAGACAGATTGAAAGAAGCACACCGACACACAAATGCATGTAGGCAAACATTGATAGAAGTAAAAGATTCACAGAGAAAGTGGGTTATTTCTCCCAAAGACTACATGACCCTTTTTTGCTCAGAGCATTTTTTGGCACTACTAGTATTAGGGACAGCTTGGGTGGACTTGAATTATGAATTTCCTAATGTGGTCAGTTTCCTTTATGTGATTCGGAATAGTTGTCTTTTGTAACTGATAAGTAACATCTTCTCAAATATAACTTTTCCTTGTTAGGGCAATGATTTTTTTGCTTGGATTACTCTGATATTCTTTTGGTCCTACTGTAGTAACCACTGTGGTAATGAATCCGAGAATTTTGAAATATAAGGTTTTTTCCTTTTTGACTTCCAACTATGATGCAATATCATTTTACTGAAGTCATTAACTTCCAACAATAAAATAATGCAATATTTTGTGTAATTTGGTTAAAATATATTAACATGTATTATATATTTTATTATACAGAATATACACAATATGATCAACATATTAACTCAATAATAATTGAATCAAATTATTTTTCCACAGGTCATGTGCAAAAGAAGTAATGAGTAACTCTTCAGTGCCCCCTTGAGTATATACATTTATTAATTAAAATGAAGCTGCTATGTTTTTGTTTATTAGTATGATAAATATCCTAGATTACATATGAAGTACATTTTTGTAGATTGATATATTATTTTTTAAACTTTACCTTCTATAACACTTTTACTTAAATTAATGGCAGTAAATTTCCACTGCAATGGTTTTACTGTGCTCCTAATGTACCCATCAGTCTGGAAAAGATTACCAAGCCATTTTAACACTGTAAATAATAACATTTAAAAAGAAGCTTGAGTGCTTATTAAAATATATCCAACATAATAGATCGTTTGGATATATATCCTAATTTTTAAGGATATAATTAAGAAAACTTGTTTTTCTATTCGATACATATTTTGCTTTTGAGTTGTTTTTCTGGTTAATCTGTTTTTATAGGAAAGAACAATGATTACATGAAAGATGATATATTTCTACTGAGCACATATGAATAATACACAGTGTAGAATGTGAGAAAACTTTTTGGACCCAGATTTCTAGTGATATATGCCACTTGTGAAATTTCTTCATATTTTAACTGCTGGGACAGTTCTTTGGTATAGCTACGCAGACCATTCACGACTATGATTCAGTGTTGAGTGTGAGCGTTGTTTACAAAGATTTCTGGCCACATCTCTATGTTTCTAAGATAGAGAGGTGGCTAAAGAGGAGTCTGTTGAAGTATTATAAGTTAGAGACAGGTTGTATAGCTAATCTATTTCCTGACCTACATAAGGCATTAGTTGAAAGTTTCACCAGCACATTACACATGAGAAACATGTGACTTTAAATCAATACAGTTAGCACCTCCCAGAATTTATTTATAATTAACTCTATTTGTGTATTTATTTCACTAGTAAAATAGTTAAGTTTCTCTAAACTGCTGAGTATCTGTGTTTGCAACAAAGGAGAGGTATAACTTCATCATCAACATGCATATGAAGTACACACAATACATTTTATATTATATGGATAATCTACTTAATCTTTCTTTAAGTTAAGTGACTATAAATGTATACCTCAATACATAGCATCTATTTATCAAAAGAACCAGGTCTTCCTTATTTATTTCCTTATCCACACATTAGTTCTTCATTCAGTTGGTTAACACCTTACTGTAACTCTTACAAAGTAAGGCTCTGATCATGATAAAAAATGTGCAAACACATAAGATAAACACTTCCATTGTAGAGTTTGAGACTTGTTCACTTACAAAATCTATGTCCCTAAAGTCTAATATGGATACAAAATTATGAAAGTTAGAGTTGCTTGTGGTAAAAAGTGATAAAATGCTATTTCATCCACTTCTGAGCCTTCTTAAAACTAACCACCTGTTAACTAAGCTTAACAGAATTTCATAAATAATTAGTTTTGAAAATGGAAATGTAACTAGGACTCTAAGTTTTAAGTTAGGTAAGTTTAAGTATGGCATCAAGTAAGGTTTTACTTATTTGATCTGTTCCTTTTCTTAAAATCTGACTTAACATATTTTTTTTAATGTTTATTTTTTTTTTTTGAGACAGAGAGAGACAGAGAGCGAGCAGGGAAGAGGCAGAGAGAGAGGGAGACACAGAATCCAAAGCAGGCTCCAGGCTCTGAGCTATCAGCACAGAGCCTGATGCAGGGCTCAAACCCATGAACCATGAGATCATGACCTGAGCCAAAGTCAGATGCTTAACTGACTAAGCCAACCAGGCGCCCTGACTTAACATATTTATTATTGCATATGTATAAATAGAATGCACTGAAATCTTTGTCATTACTTTTTTCTATTCAGAAATATTGAGAATGAAGGCAAAGCAAGCTAAATACTATTATAAGAGCAAAGGAAAAACGAATACAAGTAGGGGGGCCCTAAGGTCCAACTCTGAAATGATAAAATCCAGAAGTTGAAGCCTCATGTTAAACTTTGCCTTTTGTACTGAAGTATTTGCAATGATGTTTCCCTGTCAAGAACCTTGGAAAGCAGATGATGTTCCATGCTATGTATTTACTAATGATTAGTTTCAGTATAGTGAGGAAAAGACAGATCTTTCTGGCTTTGAAAGCATAAATAAAAAAATTTTTAAAGAAATTAACTTAAAAGAAATATCTTAAAGGAAATTAGTGTGAGTTTTTTTTTCAATGCAGAATACTAAAAACATACAGGGTGAATCATTAAATTCTTAACATTCCACTTAATATACAATAGAGTAGGAGTAATGACAAAATCCTGTGAAAATTACAATGAACATATTTCTTTATTGAATCAGATCCTCTTTTTTTTTTTTACATTTATTTATTTTTGAGTGACAGATCATGAGTGGGGGAGGAACAGAGAGAGAAGGAGACAGAGAATCCGAAGCAGGCTCCGGGCTTTGAGCTGTCAGCACAGAGCCCGACGCAGGGCTCTAACCCACAAACCATGAAATCATGACCTGAGCTAAAGTCGGACTCTTAACGACTGAGCCACCCAGGTGCCCTGAATCAGATCCTCATTTTACCCCTATAAACTATCACAATTATCAAAAGTATTAAACTATCAAAATCAATAGCAGAACCAGATATCTTGATGAACAATAAGTATTTTAATAGAGAGAGAGATTCAAATGGAAAATCAAAAATGTTCAACTTTCACCTGGATTGGTGATGATTCTGGTTGATTGATGATGACAGCATTTGCTGTTTACCTTCTCCTTACCCCATTGGGACGGGGAATAGGGATTTTACACCAGAGCTTTATCATGGGCTGTATCCAACTTTTCAGTAAGAATATTTCTGCGTGTGATTTCTGGGGTGATTGAATCGAGAACAGAAAGTCTCTCTCTCTGTACTTCGTTGTTCCACTGCTTCACATCCTAAGTAAAGATGACTCTATGTCATTATGTAAAATGGATGGTTAGCTTCAGCTGTTTACTGTGACCAAGCAAGGACAGAGGTTCAGAAACAACATTGGTGGATGTGATAATTTTCCTTTCTACCTGGCATATGGTTCTTTTATTGAGGGAAAGAAGTCCCTCCTGCTGATTTAGTTATTTTTTTTTCATGTTTATAAGGTGTAAGTATAGGCTCATGTGGTAGATTCATATAAAGCAGTCAGTTGCAAATAACTTGTAAAACATGATTTATTTATATTAGTTCCACATTTTCCTTTTTACATAAAATGCATTTTATACATATTGCCAAAGTTATCACATTTCATCATTTAAAAATTGCAAAGATTGTGGCTATGTTTTCTTCGTTTTTTAGTTTAACATGAGATTTATGACTTTGAGCTGAAAAGGCACTTTTATAATGGGAATACCATATGTGCCGGCAAAGGTAGTCTGCCTTCCTGCCTGTGCTGGTGTTGGCTGGCTGTCAACCCTGTGGACACACCTTTTTTTTATCTGTTGCAGTCTGTAATCTCCCCCTAGGAACTCAGAGACTGCGATGCAGAGGACTTTAGAGGCGGACTTTTCTAGAGAGTTCACCTGAGCTCCGGCCTCACACAACTCAGGCAGGTGAGCAAGGGAGGGTCAGAGAGAGAGGGAGACACAGAATCTGAAACAGGCTCTGGGCTCTCAGCTAGCTGTCAGCACAGAGCCCGACGCGGGGCTCGAACCCATGAACCATGAGATCATGACCTGAGCCGAAGTCGGACACTTACCCGACTGAGCCACCCAGGCGCCGCAGGTCGTGTTCTTAATACGTTCATTTTCTAATTTAAAAACTAATTTCATTCCAGACCTACAGCAAAAATAATGAAATTCCTCTTCACATAGGCCCATCCCCTATACTCTATCTTCATTTTTTCAGAGATAATCACTTTTACCAACTTGGTGTGTATCCTTTCAGACACAAGAGATAGTTAAAAAAACAAATCATGTGATACATATTGTTCAGTCACTTGCTTTTTTCACTTAATTAAAAACCTCTTGGAGAGATTTCCATCTTTGTTCATATGGACCTAACTCATTTTTTCTTTTCTTTTTCTTTTTCTTTTTTTTATAGTTTTTATTTACTTTTGAGTGGGGGAGGGGCAGAGAGAGAGGGAGACACAGAATCTGAAACAGGCTCCAGGCTCTGAGCTGTCGGCACACAGCCTTACGCAGGGCTCAAACCCACGAACCATGAGATCATGACATGAGCCGAAGTCGGACGCCCAACCGACTGAGCCACCCTGGTGCCGCGCTAACGCATTTTTTCTAATAGCTGCATGTTATTTGGGATGTGAATAGATCATTATATATTTTATAAATATACAAAGCCTTTCCCATAGCAAGGACATTTAGATTTCCAGTTTATTGCCATTAAAAGACTGCAATATTCATCCTTGCAGAGAGCATTTTTTTAGGGCAAAAAGTGCTTTTACCCAGGATAAGCTCTGGGTCCCAAGGCAAACATATTTTACATTTTAAAGCTGTCTCCAAATTTCTTCCTCAAAATGTTGTTCTTATTTACAAATGCACAAATATTATTTGACCCACAATGTTACTCCTAGGAATTTATGCCACATATATATTCACATCTATGTGATACAATTTATGTGTAGTGTTTTTCACTGTAGCACTGCAATCAACCTATAGATCCATTAATTATATCACACCTATACAACGGAATACTATAAAGCCATAAAAAAGAATGATAAAGCTCTTTGCATGTTTATGTGAAAATATAAGTGCAAGTATTATGTATTGGCTTATAAATGCGTACAATATTTTTGTAAATATACATAGATGACTGATTAGATTAATTCCCTATAAGAGATAAACTGCGGGCAGGGAACTGGGTAGGAAGGAGATTTTATTATATAGTATTTTGTACTTATGCATTTGGGTCCACAGGAAATATTATCTTTTCAAATATTAATTAAAAATTTACAGTTCACCCTATCAAATTTTGTATGAATGTATTCTTATCTTACATGCTAACTTCCCATTTTATAATGTATTTCCCTGATTATCAGTGATTGAGTATCTTTTATATGTTTACTGGCCACTGGTATTTCTTCTTTAGTGAAATATCTGTTTATCCTCTACCTCTATTTTCATTCTATAGGTTTTTCCTTTTCCTTTAATTCTGTAAGGTTATTCCTTATGTGTTTGAGATGTTGGTATTTTGTGTTAAAAATATTACAAATACTCTTTCTCCGAACTGATCCTTATATTTTAACTGTTTTATAGCATCTTTAATTATTATGTTTAAAATATTTGAAAGCCCCTTCTGATTTTATTTTTTAAATTTTTAATGTTTATTTATTTTTGAAAGACAGAGAGAGAGCATGAGCGGCAGAGGGGGAGAGAGAGACACACACAGAACTCATAGCAGGCTCCAGGCTCTGCGCTGTCAGCACAGAGCCCAATGCAGGGCTGGAACCCATCAACTGTGAGATAATGACCTGAGCCGAAATCAGACGTTTAACCAACTGAGCGACCCAGGCACCCCTCTGCTTTTTTTTTTTTTTTTTTTTTAACAGTCTCTGATTTGCTCACTTAGGACAGTTTCCCCTACCTTAATTATCAAAACTATCTCCTATTTTCTTTTAAAATTGTATCATTTTTGGTTTTTGTGTTTCTTTTGTGTACTTTCGTTTATATTTATTAAGTAGTGTATATTTCCCCCACTTATTTGCAATGTTAGCTTCTTAATACTCAAATCCCCATGCAAATATTTATAGATTCTCTATTCTGTTTGACTGATCTATCTTTTCACTTACAACAACCTTGTTTTAATTTCTGTAACTTTATAGATTTGAGATCTGATAAGTTTCCTTTCGTTATTTTTTACCAAGACTATCTCCCTTATTCTGTCACGTTTTCTACTTCAGGTGAACTTTAGAATTACCATGCCAAATTCTATCTGAAAATGTAATGACTATCTCATGAGATTATATAGAATTTACATATTATTTGAGCTGACAATCTCTTTAATTTTTTGGTCTTACCATCTGGGAAAATTGTATCTCTTTCATTTGGGGTTTTTACTTGTACTTTTTTCCTTTGTATTATTTAATTTACTCTTCATAGGTCTTGGAAATTTCTTAGTAAGTTTATTCCTAGGTATTTTATAGATTTTGTTGCTCTTTTGAAATATGTTTTGTTTCTAAAGTACTTGAAAGGACCCGAAAGAAGAGGCATTTACTTTGATAGTCATTTCTTATAACCAACATTTTAATTCAATAACTATATATAAGATCATATATTTGAGAAATATGACTTTATATATGTATATACAACAAACATATATATTATACAAACACATACACATATACACACATACTTGGGTTTGTTGTTCTCTTAAACTTCAGCTCTTTGATCATTAACCTAAAGTTTGCCTCATCTAACTAAACTCTCAAATTTTAGAAGAAAATATTCTATATTTCTTGTCTTTGAAAAAAGGCAATTCCTCTTTTCCTTCCAGTTTCAGTATTTTTGATAGAAGTGCAAGAAATACATTCACATATTTTTAGTGTTCACCTCAGATTCAGTTTGTGTGCACTGGGATATATGGGACTATCTTGGAGCTTGAATGAACAGAACATTTCAGACTATTTTTACCCAAAGACACTTCGTTCTATGTTCAACTTCTAAGTTTCTGCCAGTCAAGTTATGAAATTAAAACTACATAGCTATTTTGGACATCATTCATTATATCACTGATTCAGCCCTATAGTTTTCATGATAGTTTATTCATCTTAGAAAGGGAGACAAACAAGAGGGAAACAAATTTTAAAGTCATATAGATTAACTGGGTTTCTGGTGCCATATTGTGTTTCCTTGTACATATCATTTTTGGACATTTTCCTTTCTGGTCTACAACACTAGGTCTTAAGCAACTTGCCTATAGCTAATCTTCGATCCAGATTTTATGAGTGATATATATGTTTATCCCAATTTCCTTTTTTATAAATGTTTATTTATTTATTTATTTGGAAAGAGAGAGCGAGAGAGTGTATGCGATGGGGGAGCGACAGAGAGAGAGGGAGAGAGAGAATCCCAAGCAGGTTCCTTGCTGTCAGTGCAGGGCCCAACTTGGGGCTTCATCCCAAGAACCATGAGAGATGACCTGAGCCAAAATCAAGAGTCTGACATTTAATGACCAGGACATTTCTAGGCGCCCCATCCCAATTTCTATATATGTTAGTGCTCACTGACATTTCCTTCGTCTTGCTTGTTTTTACTGGTTCTGGTGCTGAAGAGTGAATTTTTTGAAACAATAAAACAAGACAAGACCTCAGGTTGAAAAACCAACCTGACTTGCAGGGAACATTGGCATTTCTGTTTAATGTGTCACAATCAGAAGCCGTAGGCATTGAAAGAATCATGGAGATGAATAACTACTTTCATTGTTAGCAGTTCTCCTGGGAAGGTGAAACAATAAAGTTTCCTTTTTAATTTAATTTTCAGTACTCCGCCATCTATCATTTTGTGTCATCTCCTTTTTTTCTGTAGGGATCGTCTTCTCACCTCAAGAACCTGAGGTTCTTTACTGAAAGACTCCTTCAGGCACTGGGGCCCCGCTTTGTTTTGTGGAGAATAAGAAGTGTGTGGAGACTTAACTTTAGGTCTCTCCTACTTCTCTGTGGTAGCTTGAAACCGGTGAATAAAACACCAGCTCTCTTGCCTCAAGTCAGGACATCTTCGAGGCAAATTTATACTCCAGGAGTTCTCGAAAGGTCTGGCTGAAGTTTCTTTCTGATGCTTTGCCTGAGTCTACCTCTGTTTGGCATTCTCTCTTTCCCTTGTCAGCTTCCCACACTCTTACCGGTTTTCCTTGAGGAAACTTCCTAACTAAACCACTTACCATGAATCCTCACCTGACCGTCTTTCTGGTGGGCAACCCGACCTAAGACATAGGAAATAGAAGCATTCTGAATGCCATTTTTATATTTTGTACACATTTTCCACTTTCCCCATGAAACAGGTTGTCTCTCTATGTATTCTTCTTTAGCCCCCTTCCTTCTTTTTTTTTTTCTTTAAATTAATGTTTATTTATTTCTGAGAGAGAAAGAACACAAGTTGGGGAGGGGCAGAGAGAGAGAGAGAGGGAGACACAGAATCTGAAACAGTCTCCAGGCTCTGAGCTGTCAGAACAGAGAGAGCCCGATGCAGGGCTTGAATTCAGGAATGATGAGAGATCAAGACCTAGGAAGAAGTCAGATGCTTAACTGACTGAGCCACCCAGACGCCCCTCCTTCTTTATTTTACTATAAAAATGCTGAGGGTTTGTTTGTTTGTTTGTTTTTTCAGTAATTATCTCCACATTACTATCTGATGTCTCTAAGTCTCTGCTTTCATTAGTCTTGCCTTCTCTGTCAGACCTACCTTGCAAGCCTGGACCTCCTGCATTTCCTATCAATTTCTGCAGCAGGTCAAGGGAATCAAATTTGGCAAGACTGGCTTGAGGTTTAACCTCATGTAGCCTACAAAGACATTTTTTGAATGTTTCAGGCATAGGCAGGGAGAAAAACCATGAGAATGCACAGCTACACTTACTGAGTGCTTGCCAATATGCTAGGTACTCCACTAAATATTTTCAGTCATTATTTCATTAAAATATCATGGTACCCACAATATCTGATACATTTGTCCAATTTTATATATATAAGGAAGTTAAAGCATGGAGAGATTAATAATTTTCCTATTTACTCAATTAGTAAGTAAAAGAGTAAAACTTGAGCTCTTGTCTCTCTGATTCCATTTCATGATTTTAACCACTGTGTGGTGTTGCTTTCCAGAAATACGACCCTATTAGAGGGAGTTAGATCCTTGTTTCTGAAGGTGTGGTCAGAAGAACAGCAGCATCGAAATAGCATCTGGGAGCTTCTCAGAAGTGCAGAATCTCCAGCCCCACTCTAGATCTCTTCAGTCCAGAATCTAAATTGTAACAAAATTTGGATCATCGTACTCATTTGTTTTGAGAAGCACTTGGCTAGAGCTCTTGGTCCCACCAACCTAGACAGAAATCAAACGTGCAAACGGTTAATTCATTCCATCAACTTTCATTGAAATTTTACTGTGGGTGACCAGAGCTTTGTATTCGGTAGAAGTGCTAAAATTGATCCCTGTCTTTCAGGTGTTTATAGCTGAGTTGAGATTCAAATGGGTTAACCGATGAAATAGATCAAGATTCTCAGCCAGATTGTCAGGGTGCAAAGCACTGTAAACTATGGAGTCAGTCACAGTGAGTGGAAAAGTCTACTATCTAGAGAAATTTAAACCTGATTTTCATTAGTCTCGTTTTCTTATTCAGATCTACCTCTCAATCCTGGACCTCCTGTATTTGCTATCAATTTCTGCAGGGGGTTGGCAAAATGTAACTTAGCAAGATTAGGCTCAAGATTTAGCCAAACTTCACCTCCCTCTCTCTCTCTCTCTAAAATATTTTAAAAACAATTAATGCATTATGTATCTTACATTGGATTTTAGACCAAATCACTCATGTTTTAAAGGACTTTAGCATTTTGGCATTTGTTTACAGTTGATAAAATGTACTTGGCTGATCAGGATTGTACATAGTTAAATAGTGGGGGGTCTTGTTTTTACCTTGATGTACCCACTTAAAATGGAAACGCAGTACTTATTTTAGAGGAAGAATAGCATTAAAATAATGAGAACTCGATAAAACAGTTCTTTTTCCAAAAAGAGATGTAGCCCTGGTTATTTCTGTACTTCCTTTTACTAACTCCCTCGTGGTTTAAGTAGAATACCTGACAGCTCTAAAACTATCTTTACCCAAGTAGGTCAAGGATTTATGCAAATATAATCTTGTTAGGTGTGAACATTTATTTTGGACACCACTAGGCTATTTCTTTCCATTTGATAGTTTTAAGACTTGGGTTGCCAGATATTCACAAAACTACTAGATTACCAGAAGAGCAATGAAAAATACTCTACTCCCTACTCCTAAGTCTAGGACTGGAGGTGAAGTTTTTGATATGATCACCACCAACTAGGAATAACTGAGTATTGCCTTATTCATAACATAAGAAGTCTTACAGAAACCTCCACATTCAAGTCACAGCAGAATAGGTTTTGTTTTTGTTAACTTTAATGTAGGATACTGATAAAGTTCAGCTGGAAAATCAGGTTAGATTCGAAGTTGAAATAGAATTTCTATCTTTTGTCTTAGTTCAATTGGAAACTTACCCCAGCTGGTGACTGAAGAAATGACAGTACTGTTGAATTTAGGGGCGAAAAGGGGAACAAAAAGTGAGAAGAATTAATCTGCTATGAAAAACTAAGATTCTGTTTACCTACCCCTCAGCGTAGCATGCATATGGGTGCACTTGACTGGGCCAGTAGCCAGGAAAGTAGTAAATGATGCCCAATTAGTATCTGTAATCCATCTATTTCTGTTTATGTTTATGTCTATGTCTGTATCTTTATCTATATCTGTATCTGTATATAAATCATTTTTTTGGAAAGAGCAGAGTTTTTGTTGGCATGGAAGACAGCTGAGAATTCCCTCCCCATTCAAGGATCACAGCAGCCTTTTTCAAGTACAGTTTTTGACATCTCTAACCGAAGTACTTTCATTTGATCAACTCCACCAAAACCAGGAGCTGAATCAAGGATATTGAGTAGGAACTTAACCATGAAGTTTATAAGTCGATCCCTCCCACAATTAAAATAATAATAATAATAATAAATAATTAAACAAAGAGAAAAATACCTTCCTCTACCCTTCAAGTTCTCAACATTTACCAATTTTAAGACAGAATCTCTGCTTTCATCCTTTAAAAGTTCAGGAATATGGAATTCAATTTGCACTTACAGATTTAAGTGGAGCTTCCGTCTTTCATCTTAGTTTAAATGGAATATTTACCCCTATCTGATCTCTGAGCAGAAGGATATTTGAAATAGTCTCTTAGGTTCTTATAAAATCACTACAAGGGCTAGAGGAGCCAGTTCTAGGAAAGAATCCCAGAATAAACTACAAGAATTGCTTATTATGGGAATTGCTATCTCTTCCACAACAACGAAGCTGAGGAAGCAGGAAATCATGACACCAGCTACTACATTAGCTCATCCACAATCCATTCAGTAAGACGCTACACCATCATTGTCTCTAGGAAATTGTTCCTTAGCAGTGATAGGGAGGTTGGAAGGGAACTACAGGAAAGGTTGCCTTCAGGTACCTGCTCTCTACCTGCTGATCTGCACCTATAAAATGGTTGCCTCAGGTCTTGATTCTCTCCTTGGAGTTCACCTGCTTGGCAGGACCAATATCACACTGGGGACCCTAGCTTCAAGGGAATCTGGGAAATTTTACTTTCACCTTTCCAGACTCTATATACAGGAAAGTGCTGTAAAAGAAGGCTGAAAAAGATGTTGAGGAAAGTCCATCCCTTGAATGAATAAACGAATCCTTAGCCTGCTCTCGCTTTCTCTGTGAAAGCTTTATGCATACACCTTCGTATGCATGGATTCCAGCAGGTCATTTCCGGGATTATCCTCAGTTAAGCCTTGATGGAAAATTCCATAAGGACGTTCCAATACCAACTTATATCCCCTGGCTATATTGAATCTTCTAAAACCAGTCTGTAAAATCTGAAAACTAATAACTTGACACTTCTGGTTAGAGCCAAAGTTGCAAATAAAATATGCCTCGTGATTAGATGCTCTGTGAGGGTTTGTGTCACAGCTGTGATTTACTGGATATTGCTAATGAATCAGGTCTTCGTATCAAGTCACTCTAGGTCCATTTTACAGAACATATATTTATATAGAAAATAATAGTAACATTATAGATCTTGGCATAAGCCTTGGAAAATCCTCTCCCAGGTTCTACTTTTCTCATAACAGTTATTATTTTTCCTGCACGATGTTTCTGGCCAAAGCAATGAACATTCCATTTTACCCCAGTTGATTCTCCATTGTTGAGTTTCAGTTCCACGTCCATGGCTTCCTCTGCCTATCCATTTCTAGAGTTTGTCTTTATTACTCATCCGTTTATTAAATTTCCAATAGAATAGTTATGCTTTCCAAGTTATGAGGTGTTTTCATTGGGTGAATTTTCTTTTCGATCAGAGGTTGTCTTAGTAAATGTGGGTATATCATTGAATCTTTGACAATGGCGATTTTATAGTGCTGAAGGTCATCACTCTGAACATTAACTCCCATTTGAGGTACCTTAGATGCTGAAGGAAATGACATGGAAACTTCCATGATAAATGATACCTCAGAAAAGGGGCAACTGACAGGTTGAATAGCTAATTTCGTAGAATAATATCAAGTAGGAGAAAAATCTGATCAATTAAAATGATATTACTTTGTAATCTAAACTACTTTTTACAAAGCTAAATAATTTTACAGATCTGGAGTCAATTTGGAAGAAAAAATTATTCTTAACATTTATTCAAAGTCATTCATATTATTAAAATATTTTATATAATCTGTAAACATCTTTAAAATTTATTTGTAAAACAGACTATCATTCCCCTCATATTGTGAGAATTAAGAGAATCATAAAATGCCTACCCGAGAACTCAGTCTAAAAATTATATATTGTTTGTGTAGGTTCGGTGCAGGCAAGTGAGAGAGAGGTATCTCCTAGGTCTTAGAAAGTTCAGATCTTATAGCAATTTTTTAAGAGCTTAGATTTTATAGTTGGACCAACTTGGCTTCAAACCCTAGACTCGATAATCAGATTTTGAACACATTGCTTAACTCTGAGTTTCCTCATTTGTAAAATGAGAAAATCTATAGTATCTACTTTATAAGGATGGTAAAGACTAAATGAGAAACTATTAACACAGTAACTGAAACAGAATAAACTATCTCTTACATTAGCTATTGTTGCTATTGGTGTTATAATTCCTTGTATCCAGAAAAAGTTGCTCCCAGACTATCCTCCCTTGTGAAAGTACAATAACAAAATCTTTATAATGAATTACAAGATCTATGGATAAGAAACTAAATATTTGAACTTTGGGCTAATCTCAGCAGTTTGAGATTTGTTAGTGTAAACTAGTGACTCATAAATTACCTCTCCTACAAACTTATTTTGTTTATCTTCTAACTATCCTGAGTCAGTCATTTGTATTACCAAGCAGTCTTAGTCACTCAGGTATATAAAATAAAATATCTGCATTTAAGAGCATATATCTATATACATAGATGAATATAAATATATGTAATTATATAGAATCTAAGAGTATGTTTACATACCTACATATATGCATAGGAACATGTGTGTGTATGTATACACTTGTAGAAATTCTAAGCTATGTACATATGTTATTTTTTACTCCAAAAATGTCAACACAGGTTATGTGGATTTTGTGGCATTATGGTTTTTTGTTTTGTTTTGTTTACTTTCTTTAATAAAAGAAGTTTACAAATAGAAACATTTAATAATCTCTCTTCCTATCTCTTCTTATTTCCTTCTCCTGGTCCCAAATTGTGGAATGAAAAGTATGAAAACACTTGTTTCCTGTTATCTCAACTCTCTTGGTTTGATAAAGTTCTGCTTATGAAATAGAGATAAGCAGTGCTAATTATACAATCACTTGTTCACTCATGGTAACCACAGCCAATTGCTAATTTGCCATGGACTTGGGGGGACACCAGTTTAATTACAGTTTTGCACAAAAGAGAATTTGTGAATGTTAAAAACAGCATTCTTCATAGGGCACATAACTTATCCTTGGAAGCTTTGTATTGCATTGATTAGGCATGCCAGAATTTCTCTGATGGACTCCGGCCTGGTGATGTTGGCTGCTGATGAAGAAAATACCCAGGGACTCAACCCAGATCTCATTCATTTGACATAGGAGTTATGGATGGAAATGCTTTGAAATATATTTACTGATCCATAAACTGTAATAAATCTATTCTAGAGACCATCTGGAAGAACTTCCAAAGCACAATGTCATCGAAGGTGAAGACATATATCATTTAAAGACATTTGACAAGGGGTGCCTGGGTGGCTTAGTCGGTTAAGCGTCCAACTTTCGCTTAGGTCATGATCTCGCGGTTCGTGGGTTCGGGCCCCGCGTCGGGCTCTGTGCTGACTGCCAGCTCAGAGCCTGGAGCCTGTTTCAGTCTGTGACTCCCTCTCTCTCTGACCCTCCCCTGCTCACGCTGTCTCTCTCTCTCTCTCCTAGAAATAAATTTAAAAAAACAGTAAAAAAAAAAAAAAATAAATAAATAAAGACATTTGATGAGAACAGATTTCCAATGGGGAAGAAGCAATGAAAAAGCCTAAGTTGTATCTAGTTTTAACTTCTTTGAGAAATGTAGTCTGTTGGAGTGTTAGACATATTTCTTTGCTTTGAGGTACACTTTAATATGGGCTACAAATAGACCCAATATCATTTCTTAAATTACACCATAAATGTATTTCTGACCTCTTTGTGGTACAGGAAACTGTTTGGGAAGAATTCATCTAATGGGAAGGAGAAAAGGAGAACTTTGGGTTTTTTTTACTTATGCAAAAGTGAACCAGGTAAATTGTTAAGGTGATGTAGTAGCCTACTGCCCTCACAGCAATGCATGTCATGCATGTCTTGGGATTGTATTGAGTTTTTCTTTGGTCCAGGTAATATGCTACATGTTCAATATGTCTTACCATATTTAATGCCCTTAGAAACTCTGTGAAGCAGGCAGTATTAATATCTGCATTTGACACACGCACATGCATGTGTATAGTTGAGATTCAGAGAGGCGAAGCAACTTCTTATGAAGCTTGTAAGTGGCCAAACTGGAATTTGAAGCCAGGAAGTCAAATTTCCTAACACATGTTCTTAACCAAAAAACTATGCTGACTTTAACAAATGTAGCATATTTAGCTGGAGGATATGTTATATAATTTGACAGACCATTTGAAATGTCTAATAACCTGCAAATAACCTGTAGTGATTTATATAGACCTCAGATTAGGACCACTAGAGGTGGCTTACCTGGGATTCCCAAATTTTTCATTGAAACGATCTCACTCATGTTTTCCAAAAGACTGTGATCACTCTAAAAAGAATAAAAGGTAAAACACTTGCATGTGGAGGGGCGATTGAGGGGAAATATGCACTTCTTTGAATCATGGGAAGATCCCCTTTAATAATTGCTGCCACTTGGAGAGTATCCGGGATGAACTTTAGATCTTGTCCTCACTACAAATTTGAATGGTAGGTATTATTTTACGGATGAGGATTTGAAGCTGAGATTGAGTAAACAACCTTCACAGAATCACACAAGACTCTGATCATTTGTCCCCTGTGGTTTTTTCCCCTCTGTACGATAATGACTATTTATGATCAATCAGGTAAAATTTAGTAATTAAAGAGCTCCTAAGGCATCTTAATTGGCCTTTCCAGGAACCGTCAGCCTTTGAACATCTTAAATATACAAGGAGAAGTAGAAAATTGCTGTACAATCTAAGAAGATTGTCAATATGATCCAAAACAAACAGGAAATAATGGAGACCAATAAATAAGCACTACTTATTTATTCCGGCTCATGCTGGAGAACTCATGACCCTAAGGAAAGGAAGAATAACCACAAATCAAACCCATGAAAGCCCTGGAGTAATATATTCCCCTCCTTAATCTTCTTTAATGGGCTCATAAAAGCCACTCTGACCAAAATGATGGCTGGGATATGCGTTCTATGAAAATATGGCCCAAGAAAGGCTGGATAGTGAAAAAGATACAGGTAGATATGGTGTTAAAAGTTTAATTCGCCTAAATCGGCATAAAAACAAAGAACAAAGGTAAAAATCACAGAGACTTAGAAGTAATAGCAACAAGATCCAGCAGACAGCTGGTGATATTAATTGGAAATATCTTACTTTCAGAAAGAGATAAATCTAAGAGTTCAAAAATCCCGAAGAAACAGTTTCTTCCAGCAGAAAGTAATAAGAAACATGAAGACTGAGATAAGAGACTATGGCTGGGTTAAGTCCCCCATGTCTGTATTGGTTATCTATGCTGGAATAACACATTAATCTATTAAGTGTCTTAAAGCAGTAATAATCATTTATTGTTTTCAGTTTCTGTGGGTGGTATATTTGGGAGTAGCTCAACTGGTCCGTTCTGGCTAAGGGTCTGTCATGAGTTTATAGACAGATGTCAGTTGGGGCTGCAGAATCTGAAGATTTGGTAGTTGAGGAACCCACTTCCAAGGTGGATTCTTCAATGTCTGGCAAATTAGCACTTTCTGTTGGCAGGAGGTCTCCCTCTGTACCCTTTGTAGGCTTCTCCACAGGACTGCTCTATGTCATAACATGGCAACAGAATGGAATTTCAAGAGACCAAGGCAGAAGCTCTCCTTTTTACGACCTAGCCTTGAAAGTCACTCACCATGACATTGGTCATATTCTATTGATCACACATACCAGCCCTGATTTCTGTGGAAGAAAACCACGTAAGGGTATGAACATGAGGAAGTAAAGATCACTAGAGGCATAAAAGTCTAGCTACCCTAATTTCTAACCTTTCTACAACTTTGAAAAGTGACTTGTTATCTATTGTTGACTACTAATGTAAGCTAAATTCAGAATCATAAAAATGTAGTGTAAGAGATTTGTAATTGGCTGCATGGATCTTATTTATATATTCAGCAAATCTTGTCATTATTTTATATTTTATATCCACATTGTGATAAAATGAGATAACATTATTTTCATTTAACAATTTTTCATTATTAAGAAACTTATTATTCTATTTTATTAAATATATTTGAATAATGATATTTACCAGGTGTACCATTTACTGAGCTTTTAACTATGTACCAGTTGTATGCCAAGCACATAGAAGCATTACCTAATTTAATTCTCACAATAATTATATTATCCTCATTCTGCAGGTAAAGAGCCAGAAGCAGAAGAATTTCAGGAAGATACACAAGGCACTAGAAGTGAGATTTGAATTTATATTGATCTGAATCCAAAAGTAGTTCTATTAACATCTGGACTATTTTTCTAGGTTCCTACAATACTCTGATCACCAAACTTTGTGTCCTATCATTAGTCATGGGAAAAGGGTTATAAAGTTAATATCAAAAGATGGATACTGGGGTACCTGGGTGGCTCAGTCAGTTGAGTGTCTGACTCTTGATTTCAGAATTTCAGATTAGGTCATGATCCCAAGGTTGTGAGATCCAGCCATGTCAGGCTCTGTGCTGACCATGAAGCCTGCTTAAGATTCTCTCTCTCCCTCTACCCCTTTCCTCTGCTCATGCACTCTCTCTCTCTCTCTCTCTCAAATAATCATAAAAAAGAGGGATGGTCACCAGTTACCAGTTTTAAGCAATAACAAGGAAGATTGAGGTGTACTAGGATTATGGGAGGAAATGTAATAGAGCTAGAGAAAGTACAAGCAAGGTTAGAGGTATTGCGGTAGACATGTAGCAACGGAAAACATGGTAAGTATAATGATCAGGTCCACAGGCCCTTGAAATATTGAGACAGAAATAAAAGTGAATATCTAGGGGGGCCTGAGTGGCTCAGTCAGTTGAACATTCGACACTTGATTTTGACTTAGGTCATGATCTCCTGGTTAGTGGTTTCAAGCCCCCATCAGGCTCTATCTGCATGCAGATAGTGCAGAGCCATCTTGGAATTCTCTCTGCCTCTCTCTGCCATCCTTCTCTCAAAGGTAAATAAATAAATTTTTAAAAGTAAAAAGAAATATATTTTAAAAGTGAATATTTAGGAATATCTGGGCGGCTAAGGAGATACTGAGGGTAGCAGACTGCAGTAGAAAAAGCAGACACATACTTGATACTCTGACCAAGGTTCAGATCTTCACTGAACTACTACAAATTGTTTGGTGATCTGAGACCAGTTACTTGAACTCTGAGCCCTTGTGTTCTAATCTTTAAAATGGGAATGATAGTGATAATAGTCACCTTACTGGGTAGTTGTAAGGACTAAACAAATGGCCTTTGTTAATGAACCTAGGAGAACGTGTGACACATGGAAGGCCAGTAAGAACAACATTTACTGTGGTCCAGGCACTCTGCTAAATGCTTTATACATGTTATTTTATTTAATCATTAACACAAGCTTGGACTCTCCAGTTTGTACATTCCTAGGGGATCAAAGGGAAGGTATCTCCAATGCCAGAACAATTTAAAAATGAGCTTACTTAAACTAATTGGCAACAGAAAATAACTACAAGAATTTTTTCATTAGAAAATGAGTATAGGGGCATCTGGGTGGCTCAGTCCATTTAGCATCCGACTTCAGCTCAGATCTTGATCTCGCGGTTTTTGAGTTTGGGCCCCGCATTAGACTCTTGTGCTGGCAGTGTGGACTCTGGAGACCGTTTTGTATTCTGTGTCCCTCTTTCTCTCTGCCTCTCTCCTTCTCATGCTCTGCCTTTCTGTCTTAATAAATAAATAAATAAATAAATAAACAAGCAAACAAACATTTAAAAAGTTTAAAAAAGGAAAAGAAAATGAATATAGTTAGATATTCTTGTTTTCTGGATTAAAGACTCTTAAATATATTCCTTTAGCATTGTGTAATTCCAAAATTATAGCACTTCCTTTGTTATTTCATAAATATTTTTTTATTAACCCACATCCCCTTAGCTTCTCCCACTGAGTCATAAACTCTGTGAGGACAGACATTTTTATTTCTTTTAAAATAAATTTTTAATGCTTATTTACTTTTGAGAGACAGAGAGAAATAGAGCATGATTGGTGGAGGGGCAGAGAGAGAGGGAGCTAGAGAATCAGAAGTCAGCACAGAGCCCAATGCGGGGCTTGAACTCACGAACTGCAAGATCATGACCTGAGCCAAAGTCAGACGCCTAACCGACTGAGCCACACATGTGCCCCTATAGACATTTTTCTTTCTCTTTATTCTTGTATCTAAAGCACTTGTATAATACTTGTCAGAGTGAGGCTCCAAATATTTACTTAATTAAATAAAATAAGTTTAAAGGGCTATCCTGAAGAACAGACATGAATTAGCCTTGGAATTACAAAACAATGCACATAAATATGAGGTTTTATTACAAATAATTTTTTGCATCATTATATTCAGATATCACTTAAGCTTTAATCCAGGCTTATAAGGCGGATTTGGGCACTTCTCCAGAGAAGCATCAGTCAGATGATAAATACTATCTTTCATGAATGAAACCATTTTTTTCTTTTTAAAGCTAGCATTCTTTTATTAGAATTTCTTCCAGCTTCATTGACATATAAGTGACAAGAAAGATTGTAAGACATTTAAAGTGTACATTGTGATGATTTAATATATGTGTATAAGCCAACTGTGTATTACCAGTCATAGTGATGTTATATTCATTGGGGATATTGATCTATAAGCCTGACCTATTTTAAGCAAATGCTGGAGAAGCATGCTGTGTGCATGCTAGTCCTTGAGTCCATCCACAAACTAGGAAAAGCAATGGACTAGTTATTATTTGACTCTCAATAAACCCACCTTTATTAAACCCTCCATCTAGCCATTGTGCTAAATGAAGAGATACAAAGATGAATGCCTGCCTTCAAGAAACTTAAAATCCAGTGCAAGAGAAAGCATTGCTATAATTCAGGTTAGATCATGGTAAGCAAGTGTTATAGGGCTCATAAGGGGAAGAATACTTTTACGTAAAGGATTGAAGGTAACCAGCAGAATAACTAGGATTTCGAACATCAGTAAAAGGACCAGGAAAAGTAATTCGTACTCTGCTTCACAGTTTATGCTGAGAGTTGATATGGAGAAGACTATCTCCAGGCTTTTAGCACCAAGAGGCCACGTTTCTTCAAACCCCTTGAAATGGGATGTGTCTTTTTATCTTCCTAGAACAACATGTTTTAAGTTAATGTTGGGATATTTACTTTTATGTACAGAAAAACAAACCAGGGGTACATAGCCCAGCTTGGCTGCAAGCTCTTTAACAATTGTTTTTTCAAGATTTACAATGTGAATGAATTAAAGAAGAATAACGTTTGTATTTCTGACTATAAAAGCAATAAACCCACTTGCTCATTATAGATCTTCCTCAGTTTACGATGGGCTTATATCCAGAGAAATCCATGGTAAGATAAAAATATTGTAAGTGGAGAATGCACTTAACACAGTTAACCTAGGAACATCAGAGTTTAGCCTCACTTACCTTAAAAGTGCTCAGAACACTGACGTTAGCCCACAGTTGGGCAAAATGGTCTAACACAAAGCCTACTTTATAATAAAGTGCTGAACAGCTCATGTAATTTACTGAACACTGTACCGAAAGTGAAAAACAGAATGGTTGTATGGGTAGAGTGTGATTCTAAATGTATCATCGTTTATCTCTGTGACTGAGCGGCTGACCGGCTGCGTTGCCGCTCTGCCCAGCCTCATGGAGAGTGTCCCGCCACATATCGCCGGCCCAAGAAAAGATCAACACTCAAACCTCAGAGTGTGGTTTCTACTGAATGCTTTTGGCTTTTGCACCATCATGAAGTTGAACAATCATAAGTGAACCATCATAAGTGGGGGACTTGTGTCTGTACTCATTTTCTAAAGATTTACTATGTCACCTCCGCCAGAAGCAGCAATGTAAACACAACCATCAGCAGAAAGAAGTGGTTTGAGGATCTAGTTCATCAAAGTAAGAAGAGAGGACACAATGGGGTGAAGTACCAAGATAACCATGGACACCCTGGGTTATGCACGAGTGTAGAAGAGAGACCCTAGACATCCTTTAGGGAATTATCCCAATGAAGGAATGAACTTGACTGTTTTTCCTTTCCATCTTTGGGACGCAGATTTTTCAACTGCAAACATGTTCTGGTATGGCCAGGATAAACTGCGTTCTAACTCACTTCAGTTGCTTAACTGCACTTTTACAGTCCTATCCATTTTCTGCTGCTGATTCCATTACATATGCAACAAATCGTCATTAAGCCCCTAACATGTCTGGGTGGCATGGAAATATAGTGGCAAACAAGAACCAGTGCCTCTTTCATGGAATTTACAATGTTGTTGAATTTGCAAATAAGCATATATCTCTAGTTTGAAATCACGTTTTGGCATGAGCGATTTAAAAGGAGACTATAGACAATTATGGTGGGTCTACCTAGAAACGGCAATGAGTGAGTCTGTTTCCCTTGAGTTTAATCTATTAATCTATAGAACAAACAGGCATTATTATCACTGTTTCTACTAAGGTGATTTTTTTCCCATTATAGGCCTTGTAAATAAGTTGTCACATAATATGGTTAAGTAATGATAAAGTGATATTTTTCAAACTGGTTTTTTTCTATCAGCCTTCTTCCTCCTGACAAATGTACATTTGAGGTAGACTTTAAATGTAAACCTTAGGCCCACTGCTCAGCATGGAGGTAACTCTTCTATGCTTGTATTCACATAAAACTATAGGAGAGGAAAGCATGGAAAGTTATTATAATAAAATGATTTGGTGATGAGAAGAAAATGAAACAGCTGGGGCAAGATGAAGCCACGGACTCCAGGGAAAATCAAATTCATGTCCACACTCATGCTCCTACTAGCTGACTCGTTGCAAAACAAATACAATTTATTAGATAAATTTGCCATCGTGAATGTTTTTGCAGATCACTGGTGCACCACTGGTGAATATTATAGCAATGGACAGAATAACAAAGATTTTAATCATGTTGATTACTGATTTTTTCCCATCTACTTCAGAAGCTGTTTAAAAAGAAGCAATTACTTGTTGTTTCAATTGAATTGATGAAAAAGTGAAATCCAATATATAAAGAATTATGAGTTCATTTTCTTTCTTTCTTTCTTTTTTTTTTGGTGTAGACTTTCAACGCATAATAATTTATAATACATTTCCTTCTAATTAGACTGAACTAAAATTTCAGCTAAAGCAGGCACAAGTCCTCTATTGTTTTATTTAATAATGACTAGATGGAAACTCAACTTTTCATCCAATGCAGAATGGGAAGCGGGTCTAGAACGTTGCCGTTAAGGACAATGATTGTTTTTATTTAAATGGAAAGTAAGCATTTCGTGACCGTGCTGAATAATTTTTTTGGTAATGTGTGCATGGAATTTTTATTTTTTCACAGGGAGGTGAGACTGTGTGCTCTGGGGTTTTCTCTGGAGGTCTATTCTCCTGGCTGGATGTGTATGACAGGTTTAGACATTAAATGGCTTTAAGCTTGTCAAAGAAAGGTTATTAAAAATGTCCCTGCCTTTCAGGCTCCGTGCTCAGTAGGAGCCTGAATGCAGTCCTATGGGGCTGTCTTTCTATTTAGTCATGTCATTTGGATCTTTGCCTATAGCAAAAAATGAGACACCATCTGTTATTTCTCACTAATGGCTGTCGGTCCTGTGCTTGCCTGGCTCACTAGGCTTATCCGTTTCCCACCAGCGGCTGGACAGAGCTTTGCTAACAGGATTCTATTAGGAGCGTGCTTTATTATCAAATAAGCTTAGCGACGTGGAATCGCTCATATACTCTGAAACACTGTTCAAACCTAAGGGATTGTCATTATTTTGTTACCACTGTGAAATCTATCTAATTTTTTTCTGAATTAGGTTGATCCAGATTATATGTGGAAATTGCCTTTTTGCTGATATTATAATAATAGCTCATCTTAATTGAGGATCCTGCGAGTTACTCTTTTAATTTTCACAAAACCCTAGATGGATGCATTACTACCTCCAAATTATAGTCGAGAAAACAAGAAAAACAAGTTTATGTAACTTTCTCAGTTCCATAGCAATACAGAGCAGAATCAGGACTCACCCAGTTTAAACCTTCCTCTCAATTGCTATACTATTCCATCTCCAGGTAACATACTGGGCCCTTTGGGATTATAATCGGAAATTTGAAGCTTAAAAAACACTATACTTTGAAGCAAATTATTTTCCCTTGGGTAATATTCAACGTCTGCATTAATTTATAGGTGCAGAAACACCTTCTGTTTAGCCTCAGGAACCATTGTGGATTTCCAGCTTTGCTATAAACTTTCCTCACTTTGGAGCGGGGATTCAGGACCGATCACCATCCTATGATGTCAGCCTGTTGTCAGTTTCTCATAAGCATCACTCACTTAAAACACATCGGCTGACACACCACTTATCATCAGGGCCATGAAGTCTTTTTCTTTTTGAAACCTCAACATGAGGCAGCACTTTGGGGGGCAAACATTTGTTATATAGCAACAAGTAACTATTGTATTGGACTAAAAACTTGGTGTGTTTTTCAGCTGGGAAGCATTTTTATTCCCCGAAGTACAATTTTGTTTCTTTGTGTGGTTTTAAAAACCTTATTGGGTATTAGTTGGGATAGAGAGAACTGCGAATACTGAAATAGCTAAAAGAATAAAACTCAATTTGATTTTCTTTATAAATTAAAATTAAAAATTAGTTCCTAAAGACTGTACCATGACTAATGCGAAGCTTAAAAAATCGGTAACTACTTTGTTGCAATGTCATTTTTGGCAATTTTTGTCGGCCTTTTACTGATGAGTTGACCAAACTGTAAATTGTTATGAAGTATAAATTGTTACCCAGAATGCTAGATTTGCAGTATGTTAATAGAGGTAGAGCAAAAAGTTCCATTGTCAAATGTTTTTTGAAACATTACCTTGAATATATGGATCTCTTTATTGGAAAACAACAACAACAAAAACTTTCATCTTTAATATATCGATTGTGCATTGTAAATCTCCAGTAGCATAAGACTCACAGTATTTTTTAAACCTCCATGGAAACTTATTTTTTGAAGTTTTCACCTGCATGTTTTTTCCAGTGGCTATGCATTGGACAATACTTATCAAATATCTCAAAACTCATATTTATGCTTTATCACCTCCCCAGATAGAGCCTCTTTTGACGGTTGTCCAGAGAGAAAGTGCATAAGCTTCAGTCATGTTTTATTTTCTTTCATTTCCCACATCAATTGATTGCAAATTGCGATACATTTTACCTCCTAACAAACCCTTGGATATGAACTCTCCATGCCATTCCCACTATTCATGGCCCAGCTCATGTCATTATTGTGTCTTGTCTCCATACCAGTGTAAGAGCTTCCCACCTGAGCTCTTTACTTTCCATCTTTAATTAATGGACAGAACAATCTTTCTAAAATATAAATTGGGTTTTGTAAATCAGGCCCTTATGTGACTTCACAGGTTCTCCACAGTGAACAATAAAAGTCATTCTCGCTGGCATGGCTTTCAAAGTCTCCTGTGACCTGACCCAGGCTTATGTCTCTCACATTTTCTATTCTTTAGGCACTTTGAGTGTCTTGTGGTTTCCCAAATGTAGGATGACTTTTGTCACATTTGTGTGCTTTTCCTGTTTAATCTGCCTGGAATATCCACCTGCCTGTCTATCCCACCCACTGATGAAATGATCACTTTGCAAGGCTATGATTAAGCTCACAATGTTTGCAAAAGCTTTCTTGCTTATCCAGGCACTTCTGGCCCTCTATTAGTATAGCATTTCTTAGCCCAAGGTTTATGACATATTTTCTGGGAAGGGGTAATCAACTCTACAGATGGCCTCCAAAGTTCTCTGCCTCCTGTTATTCATGCCTTTTTGTAGTCTTCTTCCAAATTTTATCAAGATTGGACTATAGACCAATAGATGCGGGGCCTGGGTGGCTCCATTGATTGAGCATCCAACTCTTGATTTCAGCTCAGGGCATGATCTAAGGGTCCTGGCATTGAGCCCTGTGTCACTCTTCACTGAGTGTGGAGACTGCTTAAGATTCTCTCTCTCTTTTTCCCTCTGACCCTCTCCCCTACTTGCATGCTCTCTCTCTCTCAAGAAGAAAAAGAAAAAGGAAAAGGAAAAGAAAAAGAAAAAGTAAAAGTAAAAGATTGGTCTATAGAGCAATCCAGTGCTGCATAAGTGATGGTATGTCACTTCTGATACTAGGTCATAAAAAGCATCACGGTTTTCTTTTCTGCCTTTTTCATGGGTCACTTGCTCTGAGGAAAGCCAACTTCCATGTCATGATCAATCTTGTTAAGAGGCTCATGTGGCTAGTAATGAAGTATTTCTAACACAGCCTATAGGGGACTCCTTGATGCCTCCTTCCAATGGGCATGTAGAATGAGCCATATTGAAAGCAAGCCTTCCAGCCCCAGTCAAGCCTTCAGCTGACAGCAGCCCCAACAGAAAGCTTGACTGCAATGTCATGAGAGACCCTAAACCAGAACAATCCAGCTAAGCTACTGCTGAATTCTTGAACTTTAGTAATTGTGTGAGATAACAAATGTGTTTTAAGCTGCTAAGCATCCAGACAAAAATGTATTATCTAACAACAGGTAACTAATACAGACCATTATGTTCTCAGAAGGGTCCATGACCCAAAAAGAAATAAGAATGCTGGCATGCATAATGTTCATATTCCTATTAGCATTCATCACTGTATATCATTATTTGTCAGGTTCCCCTTGATATAATTCACCTCAAAACTACAAAATTGCATTCATCATTATATCTTTAGTACCTACCACAGAGCTGGAAATATAATAAACAGTTTTTAAAAGGGATTTTTTTTTTTACTAAATGAAAGTTTACCTTTTATTTGGAGCTTAAAGCAAATGCTGGCTTATAGGAAAGATTCAAGTCACCAGAAGGCCCTATTAGGGGCTTTAGATGCTGTGGCACATTTTCGGAGAAGGCCTTGAGAATTCCAAGGTATCTGAGAATTTAAAGTTCTCCTAGTAAAAGAAACATAGTAAAGTAATTTGTAGATGAAAAACACTGGCATTGAAAGGGACGATGGCACTTTCTTTCCCTCTCAACAGAATCTGGACCTATGCCTTCTATGATGTCAAAGTCACGGGGAGAAACATTCCACAGTCATCTTAAGGTCATTGGATTATCATTGAAAAAGGATATTGGAAACTAGGTATGTCCTCAGCCTACTCTGTGTGTGTGTGTGTGTGTGTGTGTGTGTGTGTGTGTGCATGCATGTGTATTTCAGGTGTGTGTGGCTGGGAGGCAACTAGAAAGTGTTATGTTTCAGTAAAACTCAACATCTGGCTTGAAGAAATTTTATGAGAGTCTATAAAAGGCACACAGGGCTTTTGCATGGGGTTAACCAAAGCATGTATATATTTAAAAAAGGGTTCTTCATAATTGTCTATAACCACTGATTCAGATATTTTATATCAATTCTAGTTTATGATAAAAAACATATGTGCTTTACTCTAAAGAATATTCTTTCTTTGCTTTCCTTGCTGTTTTGCAAGAGAAAGAACTCTCTCTTTTACACAAAAATGACTAAGTGGGCAGTCTAGCAAGGGTGACTATGTACAGTTTGCTGTGCAAAAGAAAATTCTAGAAATTCCAGATCATTCCAAAATACAAAATTAAAAGGAATTAGAAGAAAAGACTAGGTTTATCAGAAGAGAGCTACCTTAAAAGCACCTTTGTCCAGCTACAGTTTTTATTCAACAGTTGAATCAAAGTTTACAGTTTTGTAGGGAACAGTCTTGTTTTCTCCTCACACTTCAGCTGTGTGCAGGTCATACACAATCAGCAATAATGAGTCAGCATTTTTGACATTTTGATATCTCTAGGGGTGGTGGGGGATTGATGAGGAAGGAGAAAGTAAGATAAAAGGCAGCTTTATTTCTGAGAGAGAGAGAGAGAGAGACAGCATGAACAGGGGAGGGTCAGAGAGAGAGGGAGATACGGAATCTGAAACAGACTTCAGGTTTTGAGCCAGCTGTCAACACAGAGCCCAATGCAGGGCTCGAGCCCAGAGAACTGTGAGATCATGACCTGAGCCTAAGTCGGACACTCAACCGACTGAGCCTCCCAGGCGCCCCAAAAACAGCTTTCTTAAAAGGTAATTGTATTCCCAGGACTGTACAACTTCAGCCAGGACTGAGATTTCTGAAAATCTTGCCATAAAGGAATCTCCAGGGCTTCACTTTGTCCTTGGGAAATTTGTAATGGCAGCTTTCATCAGAAGTTTGCCCCTATGGGAGACTAGTATGCTTTGTTGTTGTTTGTTTGTTTTTAATTGAAAGTATGTGATTCACAAAACCTTCTTATTGAGATGGATTTAAATATTCACCAGGCCCAACATCCTTTTATCATCTCTATGAGATTTATTCAAGTCATAATCTAGCTTACACTTAAACAGCTCTGAAGACTGAAACTCAACTGCCTTCAAAACATTGACTCAGGAAGTTCTTTATTTTAAACTAAAATGGTTTTCTATAGCTTCCACCCAGTGGGGCTGTAGCAAGCCAACTCTCCTTCCAGAGGACAGGTTATCTGGAAGGCTCTCACCTCAGCAAGCCCACCCCACTTGCCTCCCACCACTGCAATCTGCTCTTTAGATTAAGTAGCAAACTTCCCTGGCTCCGCATTTCTTTTAGTCCATGAATGGACTCCTCCTTCCTGATTCAAGACCTTAATGCAGACCCTTTCCTAGCCCTGAATGTTCCCTCATCCTTTATCCTGATTACCGTGAATGCAACCTTCAGTGCTTAGTCCAGCTGTCACTTCCTCCAGAGGAGCAGTGTCATTCACTGCCCACAGATTCCCCAGTTGTGCTCTACTTAGAGCACACGGAACATCTTCATTGCTTTTATTACTGTCAGTACTTTTATATCTATGTGATTATTAGATAAATGTTTGTGTTCCCCAGTGGATCCTAGGCTCTACAGGGCAGAGGTTTCCAACTCTGGCACAGTGCCAAGCACACAGTGGGTATTCAAAACATAGTTGTTGAATGAATAAAAATTCCTCTTATGTCATGGGCGGAGTCATCTTAACTACCAAGAACCATTTTACTTTAATAGAGTTTCCCAAGATTGTTTTGATCAGCAAACCAAGGAATGAATCTGTTGTACCCTTTACTTAGATATTATAATCATTTTAATGTGGCCCAAGATCTCATTAGTGTTTTAATAACCACAACACCCTCACTGATCCAATGAATGTCTTTTTCATCAAGTGGTGCTGTTATATTTTCACCTTTACCCTTCCCCCCCCATTATTTTTTAATCCAAGCATAGGAAATGATACCAATCAGATGTAACCAAAAGCTTCATGGGTCTTATCTTGTTCATATGGGAAGTGTCTCCCAAATTGTTTCGGAACAATGGGAAGCTAATTTGGTTCCTCCTTACAGGGTTTGGTCAGAATATTAATTAGCTCAATCAGAATTCTAACTACTTAAAGACAGATCCTTAGCCCTATAGAAGGTTTGAATACTAGACAGGCTAACCGGTAGAGGGACAAACTAGTCAAAACTCAGGTTTCAAAATTGGCCTAATCCAGGATTAGGAAAAACCAAATTTAGCATCTAGGTCCTACACCATTTTTTAGTACTGATTTCCTGTCTCACTGGAAGTAAAACTCTGGATGGGAGGTAAAAGGGCACAGGAACTCAGGAGAACTGCTGGGGCCACAGAACTCTCTTTCAAAGAAGGTCAATCACCGAGGTGACCAGATAACTAAAATTGAGACTGGGGAGGGAGGGGTATTATTAAGAATAATGTGGAGACATTGACTTCAGGGAGACTGTGCTTGTGTAAACCAGAATGTACAATCATCCTAGTGATGGCTTAAGTCTCTATCCCATCAGCTTCCAACACTGTTTAACTGTTTCCTGCTTTATATTTCTCATCTGCAAAAAGAGAATGAATCACATTTACCTTATGAATGGTGTTTAACATACCATTGACATGGTGTAGATGCTCAGATTTAGTTATTATTGGTCATTCTACTTTCCTCCTAATCTCCCTGGGCCTGGCTCAGAAATTGAGGGATTGCTCCTGGAAAGAGAGTCAAAGAGGCCTCAGCAGACATAGCCCTGTGCTGGTAGAGACAGAGAAAACTAGGTCTGCCAGGGCAGAGATGTTTGTTTAACCCACCTGTGAGTGGGCTGAGATACTGGCTTTCTAATTTCCACCAAATCACAGAACACAAGAAATTATCTTTTGCCAAGTACTAATGAGGGAGGGCAGTACTCCTTCCACGGAGGTACTTTTAACAACTAACACTAGAGGTCTAAAGTATTAGTGGGGCAGCTGTTTGATTTCTGAGCCAAGTGCTCAGGAAAACCTGTATACGAGGAGAAAAGAAGAAGGCATGATTGGTCTGTTGATTTAGAAGCCAGGCTCTGTCCCACTGGAATGCTCTCAGCAATAACACTCAGTTCTCCCAAACTCACACTTCATTTTCTTGGTTCATGTATGTAGGATTTCCATTGTTCTTTATTCTCTCTGAATATTCTTTCTAAACATTAGAATCTTGAAGACAAGTTTCCAGGGAAGGGAAAGAAAACACAAAATATAGAAGAAAAGAAAATAGGCAGTGACTGACTTTTTTAAAGTTTTCAGATAGACTGCCAACTTCAAAACAGTGACATGCTCAGGATACAGAAGTTGGATGAAATAGGAGCCAACTAGCACACAAATTAGCTGTGAGAAATGGACTTGTTAGCATCTTCTTGGGAAGTCAGAGAATAAGGGAAGCTTTCAGGACTTGCTTCCAATTCTTCCTCACTCATTATTTATAAGACACAGCTGATACTAAGGCCCCATGGGACAGGAAGTGTTGCTCAAGGGAGCTAAATTCATGCTCCCTGCTCCTCTAGAAGAAAGTGGATGGGTTTCTGCCTCAGCCTTGGGGAGGTGGGAGAGGAGAGAAAACACTGGAAAACTGTCTTGTCACGTTCTCCCCTCTTTTGTGGTGAGAAAAAGGATGGCAAATCCTCTTCTCTCCCCTTATCCTCACTTCAGGTGCATCAAGAGCCCACATCCTTTCTTATAGAATTCAGTGTGTCTTACCAGGGATTCATCCATTCAATAAGCAAACTCATGCTTTATCTCTCTGTGCCCAGAGTCTAGCATAGTGTCTAGGCTATGGCATCTCATAAGTGTTTATTGAACTAAACTATTGTACCTGAACTGTACATCTATATGTACAATATACAACAATGCACACGTGGGAACTCAGTTTGGCAGGATCTTAAGTTCGCTTAAGATATATAAATGAAATGGGGCGCCTGGGTGGCTCAGTCGGTTGAGCGTCCGACTTTGGCTCAGGTCATGATGTCACAGTTCGTGGGTTCGAGCCCCGCGTCAGGCTCTGTGCTGACTGCCAGCTCAGAGCCTGGAGCCTGTTTTGGATTCTGTACCTCCCTCTCTCTCCGACCCTTCCCTGCTCATGCGCTCTCTCTCTCTCTCAGAAATAAATAAAATATTTTTTAAAAAAAGATATTTAAATGAAAAAACAAATCTCAATACAATGCCTAATCTTACTACACTACATGAGATGCTCTGTGACATTTTTATTTGACCATATTCATTTCTGTTATGTCATGTTCTTGTCTGGTGGGGTTGATTTTATAACCACAACAGGCAGTATTTAGGCACTCTCCCGATTGCTGCTATACTTTTTGCATATGTTGAGTTTCAGGGTCCTTATCTGTGGAAATGTAAAGCTTGATCAGTGTTCAAATGTTTGATTCAGACAGACATTGACTTTTTTGGTGAGCTAGAGGACAAAAAGTCCAATAGTAGCCACGTTACAAGGGAGATTTGGACCCCTATAAAACAGCCTAGGGGCGCCTGGGTGGCTCTCTCAGTTAAGTGAATGACTTCGGCTCAGGTCATGACCTCATAGTTAGTGAGTTCTAGCCCCGTATAGGGCTCTGTGCTGACAGCTCAGAGCCTGGAGCCTGCTTTGGATTCTGTCTGTCTGTCTGTCTGTCTCTCTCTCTCTCCCTCTCTCTCAAAAATAAATAAACATTAAAAAAATTTTTTTAAACCCAACAGTCTAGCATGGTAGAAGTTGTCTAGCTCATTGAGTGGCATGAAACTAGTAACTGTTATTTGAACTTTCTTTTAAAAAAGGAAAACAAAACAAAACAAGAGACAGGGGTAAAAATCATAGAGAACCTGAATGACCTCCATTTAAAAATTTTATTCTCGGGGAGCCTGGGTGGCTCAGTCAGTTGGGCGTCTGACTTCAGCTCAGGTAATGATCGCATGGTTTGTGGTTCGAGCCCCACGTTGGGCTCTGTGCTGACAGCTCAGAGCCTGGAGCCTGCTTTGAATTCTGTGTCTCCCTCTTCTCTCTGCCCCTCTCCTTCTCACGCTCTGTTTCTGTCTCTCAAAAATAAATAAACATTAAAAAAAGGGGGGGACTGGAACGTTGCATGGTGACATTATTATAGAGACCTTTTCCTCAGGGTAGGGTCAGAGGGTGGGAATTGAGGCAGAGATAATGTAAAGGAGAGGGTGATCAACTGCAGCAAAAGAGGACTTTGAACTTGCTGATCTAGTCTGGGTTATATGAAGATGGGGCAACTCATTAATAGGCAGGGCACATCAAAATGAACCTTTCATCCATAAAATCCAAACATATGCTAAGAGCTTGCCTTTCCATCTGTACCTCTGGATTTGGTTTTAATATGGTGCTCCATTTTGAAGGATTTGCTCAAATCAGCAGTTCAAAAATGAATCACAGGGGGAAAGCTTGGATGAAGAGTTCCTGTTCATGTTTTATTAATGGAATTTGCCAACACTCTCATAAAAATGAAAAAAGTCCCCCACAACAAAATAGCCTCTTATTTCTCAGATTGCTTTTGTGATTGTTGTTTTGGTTTTTATGGTAGGCTGCTTGAGTTTTTTTTTTTTTGTTTTAATTTTGAACACAATCGTTATAGAATTCATCATTTTTGTCTGCTGACTAAAACTCTACCAGGAGGCATCATCTGGTGATTGTCCCCTGTGCCTCTAATTGCTTAATTAACATTCAAATCCAAGGTTTAGGAAAGGGTTGGTATTATTATAAGTTATGAGGTAGTTAATTGCTGCCATGACACCTTTGAAGCTGTCATGTAGTTTCTATAAAGAGATTCGTGGGAGATGGGTCTAGCTTGAGGTAAAATGAAAAATCACAGGTTTTAAAAAACTATGTGAATAATAACTCACAGGCTAGTGTTCCTTTTCTAGAAAAAGAATACCTAACTATGAAATTTATAATTCCGTATTGTTTATTCAATCCAATAAATGAACAGCTTTCTAAAAATATCCGTGGATTTAAAAATTATTTATGTTCTTTTGAAGCAATATTTGCACTGGATGGTTAGGTGCCAGTATATTTCATTTCATTTATGTATTTCAGAGAATTTTATAAATAACTAGTACCCTTGACCAAAATATGGCACAGAGGATTCAGTGATGCATATTTCGATGATCAGCCCTATAACCAGGTACAACTTCTTTGATCGGTGTATGTAAAATATTTTGTCTAGAAAATCTTATCCCCTAGAAATAATTACAGTCACCTCTATCTCCTAATGAAATAATTTAAATTGTAACCTAATCCATTAAATTTTGCAGTTGAAAAAGAGAGGCAACAACTTATGTAATTGTTTACACAAATTCAAATCAGAAAAAAAGTGTTTTATTGGAAAAACACAAAGCAATAGAGGAAAAATCAAGATTGCAAGAGATAGATGGCTAAACTGCACACAGATAATTCGAAAATGTGGAGATATTAAACAAGAATGTGTAAACACCCTAATAAACAAGTAATCAAAATATGCAAGTTGAAATATAAAGCAAGGTACTTTACATCCATTTAACTTAACAAAAAATAGTGTTATTTAATGCCACCAAATTGTGGGAAACCTGTATTTTCACCTTTGGTCATAGAATAAATTGATATAACATATTTAAAAAGTTATTCATCATTATCAGAACTGTAAAATATTTTATGTAACTTAGCTGACTAATTTTGTGTTAACTTTTCTGAGGAAATTTTTCAAGGTAAGTAAAATACACAGAAACATACTTATTTTGGAGTTACCTATTAGTACAAAGAAATTGGAGACAACATTGCCATGTAAAAACAGCGAGAAAGTCACCCAATGTTTTGTCAGCCAAGAAGGATAATACTTAGTAACAACTTTAATTCAGTAATATTATTAATAATATAATGTTTGGTGAAAGGTGGGGTATGAAACTATATTTATGCCAATGTGAGAAAATATACATACGACAAAGGAGCACAAAAACAAAAAATGGTTGTTGTGTTGGAGTAGTGGGTGGTATCAAAGAGGAAACATACTACTAGAAAAGGAAATAGATCAAGGTGGGGCTAGTATTTGTTAGATATGTTATCTTATAAAATTAAAACTTCTCGAAGTCTCATTTTTCTTCTTTGGAAAATGAGGTTACTCTTCTTTCATAAAGTTGTCAGCGTTAAATGACATAATGCATGTACAGTGTTTAATGAATATTCCAAAACCAAAAACTATCATCATGTTATTTCTGGCAGTCCTGGTACCCAACAATATGTAAAAGTCTCAGAAGAACACTCATGACTCATTAAAGGAGCTTCTCCTTTGGTTAAGAGCACTAGGGGCTCAGTCGGTTAAACATGTGACTTGGGTCCAGGTCATGATGTCTCAGTTCATGAGTTTGAGCCCCACATTGGGCTCTGCACTGACAGTGCAGAACTTGCTTGCGATTCTCTCTCTCCCTCTCTCTTTGCCTTCCCCCCCAAAAATAAATAAACTTAAAAAATAAATAAACACTTTGTTTAGACACTGTCATAAATGCAGTTGTGTCGAAAGCTCTGGTGGTGACCCCAAAATGGAAATACACATCCCCCCCCCATAAACAATCTTGTTCAATCCTGAGAGATAGTAACTAATATAGTCCTTTCTGTGTCGCCATAGATATAACCACTAGAAATAACTATGACTGGGCACCTGGGTGGCTCAGTCAGTTAAGGGTCTGACTTCGGCTCAGGTCATGATCTCACAGTTTGTGAGTTCGAGCCCTGTGTCAGGCTGTGTGCTGACAGCTCAGAGCCTGGAACCTGCTTCAGATTCTGTGTCTCCCTCTAACTCTGCCCCCTCTCCCATTCACACACTGTCTCTCTCGCTCAAAAAGAAATAAACATTAGAAAATTTTAAAAAAAGAAATAACTATGACTGAACATTTACTGAATGCTTATTACATGCTATGAACTATTGAATCACTTTATAACCATTAAGTCACATAAAACTCAGAGGAATTCCATGATGTAAATACTATTTGTATTGTAACTTCAGAAGAGGAATTGAGACAAATAGAAAGTAAGCACCTTATCTCAGGTTTTGCAACTAGTCGGTTACCAGAGCCAGAATTTAAATCAAGCCACTTATTCCACGAACACGGAGGGCTAACATTCAAAAAGGATTCTGAATCATAGCACATTTGACAGCTACAAATATAATGCCTTTCTTTGTCTAAAAGGCAATTTAAAAAGTGGGGGTTTCTTTCTGCTTGGGATGCAGAGTTTGTAGGATGATGCTTCATTACCTTGGCAGAAAAGGAAGTTACAAGCATCTCCCAGGTAAAATGACTTCCACTGCATTGCAGGTTTATCATAAAGATTACCCAATTTTTTAGTGATTAATTATGGAACTGAACAACACAAATCTTAAACGCAAGTTGGAACAAATTGGCAAGTGCGATATCCCTGCCACCATGTCTGCAAGGAGACAGAGACTAAGCAAATCAGCATTATGTGACAAGGTGATAGGGCTCTGACCAAAAACAAAACTCAGGAAACTCACTCTGGTCCTTAACCTGTGTGGAGGCATTGGTGCTGTTAAACATTGTTGAAAGCAATGGAATTTTTTCACAAGAAAAATGAACATTTGTACCACAGTCACCACATATATTATATATAATGTCACAGGATTGGCCGCCCCTGTTCAGAACCCCTCTGGAGGGGCCCTGTACCCCAGGATAAGAACCACAGGTAGAGGGATGACAGAGGCTAAGTGGTGATAAATCAGATAGATTGCCCATCACAGGGAAAGCTTCTGATAAAATAGAACACTGAAGGATGCAAGAGAGGAAGCTGTGTGGATATTGAAGGAAAAGTTTGCCAAGGAAAGGGAGTGTCAGGTGCAAATACCTTGGGGTGGGAACTTGGATGGCTTTTGTTGACAATCACATTCATGGGAAAGCATCAATCATTACTTAATATGTTTTTGGTAGCATCTCCTGAGTACTTGGCCCCACCTGAGTGTATGTTTAAGATAGTCTTTCCCCTTGATGGGCTCAAAATACAGAATTGAAAACACATACATTTTAATTTATGCATTGCAGACAGCCCCAGTTTCAGTGGCTAGAACTCATAATTATTTGCTGTTGAAGTTCATGAGTCAATGGTCAGTTTGCTGGAAGTTGACTGAGGGTTGGCCGATCCTGGCTAGCTGCACCCTGACTTAGCCTGAACTTGACTCGGGCAGTAGCATGAGGCACTTCTGCTCCATACATCTCCCATATTTCTCCGGCGACCAGTTGGTATATTGTTTGCATGGTCTTAGGATATAGCAAGAGAGAAGTCCAATAGCTTTTTCAAACCTCCAAGCCCAGAGAGCCCACCCTGAAAGTGATTGCTCCCTTAAATTTTACACCCCAGGTACTTCACCGGAAGCATCTTAGTCCTGCCTTGAAATCCTTCACTTGTACTCTGTCTATTAACATCCCATCAGCCAGAGTGAGGTCCAAGGCCAAGCCCCAAGCCCAAGAGAGGGGATTTGTACCTTGTCCACAGTGGAGGAACACCGCAAAGATGCATAGCGAAGGGTAAGGATAAAGGGAGGGTAGACAATTAAGACTTGAGAACTGGTAACCTACTAATAATTCATCCCAATAAAGCAAAATCCGGTGGGTCTTGAACAGCTACCATCTGCTTCTCTTGACCCAGGAGCCTGTGTTTGAACGTATGCATTAAAAAATTTTTCTTTATGTTCACTTTTGAAAGGGAGAAAGACAGTGTGTGAGCAGTGGAGGGAAAGAGAGAGGGAGACACAGAACAAGAAGCAGGCTCCAGGCTCCGAGCTGTCAGCACAGAGTCCAGCGCGGGGCTCAAACTCACAAACCGTGAGATCATGCCCTGAGCCGAAATCAGACTTTTAACCAATTGAGCACCCAGGCGCCCTTGCATGTATACATTTTAGTGGTGGTATGAGAAATGATGTTTGCTTGTGTTTGAAACAAAAAACAAGGTTTTTATGTTAATACTATATATTTATTTTCGTGTGTTGAATAATACAATAGGCACCTGGAATTTTTTACTTGATTTTATCGGTAATATTGCATAAGTCAAACTGAGTTAAGTAAGAATAATGAGTCAATATAATGCAATTTATATAGTTAATAATGGTATCAGTGGCAGAGAAGAAAGGGAAGTATCATCCAGATGGAGAAAGCAGCATGTACAATGGTCCAAGGCGGTAAAAGTACATGATACAGAGTACAATCAGCTCTCATTGATGGGAGACCGTAACCTAGTCTAGACTCCTTCTGCATAGTATCTTTAATCCCCTGGGTGATTAGGGAACTTCAGTCCCTTCCTGGTACCATCAGCAAGTGTTCTACACAGTAATCCCATAGCAGATATCTGTCGGCTGACAGAATTACCCATAAACTCTTTCAGAAAATTTATATAACATCTTAATCCAAAACCCTAGTCTCTCACAATCAAGTCTCTTTTTCAGTATTCTCACTTCTGGGAAGGAGGAATTTTACCTTTTTGAGGGCTGCCTCAATTTGCTTTTCTTGGTGATCTCTCTGATTTCCAAATGACTAACGTCGCCCAGGGCTATGAGAGTTGAGTGTACACAGACAAAACAAGCCCAGATTCACAGTCTGAGAGAAATATTTATAAACTAAGATACTGGGAACTATATTCAGAAAAATAAATGGAAGCCCTTCCTTTAAGCCTAAGCCTAAGGAACAGCTACCATCTGCCTCTCTTGGCCCAAGAGCCTGTGTTTGAATTATGCTACTGATTTCCCTCAGAAAAACCAGTCAAAACAAGGTTTCGAAGCAACTGCTCTTTTAAGTAGAGCTTTATTTAATGTGGCTCTGGTGTATACATATATGTTGTGTGCATTATATAGATTGATAGATAGATATAAGTATATTGTATGCATTAGAGTTCCAAAATTCTTCCCTCTCCAGCATTCACTATAGGAGTAAATAGTACCACCCATTATTTAATTGCTCAGAACAAAATCCTTGGACTTGACTATTCTTTATATCACACTCCACATTCAATCCATCAGGAAATACTATCATTCAATGTAAAATTATATCCCAAAATGTCCTTTTTCATCTTTACTATTGTACATTTTTTCCAAGCCACCATCATCGCCCACCCACAGTAGAGTAAGAGCTAGTCTACCACCTCCTTCCTTCATTACTTGCCACCCTATAATTTATTTTGGTCACTGCAGCCATGGGAGTCCTAAATGCAAACGGCATCATGTCTTTCTCCTTCTCAAAACTCTTCAATGGCTTCCAGTATGGGTAGTTTGCCTACCAAAGTCTCTCTATAGCTCAAGTAAACAAATGACGGGCTGTTTCAAAGGGACATGGGAATCCACTGAAAGAACTTCCAATGGCTACACCTAGAACAATGTGAGCAACTGATAAATAGTTTTGTAATGTTGGATTGTAACCTGAAGTATACAATCAGTATCCATGAATCCATACTGGTACAAATATATGAATGAATGAAGGAATGAATAATTGACTAATTAAAGTATGAAAGAACAGACAAATCTCCTGTGCAGAGGCTTTTCAAATAGGTTCTGTAGGTATTCTCCCCTGAAGGAGATGGAGCATAACCCCCACCACTGAAGTGTGGGATGCGGATATTGATGCCCTTCTGAAGAAGAGTACTGCATGAAAAAGGGAGAGAAGTAACAACGAAATTTGGCAAAACCACCTCTGTCAGGTGAAAGATTAGTGACATCAATGATAAGTCATGTTAGTAACATGTACCCCTGATATGATAGGATGATAGACCCCCTTTACTTCTGTGGCCTCCTATTCAAGAATCCATAGTCCCAGACAAAACAGAGCAAACCTAGATTGAGGGACATTATATAAAACATCTCACTGGTACTTCCCCAAATTCTTAAAATCCTCGAAAACAGAGAAAGTCTAAGAAATGGTCAGAATCCAAGAGGATCTCAAAGACACACAATGCCTAAATGTAATGCAGTGTATCTTGAATATGATTTTGAGACAAAAGAAATTATTGTTATGTAAAAATTAAGGAAATATGAATAAAGTATAGACTCTAGTTAGTAATAATATGTTCTGTGTCCTTTGTCTCAGAGGCTCCTCCCCTAGATATTCCCACAGCTCATTCTCTTGCATCGCTCAGGTTTTGGCTTAAATATCATCTTTGCAGAGTATTTACCTGGTCACCTTTCATAAAATTGTATCCTCTGTCATGTTCTATCCTCAACACTGAATTTGTCATGTTCATATATTACATGTTATTTGTTAATTCATTATTGTTCTCTCTCACTAAATACAAGTTCCATAAAGACAAAGGTGTGTGCGCTTTGCTCATGTAATGTTTATTTCCTGCTCCAAGAAAAGTACTCAGTACATAATAGATGCTCCACAAAACAGTTGTTAAACAAAGGAATGGGGGCACCCGAGTGGTTCATTTGGCTGAGCCTCCAAAACTGGGTTTCAGTTCAGGTCATGATCTTGCCATTTGTGAGCTCTGCACTGGGATTCTCTCTCTCTCTCTCTCTCTCTCTCTCGCTCTCTCTCCTCTCTCTCTCTCTGCCCTTCCCCTAAGTGCACTCTATCAAACTAAATAAATAACCTTTAAAAATAAATAAACAAGTGAATGAATGAATTCAAATGTTTCCTCTAAAGCTGTATTATGCATGATGCTTCCAAAGGCCAGATGCTTAAAACAGAAAGTTAGCTCTTAGAGTACTATTATTTTTGCCAGACACTTCACATCTATTGTTTCATTAGAGTCTGTTCATTATGGTTCTATTGGATAAATAAGATGTATAGGACCTATGGATGAACTGCTTTTTTTTCAGCTCACATGGTAAGTTGATTTTAGAGCATCCATATCAGTTCTCTAGGTTCCTAAACCCAAGGTCTTTCTACTGGACCACATAGAGTGGGGCTTTGTCCCACGCTCTCCCTTGATTACACACACACACACACACACACACACACACACACACACACTTTTTAATTTGGTGAGGTAATTTGGACACTGAGTTGTCCGAGCATTTCCCCTTTCCCCTTACGGTGTCATCCCAAGTGAGAAGATCATGCTGGTTCCTTTAAAAGAAAGAAATAAGTGTGAAATCAGCTATTGTTGGTGCGGCACACGGTTTCTCAAAGGGCAACAGCTCTGAAGAGGTCCAAGCTCCCTGCTATCTAGCTTCTGGGACTGAGCTGGGGACTTCAGAGGATGCAGACTTATGAATATAATCCATCATTATAATGAGTCTCTAAAACAGCAGGTCAGGATGTTCATAAATTTGTTCGCTCATCAGAAATTTCCAAATGGCCATTATGCACCAAGCACTGTGCAGGGTGTTGGGCAAGTTGCAGGGATGATCAGGCACAGCTGAGTCTTCCAGAAATGTACAACTGTGGAGATACAAAGTAACAGAAAACGGTATTGACAACAGCAGGAAATCAAATAAAAGGCACCCAAAAAAGGCTTTTGTGAACCAAGGAAGGAATGATCAGAGATCTGGGAGATAGAGTTGATTACAGAGAGGAGAAGTCAGAAGTGTGCTGGGAAGAAAAGAAAAAAAATACAGAATCATCAAAAATGAATATTTTTCAATGTCTGTACAAATACATGCAGCTACTCTAGTCCCTGATAGCTTTTTATTGAAAAATATTTTTTGCGGCACAAGGTTTTCTCAGTTGGTTTAAGGTCCAACTCTTGAATTTGGCTCAGGTCATGATCCCAGGGTCATAAGGTCAAGGCCCTGCATCTGGCTCCATGCTGAGTGTAGAGCCTACTTAAGACTCTCTCTCTCTCTCTCTCTCTCTCTCTCCCCCACTCCACCCCCTACCCTGTGCATCTGTGCATACTCTCTCTCTCTCTAGCTCTCTCTAAAATAAAATTTTAAAAAAATACAAAAAAAACACTTCTTACTCTACCTATGGGAAGATAACAATCAACTTCACTCTTGTTCAAAATAAAATGATCACAAAATATAGGACACCTTCAGCAACACACATTGTATTTCTATTTCAACTGAAGTATTTTATTATTAAAGCCATGTAGTTATTCTCTTCCAGATATTTTAGGGGTGGAGAAGAGCAAGGTTCATGTGCAAATTCTAGCTTTTACATGAAACACTACCTTGATCATGTTTTGAAGCCCACAACTGGTGGCACATTTTTTCAAAATAACAATCATGACTGCTAATCCTCATGCACCTCCAAGTCCACCAGCCTATCTCCTTCCACCACTAGAGTGCACCAGAATATTTACTACCGGCCTGGAGAGCTCAGTGACTATGGTTCAACTATAGATTCTCTTCCTTTCTCTCTATTTGACAATTCTATCACATCAACTTTTACATGTCTATGAGAAATTATACACAGACAAGGACTCCTAGCTTATAGAACAAAAAACCAATCCAGTCATTTGAATCAAACAAAGATTATGACTTCATTCAGTGGCCAAAATTGTAATGCATTACTCTTCTTGGTGTGTGTATTTTGAATTATAAGTTTGTACTGGAAGTGGAGAAGGGAGTCTGTTTGGCAAATGTAACAGAACAGCTTGAAATACATGCAATCCTGGTACGAAATTTGGCAAAAGATCCTTTTGACATGTCAGTAAGCCAGGAGTGTTCTGCAAATTCCTAGAACACTCTAGGGAATATACAGTTTTAAAAATCCAGACTATTATCAATACACTTCAATGTTACTCAGCCCACAAACACCCTCGTAGCACCTACTACGTGCTAGGCACTGGATAAAAGCACATTCTAGGGTGGATTTCATACAGAAAGTGGCATAGGTTATTTACCATTCGGATTGAAGGCTACAAAATATGTTGCTTCCAAGAGTATATCTTCTATAATAATTTTCCATCACATGTCTGGCTTCATCTTAAAATTTAATATTAAAGAGTCATTATCTTTGGAATAAAGTAGTATTTCCAGGATACATTAGTTAAAAGAAAAGGTTTACCCGAGAAAGATAACCCATAGAACTACTGATGGTGATGATGACGATGATGATAATAACGGTGAGTATAATGGTGGTAAGATGATGACAATGCTAGCAACTAACATTTATTTAGGCTTAATACAAGCAGAGATTTTTCTAGATTCTGTACATGTATTAATTTATTTACATAAGGTAGTTGCTGGCCTCACTGTCATAGTTTTATAGATGACAAATCTGAGATACAGTTAGGTTAAGCAACTTGCGCAAGGTTACACAGCTAGCAAGACCAGATCAACTCAGGCAGTCTAGACTCAAACTCATATTTTTGACCACTATCCTACATGATGGCAATTCCCAAATTTATATCTCTAGTTTATCCATCTTCCTCTAGTTGAAGATGTGTGTATATATAACTGTTAACTTGACATTTTCACTTGCATGTCTCAAAGGCACCTCAGTGATAATATGTCCAAAATTGATCTCTTTGTTTCCACAACCATTCCCCAGAGGTGACATAGATTTACCCCAAGACAAATATTCGGTTCTCTCCATAGTCCTGTCATCTCTCTCATTTCAATTAAAGTTACCATTCGGAGACGTGACCATGAGAAGCATGCTTGACTTTCTGGTTTCTCACCCCTTAGGGCCAAAATACCTACAAGACCTATTAGCTTTATATCCAAAATGCATTCCAAATGTGTCCAATGTCCCCAACTTAATCCAAGCCACTGGCGTCACTCACTGCAATAGTATCCTGCCTTGTGTCTGTGTTTTCTCTCCCTATCTCTCCATCCATTAGATCCAGTTTCTACGTAGGAAAGACTGTGAACTTTTACAAACATGAGTAAGAAACGTTGCACCCCTCTGTAAAGACTTGCTTTACCATTGTACTTAAATACAAATTCTTTATTGTAACAAATATTCTGTATCTTCTCTCCCTTTGCTCCCTTTTGAATATTCTCTTAGGACCCCCCAATCTCTTGCTCACACTGTTCAAGGTAGAGTGCTGTTCTACAGTGTACTAGAGAATGCTAAATTGATCCTGGCACGGGATGGATGCATTTCCCCCTCAGTTATGTTTGATTTCCTAGCTCTTCACCTGGTTGGCTTCTCCTCCTTCAGGTCTCAGTTTATGCATTGCCTTCTTTTAGCTATCTTCCTGCCCATACTACCTTAAATAGTCTGTACCCACTATTCCCTATGCTACCTTAACACTCGCTTCTGTGCCTTATAATACTGATCACAATTTACAACCATCTAGTTGTTTATTATTTGTGTACATTTTTATTTTACTTCTCCAGGTCGTGAATTTTCCATGAGGTCAGGGAACTTCTATCTCTTATCCTCCATTGTATCTCCAGTGCCTAACCATACTAGTGGCTTCCAGGGTACATTGAATAAATGACTGCTAAATATTCTATTTATAAGGAACACATCTAAAATTCAGGACACAAAAAGGCTACGTTTCCAAAGATAATAAAAGATATACTAAGCAGAAAAAAATCAAAAGAGTTGAAGTAACTGTTAACAGAAAAAACACATTCACAGACTTTATTACTAGAAAAAATATATCACCCACAACATTGACTGATTACAGGATAAACCATGTGATCATGCTCAACAGATGAAGAAAAAGCCTTTGATAAAATTGAGTGCCCATTTATGATAAAGAGTGTTAGCAGACAAGGAATAGAAAGTAATTTCCTTAGTCTGATAAAGGGCATGTTCAATAAATTTTCAGCCAACATCAAAGCTAATAATGAAAGGTTAGAAGCTTTATTTTTAAATTTACATATAAAACAAGTTTGTCCACTATCACTGTTTTAGACAGTGTGATAATGATGGAAAAAACAATAGAAGTTTTAAAAATGGAAAGAAAAATCTTGTCATTAGTCACAAATAATGAGTGTTTGCTTCATAAGTAAGTCAAAAGATCCCACATTTAACAGTTAGAATTCATAGGAGTCAAGGAAGTCATCCATTAGGTGAATATACCAAGATCAACTGCATTTCTATACAAAGAATGTGTATGGTTTCTTAGAGCTTCTTAATGTGATCTGACCTATTAAAATGCCATCTTTTTTTTTTCCCTTTCTACACAACTGACTAAAAGTCAGAAGGTTATTTGAGTCTTCGTGATGTTCTCATCTAAGCCAAAGGAAAAGGTTTTGGATTATAGGGTCATTAATTTTTGTTAAGGAAAGAACTAATATAAGGAGAATAATTATATTTCCTAAAGATGGATGTGCTCTGCAGAAGGAAAATGAAAGCCTAATGCCATTACATTTCATTTCCCTGATTCTCCTTACTACAAATAACCAAGATTTTAAATATTAACACTTTCTATGATTATAACATTTGCAGAAGAACTTATCAAGACAGGAAGACTGGGTAAAAGAAATGCACAGACTCAGTCATTGAAACTCACAGACAAAATTTTGTTTTGAAATTTCTTAGCACAAATCTTTTCCTCAACCTCTCAATTTGAAGTCATTTTTGGAATTGGTCAATTTTTGATTGACTTAAAAATATAATCATTCATGCCTTTTTAGATGCACCACCAACATAATTGATTGGAAGAAATGGAAGAAATAATTTGTAAGATGGACCTCATTAAAATTAAAAAGTTTTTCTCAACAAAAGAAGTTCAAGAGCATGAGAAGACAAGGTTTAAATTAGGAGAAAACATTTCCAAAGCCCACTTATAATAAAAAGCTGTTATCCAAAATGTACAATGAGAATAATAAGAATAAGAAATAAGAAACAATGAGAAATAATATAAGAACAATAAGAAAGCAAACAACCTGACTTTAAAATGAGCCAAAGAACTTAACAGACATTTCACCAAAGAAGATAAAAAATGGCCAACAAACGAATGAAAAGATGCCCCATATCTTATGTCATCAGACAAATACACATTAAAACAACAAATAACATACCAACACACACCTATTAAAATGGTCAAATCTGGAACAGTGGCAACATCAAATCTTGACAAGGATGTGAAGCAACAGGAATCTCTCATACATTGCCAGTGGGAATGCAAAATGGCACAGCCACTTTGGAAGACAGTTTATCTGTTTCTTACAAAACTTAACATACCATATGATCCAGCAATTACAGTTCTCGGTATTAACCCAGAAGAGCTGAACAATTACTTCCACAAAAAAATCTGTACACACAAAAATTTGTCTTTATTTGTAATTGCCAAAACTGGGGGGGGGGGGGAATCCTTCAGTAGGTTAATGGAAAAATAAACTGTCTATGGTACACATAGACAAAGAAATATTATTCCATGCTATTTAAAAAAATGAGCTACTAAGCCATGGAAAACCATGTAGGAAACTTAAGTGTATATTATTCAGTAAAAGAAGCCAATCTGAAAGGCTATATTACAGTACGATTCCAACTATATGACTTTCAGGAAAAGGCAGAGCTATGAAGACAATAAAAAGATCAGTAGTTGCATCAGGGCTACATGGAAGAGGAATGAATAGACAGAACACGGAGGATTTTTAGGGCGGTGAGAATACTCTTCTTTTTTAAAAAAAATTTTTTAATGTTTATTTATTTTTGAGAGAGAGAGACAGAGAGCACAAGCAGGGGAGAGGCAGAGAGAGAGAAGGAGACAGAATCTGAAGCAGGCTCCAGGCTCTGAGCTGTCAGCACAGAGCCCAATCCACAAGATCATGACCTGAGCCAAAGTCAGACACTCAACCGACTGAGGAGCCTGAGAATGCTGTTTATGATAATGAGGAGATGAATATATGTCATTAAATATTTGTCCAAGCCCAAGGAATATACCACATCAAGTGTTGAACCCTAAGGTAAACCACATACTTCAAGGGATTGTGTCACCGTAGGTTCATCATTGGGAAACTGTACCAGTAAGAAGGGGGTGAAGCTGAGCTGAGGAGACAGGTAAGAGTGTTCAGACATTTTTGTGAGTCGAAATGTGTCCCCCACAAAGATGTGTTGAAGTCTTAACCCCTGGTACTTGTTAATGTGAACTTCTCTGATAATAAAAAGGTCTTTGAGGGGCCCCTGGGTGGCTCAGTCAGGTAAGCATCTGACTCTTGATTTTGGATCAGGTCATGATCTCACAGTTCGTGGGTTCAAGCCCCACACTGGACTCTGAGCTGAAAGTGTGGAACCTGTTTGGGATTCTGTCTGTCTCCCTCTCTCCTCCCCTGCTTGCTTTCTATCTCTCTCTCAAAATAAATAGAAATAAATTTAAAATATTTTTTGAGATACGAGTACGTTAGAATGAGGTCATACTGGATTAATTTGGGCTCTAATCCCATGAGTAATGTCCTTATAATAGGAAAGAAATTTATACAAAGAAAGATGTCATGAAACTACATAGGCAGAGATTGCAGTGATGTGTTTACAAGCCAAGGAAGGCCAAAGATTGATTGCAACCACCAGAGGCTAGAAAAGGTAAGCAAGAATCATTCTTAGAGCCTTTAGAGAGCTCATGGCCCAGCCAGCACCTGGATTTCAGATTTCTGGCTTCCAGCACTGTGAGAAAATAAATTTCTGTTATTATGAGCCAGTTTATGGTAATTTTTTAATGGCAGCCATAGGAAACTAATGCAGAAACAATTATGGTGTTAAGCATTGTAAGCCCCCCTTAATTCATAGTTGAAGCCCGCAGTACCTCAGAATGTGACTGTGTTTGGAGAAAGGACCTGTAAAGAGGTTATTAAATTAAAATGAGGTCTAGAGTGCGCCTTGCTCCAATCTTCCTGGGGCCCTTATAAGGAGGAATGTGGGCAAGAAAAGAGACATGAGAGGCATGTGTGCACATGGAGGAAAGACCCTGTAAGGACACAGTGAAAGCCAGCCGTCTGCAAGCCAAGGAAAGAAGCCTCAAGAGAAATCAACCTTGCTGACACCTTGATCTTGAACTTCTAGCCTCCAGGACAGCAAATAAATGAGAGGTTATCTGTTCTATGGTATTTTTTTACAGCATCCCTAGCAGTCTGGTATACAAGCAATACAAATAAAAAGGCATGATAGTTTGAAACACAGTTGTGGCTTTGGGGTAGAAAGAGTGCACAGGGTTGAGATTTAGTTAACCAGACAGGGTTGACCCAAAATGGCGAGTCATTTAGTGTGCCGAGAAAGAGGGTGAGGGAAAGGAGTTATCGCTGGTGAACCTATAAATTCTGACTTGGACCACTGGATTGATGGTGGTGTTTTTCCCTAAGAGAAGGAGGAGGAAGAGCTATAAAGAGGCAAGAGGAATGTTCGGACTTCACGGTTAGGCGCACTGTGAGTGTGCATCATGGCTGGGTGAGGATGCAGGTCCAGAGGTGGGAAAAGAGATCAGGTCTAGAATTACAGAACTTCAAGTCATTATATAGGGAGAGGATAGATTTCTTGGAGAGAAGGGAAAGAAGGGGACGGAGGATCTGCAGCACACAGAGATGTGTAGAACAGGCTGAGGTCAAGGAGAGCGTGAAGGTGGGAGTAGAGAGATGGAGGAATAATGTGGGGGCCACAGAGGACAGAGAATCTGTCAGATTCACCAGTCAAGAAACCACTGGCGTTCTTGCTGAACATTTTTATTTGAGTGGTAGTGGCCAAAGAGAGACTCCAGGTAGGTAGGTTGTGGGGTACACGAGAGAAGAAGCAGTAAACGTAGCTGACTCAGGAAAGAGAGCAGCATGATGTTGTGGCACCTGAGGAATCTTTAGCATCAATGGATGGTAGTTTTTTTAAGGTTGGAGACCACTAAGTACCTAAGTATGTTCAAGTGCTGTTATAAAGGAGTCAGTGGAGAAGAGAAAGAGCAGGAAAATAAGTAGTAGAGGAACACCTGTGCAGTGGGCAAGTTCTGAAATCAAGAACACAGTTGAAGAAATTAGCTTTACATAGAAGGAGTGAATAGTTCATTGGGAGAGCAAAAATGGAAGTAAGAATGGTAGGGGTGAGGGGCCGGCAGAGAGGGCAGTGCTGTCAGGGGAATAGAAATAAGTTGGAAGATGAGTTTGCAGAAAACTGAGCTTTCATTTTCATTGTGATATGGGAGGGCATGCTATACATCATAGGTGATGGATGAAGGAAGGGAGAAGTTAGAGAAGCAGGAAGATTGAAAGAACTGAGAGGGTTTAATAGCTACTGTGATGAAAGTAGCTGCCTAGGGATGGATAGAAAGCCACAGGGCTGTGGCAAGGATGGATGTCCGCAGCTCCCAGACTCCTCCAGTGTGAAACTCTTTCTCCAGCAATGCTCAGTGGTTGAGGACTAGGTAGACTGTGTTGGGGAATTAATAGATCCAAATTAATACTTCAAGAATTTATTAAGCACCTAGTTAGTGCTGGGCAGAGATTTTGGGGCTGGGGATACAAAGAAAAATGAGGCACGATCCCAATTCTAGGTACTTTATGATTCCTAAAAAATTAGCTTTATAGCCAGAAGGAATAAATCAAGCACTCGTTAAACTTTAGAAAATACAAGCTACAGGGATGAAAGAAAGGAGCAGATACACAACCATGAGAGTTCAAAAGGGGAGACATTATAAAGAAATGTTACTCTAGTACAATTCTATGGGTTTGATGTTAATATTCCCATTTCTCTGATGAAGAAACATGCTCAGAGAAGAACATAATTTAGGAGGATAAAGAAATTCTTCATGGGATAGTTGGTGTTCAGAACAGGCTTTGGAAGGTGAGATTTTTTTTTGCCAAGTAACCATGAGGAACTGGTAGTATTAATTCCTGGGAATGGCAAATTATTTTGTTTAATTGGATTATAGGAATGAAAGATGAAACTATTTTGCACTTCAGCCTTGAATACTAACACCAAGAGTTAGGTCTTATTTTGCAGGCATGGAGATAGGATTGAAGGCTTTTAAACAAAGATTGACATCTTTGAAACTTCCATAGCCTTAGGTAACACACACTAAAAAAAGGAGATTGAAATGGTGAGACCTGATAAGAAAAACCAATATAGATGTTAGGGTGATGTGGGTGGCAAGGAATTGCACAAAGAACAGAGTAACAAGCAGGACAGAGACTATTCACTCTCCAAGAGAGGAGAGGGGCCAGACATCAAGAGAGATGTTGGCTGAGTTTCCATCAGGCTGCTCCTTTTAAGGGGTTTGGGATGTGAGAGGGTTGTAACTGTGCCCTTGGGGTTGGGGGGGGGAGTGAGGGAAGGGGCCCATTCTGGGCCAGGTAGAGCAGAAGTTTGCAGGTTTCTCGAGAGACTCTGTCTGGGACTTGTCTGGGACATAGATTGTGGTCAGGCTAGAGAAGAATATGTGTTATAGTTGGGGTCTACTTTCTGAAAATGGAGGGCACTGTGACCTAGAAAAACAAAGAGGTAGAGGGCCAAGTACAGACACCTGTGAGTTTTGTCTGTGTGGCTGAGCAGAGAGGGTGGGGTGGACTTGGAACAGATTCTTTTCAGTAGCTATCTAAGAAATGATGTCAAGAGGAAATAAGACCAGGGTGATGTTCCTGGCTCCCTATCTACCTACTTCTGTGCTTTGGACAAATCACTTAGCCTCTTTCAATTTCAATTTCTTGTCATAAAATCAAAGAGATTAGAAAGAATAGCCTCTGTGGCCCTTTTGAGGAATAAGGTTTTATAATTCTGAGGTCTTCAACAGGAGTCATGGCAGTGAGAAAAGAAAGTATGAGCAAAGAGGAAAGGATTTATTTAGGGGTTTTTGAAACTCTGAGTATAATATTAATACAAATAAGTTATTCTCCACTGTGAAGTGAATTGATTACTGGGTCACCTCTTGCATCGCAAACACACATCAACACCGTACATATGCAGCCTCTCCTCCTCAAAGGATGATACTTGATGTTCATTTCTCCTCTGGTCCAGTTTCTCCTAGTGTTTCCACATTCAGATTCATCCTCTTTTTAGAATATGGTCTCAAACTCAAGATATCCAAAGATGAACTCATGATTTCACCATCCTTTCCCCTCCCCAGTTAGTTTTCTCTTCTAGTATTTTACCTTTTTTAAAAAATTATTTTAAATTATTTATTCATTTTTTAGAAAGAGAGAGAAAGAGAGGGAGACACATAACCTGAAACAGGCTCCAGATTCTGAGCTCAGAGACTGATGCAGGGCTTGAACTCATCAGCTGTGAGATCATGACCTGAGCTGGAGTCGGATGCTTAACCGACTGAGCCACCCAGGCGCCCCTAATATTTCATCTCTTGACACGGTCTACTGTCCACCCTTCCACTCAAGTCATCATAACTGTCTTCCTTCCCCCTATCCTCTTATAGCCAATCACACTTTGCCACAGATTCAAGCTCCTTAAATATCTCTGGGTTCAATTTTTCCCTCTTACTCCCCCTAGCGGAAGTTCCCATCACCTTTCATTTGGATCATTCTGTCACCTAACTCTTTTCTGTTTTCCCATTACAGCCCATTTTCTACATTATTTTGCTGAAAAATTTATTTTTGATCATTTTACTTTCCTTATTAAAACAGTTTAGATGCTTGACTTAGAAGTATTTTCTACGTTCCACAATATGGTATGTATATTTGCATGTAAACCCCCTCTTTTCTTCCTTAGTTCCAAAAATTATCTTTAAAGGAGCCTGCATGGCTCAGTAGGTAATGCATTTGGCTCTTGATTTCGGCTCAGGTCATGATTCAAGCCTTGCACTGGGCCCTGTTCTGGCAGCTCAGAGCCTGCTTGAGATTCTGTCTCCTCTCTCTCTCTCTGCCCCTCCTTGACTTGTGCTATCTCTGTCTCTCTCAAAACAAATTAAAAAACAAACTAACAAAAACAAAAACAAAAATTCCCAAAATTATTTTTAAATAGCCAACATAATTTTGGCTTGGGATTCTTGGGATTCTCTCTCTCCCCTTCTCTCTATCTGCCCTTCCTGCACTCATGCTTTCTCTCTCTCTCTCTCTCTCTCACTCTCTCTTTCACTCTCTCTCAAAAATAAACAAACTTAAAAAAACAAAAAATATTTTTAAGCAGCCTTCATATGCTTTATACATATGAATATATATGTATATATATTGTGTATGCATATCTATATCTATATATATTTATATCTATATACTTTCAACAGAAAAACATGTAAGGATGTTATTAGAAGTATAATTTGAGGGGCATTTGGGTGGCTTAGTCAGTTGAGCATCTGACTCTTAATTTCAGCTCAGGTCATGATCCCAGGGTCATGGGCTTGAGCCGTGCTCAGCATGGAGCTCACTTGAGATTCCGTCTCCTCCTGCCCCTCTCCCCAGCTTGCATTCTCTCTTTCTAAAAAAAAAAAAAAGGAAAGAAAAGAAAAGAAAAAAGTGTAATTTGAATGCTCCAAAGTGAAAACACCCAAAATGTCAATCAACCATAGAATGGTTAACTAAATGGTGGTAGATTCATCCAGAGGAATATTTTAGATTCATGACAATACACACACTGCTGCTACAGGAAGAAACATGGACGAAGCTCACAAACATGTAATACTGGGGCGGGGGAAGCCAGACACAAAAGAATACATACTAGAGGATTCCATACGGGTACAATTTTAAACCTGAGAAAACTAATATGGAGATTAGTGCCTGAAAAGAAGCTTAACACATGGCTTCTGGGTGTGATAATGTATTTCTTTATTATTCATAGATTGTTGACAAATATGTGTGTTCCCTTAGTAAAAGTCACCGACCTGTACACTTTTTAGTGTGCATGGTTATTTATTAAATAATAAATGTCTATTTAAGCATGTATTTAAAACTTAATAAATAATAAATAACCTTATTAAATGAATATTTTTATTATTATATACAATATAGTAGGTCAAACATTAAATACCGAAAAAAAATCAGACCAAAAGTAGAATGAGAGCAGAAAAGTAGAGAAAACACCTGTGTACAATGTGTGAATTATGAGGGACACCTTATTGGTTATAGTTGGCTGGCAAGTCAACACTGGGTTTTCTAGCAAATCTTTTTCTAGTATTGCAAACCAGGTCATGAAGGACATGTTCAGCAATATCCCTTTGATAAAGGGCCCGTCTATTGTAATGTTCCACAATGAAGGCTGTTGTCATCATCACCAGCAACGATTTAGTGAGACCAACTCAATGAAGTGGAGAAACAATGAGCCCCTCACACTCTATCTTGATCCGATTTAGAATATTCAGAGATATTAGACAGAATATCTTCCAGATAATCTTCCACGAATGTTTATTCTTTTAACTGGGCTTTGAGTAGGAGATGGGCAGCAGTTAGTTTGAGGCGATACCCTCCAGCAAGAGCCTGGAGTACAGAAAATGCAGATTTCTGATTTAGAGCAATTCCCAATATTCCCATTCAGCTTACAATAAGGTAAAGTTTACATACAATAAGGAAAGTTGAGTTACCTGGCACACAGGTCTATTTGAATCTCTGTAGTTCTAAACAGAGATTCAAATGAATGCCTAAAAGTTAGGTCCACATTTTCCTTAGGAAACAGAACTGGCTTTTCTCTAACACAGAAATAAATCTGTAGCCAAGGCTCAATGTTCTACATTATTAATCATGACCGGAAATTTTTTGAAACAGGTGTCACTAATCACTCACCATTGCCATAAAGAAACTCACAATGGAGCAACTTCCTGGCAATCTCTTGGAGTTAAATTAATTGGTAGATGTATTTCCTTGGTAGCTGAGAGATTTGACCTGGTACATCAAATTGTGAAAGGTAAGCCAAATAAATATTGGGAGATCTCTACCATAAAAATGATTTTTAATTGTGAACTCTTAAAGCATTTTTCTGAAAATAATTAGGATGTGTGACCCATTCATTGCTTTCTTTAAAACTTTTTTAAAACATTTAAGGTTTATTTATTTTTGAGAGAGAGAGACAGAGTCAATGGGGGAGGGGCAGATAGAGAGAGAGACAGGATCCAAAGCTGGCTCCAGGCTTTGAGCTGTCAGCATAGAGCCTCAGGCAGGGCTTGAACCCATGAACCATGAGATCATGACCTGAGATGAAGTTTAATGCTTAACTGACTGAGCCACCCAGGAACTTCAAAAAATTTTTTTTAATGTTTATTTATTTTTGAAAAATAGAGATGGAGAGACAGACAGACAGAGCTTAAGTGGAGGGAAGGGCAGAGAGCAATGGAGACAGAATCTGAAGCAGGTGACCCATTGCTTTCTAAGGCAATCCTTAGTATGCAGCTTCATGTTATATTTTGTCATAGAGAAAATAGATATTATTCTTTTCTCAGTGAGATTATATTGACGGTATGCATCAATATAATCCAGAAATTTCAAGTCATGAATGTAAACGCTCAAATGAAGAATAATGAAGAAAACACATTTCTGGTTTTTGTCCTGCTTAAAATTGTCATCCAAGGACCTTGACTTAATGGTACTAAGGTGCACGTGTAAATTGGGTCAATAGTGAGTCTATACAATTAATTCCATGTATCCATATTAATATATTTCTTTGTTCAGGTATTTAGGGTAAAATATAGGTAGAACGTAACAATAATTGTTGCCTTGATAATATCTTGAGAAATGCACTAAAATAAAATATCTTGGGTGATAGGAATTCAGTTCAGCAACCCATATCTTCCAGGTTATCCAAGGTCAAAAATCTCTGAATAATATTTAACTCTTTTTCTTACCTCCTACCTGTAGCTTTTACAAATATTCTACTGATTCTTATTCCCAAAATGTCTTTGCCTTGAGCTAACCTAGAATAATGATTGAGTGTAAGCTTTCTAAAGCCATGTGATCTCAGTTGGCCAATTCCGTACTATGGTCTTTGACAGTAAATTTATCTCATACTTTGTAAATCATTAATATATTCATAATATCTATTATGTGCATTTATTTATGAGGATTCCATAAGATAAGGCATGTAGAAGGTTTAGAACAGAGCCTGGCAGAAATTAAGTGCTTGGTATAGATGATCTGAATGAATGAGTAAATTAATACATGATTTAAATAAGTCAACAGACTTCCTTTTTTTCCCTATACTTGACATCTGTGATTTGCACCAACACTTATTAAAATAGCAAAAGAAAGGAAAGATCAGAGAAGTTGTACACTAGTGTGGAAAGTTACATGGACAAATTGTACACAAAGAATAATTCTCTTTTCACTAGAAGACAGAGTTAAAAGACAAAAAGTCTCTAGTTAATATCATTTTTATGTTCTTCAAAGATATGTTGGCTACAAATCCAACTTTAAACAAAGCCATAGGGGTGCCTTAGTGGCTCAGTCAGTTAACCATCCCAATTCGGCTCAGGTCATGCTCTCACTGTTTGTGAGTTGGAGGCCTAAGTGGGCCTCTGTGCTGACAGCTCAGAGCCTGGAGTCTGCTTCAGATTCTGTGTCTCCCTCTCTCTCTGTAGCTCCCCAACTCATGCTGTCTCTCTGACTCTCAAAAATGAATAAAACTTTAAAAATTTTAAACAAAGCTATAAAAACATGCCTAACAGTCCCCAAGATGAAGAGAAGTCTGCAAAAGACAAAGGTAAATTTATTTTTTTATTTATTTTTATTTATTTCTTTTTTCTTTTATATTCAATTCTCAAGTTGGTTTCCATATAATATCCAGTGCTAATCCCAACAAACGCCCTCCTCCATGCCCATCACCCCCCCTTCTCCTCTCTCCCAACCCCATCAGCCCTCAGTTTGTTCCCGTATTCAAGAGTCTCTCATGGTTTGCCTCCCTCCCTCTCCCCAACTATTTTTTCCCTTTCTCCTCCCCCGTGGTTCTCTGTTAAGTTTTTCCTGTTCCACTTATAAGTGCAAACAAATGGTATCTGTCCTTCTCTGCCTGACTTATTTTGCTCAGCATAACACCCTCGAGTTCCATCCGTGTTGCTACACATGGCCAGATTTCATTCTTTCTCATTGCCATGTAGTATTCCATTGTATAGATTAACCACATCCTCTTGATCCATTCATCAGTTGATGGACATTTAGGCTCTTTCCACGATTTGGCTATTGTTGAAAGTGCTGCTATGAACATTGGCGTACATGTGCCCCTATGCATCAGCACTCCTGTATCCCTAAGACAAAGGTAAATTTAAAAACTTTAGAACTTGGAACATTGCTTTTATAGGTTTAATAATTGCTTTCAAATGGTAATGATGATATAATTTATTCATTAGATATTTATTTACTACTATATTTCCATTAATGACAAATATTTCCCAATACTTTAACACATCCTACATAATTTATTTCATTGAATCCTCATAATAGTAGTAGTTCTGCAGAAAATTATTATAATCCTTTAACAGTTGGATAAATTACGACTAGTGGACATAGGACCAGAATTTTCTTGAATGCAACACCCTGATCATTCTACACCTCAGTCTTCAGCACATACTGTTATTGTAGTTCCTATTATTATTTTTATTTTATATTGGATTGGGTATTCAATACTATATAGATGATTATGAAATGGATTCCTCCTTTGAAAAGTTTCACAGTTTACAAAATAGTCCCATATATTATCAAATTTAATCTTTACCATAGTTCAATGAGCTAGAAATTTTCCCTCTTCCCATTATACAGATAAGTAAACTGAGACTAGAGAGGCCAATTAACTTTCCTAAGGATTCACATCTGTTAAATGCAAAACTAAACCCAAACTGGTCTCTTCCTTATTAACAAAAAGCTAGATATATTTTATTAAAAAATTCTTAAATATGTTTTTTGAAAACAATGAAATATAATGTTCTTCTGTCAAATTGGCAAATATATGAACATGATAATATGTGGTATTCACAAAGCTTTATGGAAATGGCCACTTTCATATATTGTGGTGAAAATGTAAACTGATACAACTCTTCAGAAGGGTCATTTGGCAATGTATTTCTATCGGATTATTATATTTTCCTACTTCCTTGAAGTCACATTTAGTTATGTGACTTGATCAGGCTAATGAATTTTCATGAGCTAAAGAGAAACTTGGGAAGCCATCGAGTGTTTCAGTACTGTCTCCTCAGTGCCTCCATCATCAGCAGTGTCTAAGATAATGCCTGCTCTGATGGCCTGGTCCAGAATGAAGGTGACATGGACCAGAGCTCAAGTAGCTGCTGATGACCCATCATCAAGAACCACAGCCACAAGCCTCTGATACTGAGTTGCTGTTAACTCAATATAATGTAACATATCAGGAAATTTTTAATGTTTATTTATTTTCAAGAGAAAGAGTGTGCAACAGGGTGGGGACACAAAGAGGGAGAGAGAGGATCACAATCAGGCTCTGCGCTGATAGCAGTGAGCCCGATTTCGGGCTCGAACTCAAAAATCAGGAGATCATGACCTGAGCTGAAGTTGGACGCTAAACAGACTGAGCTACCCAGGAGCTCCAGAAAGTTTTCTATCGAGAATTTATCCTACACAATAGTTAAGTATGTTCACAAAATTTTAGCTAACTTTATCTTCAGGAGAGTGAACTTGGAGCTAAACTGAACTTTTAAATAAATTATAGTACATCTAGAAATTCAAGATGACAGTAAGTGATAAAGATCACACTTTAAGTATTATATAATCATAGTTTTCAAAGTATTTTCAGAAACAGTATACAGCAGGGCATTTACAAGGTTATTTCTACATGGTTTTCATTTTTTTAAATATTTTTTCTTACTTGCCTTTTCCCATTTTCTTTAATAAACTTTTAAAAAATTGCAATGAGACCAGCAGCAGCAATAACAAGAATAAAACATATTAAACATTCTGATCCCAATTCCTGTTCTCTTTGCATTATACCATGCTACATCATTAACGGTAAACCTATGTATTTTTATAATGAATGGAGAAAAATCTTTGAAGGCTTGGTTTTGGCCACTAAGCTCTGTTTCTCTTCCAAGAGCCAGCATTGAACGCTGCTTTGAAAGAGCCTATTCATAGGCGGTGCATTTTCTCTGGACTGCCTGCAGAGTTGCAATATGATGCTATTGCAAATTACGGAAAGATTTTGCTTCTCTGAGTTTGTTAATGGACTGTAATAATAAATGTGATGTATACAGAGTAGTGGCAAACAGTCAAAACACTGTCATTTGGCCTTTCTAAAGTGGTGGAAATCAAGAGAGACTGAGAAATTGTCACAGGACTAGAGGACATTGGAGACCAGACAACTAAATACAGTGTGGTATACTGGATCAGATCTTGGAATAGGAAAAGGACATTCATGGAAAAATGAGTGAAATCCAAATGAATTATAGGTTTAATCTTTAGTTATGAACCAATGCCAATTTCTCAGGTTTGAAAAATGTACCAGGGAAGGTAATGCAAGATGTTAACAATGAGGGGGAGCTGGATTAAAGGATGTGATGGGCAGAATAACGGGTTTCCAAAAATGCCCATGTCCAAAGCTCTGGAATTTGTGAATATGTTGAATTCTATGGCAAAAGGGAATTAAGGCAGCATATGGAATTAAGTTTGCTAATCAGTTGATTTTATAATAGGGAGATGATCCTTAAGTACCCAGGTGGACACAGTTTAATTGCAAGGGTCCTTAAATGAGGAAAATGGAGATAGAAAAATCAATGTCAGGATGATGTAGTAGGAGAAAGACTTATTGGCTATTACTGGCTTTGAAGATGGAAGGAGACCACACATCAAAGATACATGAGAAGCCTCTAAGAATTGGAAAAGGCAAGTCGATGGTTTCTTCTCCATAGCTCGCATAAGGAACATAGTCTTGTGAGCACCTTTATTTTACCCAGTGAACTCCATTTTGGACTTCTGACCTCCAGAATTGTAAATTGTGTTGTTTTAAGCCACCTAGTTTGTGGTATTTGTTATAATAGCTACAGAAAACTAATATGAAAGGTATACAAGAGCTCTTCAGACTATCTTTGCAAGTGTCTTATAATTCTTAAATCATTCCAAAGTAAAAATTTTATTTATTAATTTGTTTGTTTATTTTCTTTTATTTATTTCTTTAAATTTATTTTATTTTTACAGAGAGAGGGCAAGAACTCAAGTGGGGGAAAGGGGCAGAGGGAGAGAGAGAGAATCTTAAGCAGACTCCACACTGAGCATGCACTCAATCCCATGAACCTGTGATTATCACATGAACCAAAATCAAGAGTCTGATCCTTAACTGACTGAGCCACCCAGACACCTCCAAACTTTTATTTTTAAATAGAATTACTGTGCCTTTAAGAAGAGTCATGATGTATTTAGAAAGGTATAGTTACTCACAGTATTCCCCAACTTAACAGCATACTGAACTCTAGTATGTTTGGGCTTCCTGCTCGTGGACCCGACTTTTTGGTCCAGACCCCTGTTCAGTCTACCTCAGTTCTGACACCTCAGTCGGGTACGAAGACCAAGTAGCTAGGATTTGATATCCCTCCAACCTCTCAAGGATCTCTGACCTCCACCACTTCCCTAGTTCTCCCCCTTCAGTAGCTGACAGCTGCCACCTCCCACAAGATTGGGCAGAAACAACTCTTTTTTATGTAACACCTTTGCATAAGGGTAGAAATCTAGATAAGAGCTGAGCTGTATTACCATAGCAACCAGATAGAAGTGAAAACATGTAGTCAACTCATTTCTTGGGACTACAGAGTGTGAGAAAAGTGTGGGATCATCGAACCATTTGGAATGGTCCTCCTTCCCCACCAGACTCCAGCCAGTGCTCTGATTGTGTACCATGCTGTCAGTACGACATGTTTTCCAGGTGGGGAACAGTATTATCCTTAGAGATAGGCAGAGGAAGTATACTTCAGAGGTAGAAAGATCACTTTCCAGAAGGAGGTTTCCTCAACCAAAGGCATTCCTCAGTTTTGGTTGTTTGTTTTTCTATTTGTCCTTGTCTTCTCAAACATGTTTACTTCCTATGTAGAGTGTTAGCATTTAAAAAAATTGCTTGTTCACAGATCCCAGGAAGCCTTCTCTGTCTTCAGTTGCTGTTCCTAATTCTATGTGTAGGTACCTGGAGTGTCATCACTAATGTTTAAGCATTGTGTTTGTGTTTGAATCTCAGCTTACTGTGTGTGTGTGTGTGTGTGTGTGTGTGTGTGTGTACTGTGTGCAGGTTAGTAAATCTTGCAGAGTACTCCTGAGATTTAATCTCTACTTTTAGATTTTTTTTTAATGAAGTATCAATGCCACACCACATAACAGGTAATCAGTTATTATTAATTCTCCTCCTCCTCTCTTCTTTTCATGGATCGCGATGATCTTCAAATTTACCCTATAAAGATGCAGGGGAAATAATCTGGAAAGATGACTAATTGCATGAGCTTTCAGAACTCTAAACATTCTTAGGGATTCTTTACTTCAAATCTTCAGCATACAGGCATGGAAACTGAGGCCTAGATACACTGCAAGTTCTTACCCCCAAATGGACCATTGTTTACTGCCCTACTCAGGACCAAAAGCTGCATCTGTAAATGCTTTCTCTTTCCTTCTTTAGCGGGAAAGAGACTAGCTAACACTCTGAATATGGGGCACATGTGGAAATCAGTCAACAAATTCCTAAGGACATGGTCCAAATGACAAGGCTGGGTCGTTAAAAGGCGAATTAGGAAGATTTCAAGTACCCAGTCTACTCTTCCTCCGAGTCTTCCTCCTCCAACTTCAGTTCTGTTCATACAATAAAAGAGAATCTGTCCATTGCACCCTGCACTCCACTCATCGTGTTAAAGAATTACAGTGCATCCAATTACCTGGTTTCCCCATTAATTTATATGTGCCCTGGGAAGGGAAGGGAGGGATGGTGCAGAAAACATACTAATCTTGATTCTTTTCCTAATGCCAATGCCTAGTACGTCTGTCCCATATCAGTGGCAAACATTTTATTTGAGTTCTTGCTGATAATTTAAATGTTTCTGTGGTTAAAAAACTTCCTGGGAAGGGAATGCAACAAATCATTATAACTGTATATATTAGTATTCATTCATTCAGTTGATCATTAATCATTATTTTTGATTCCCTAATGTAGAAATTAGATGATATATGAAATTATATAAGGTATGTTTAAGTATGTGTATAATTAGGAAAATATCCTGAGGCCAATAACTAAAATAAATCTCAGAGCAGGATATTGGTTTTTGGTAATTTTTCAACATGACTTGTTTTCTGTAATATTTTGAAATATTTTTTGTCAATTAAAATAACCAGGCTATGTGGGATTAACCCTGTGAAAGAACAAAAGGATTCCTGTCCGGCGTGATCTAAGATTTGCAGCTCCTGACACACTACAGTATCTTGGAGGAAGAAATCATTCGCCTGAATCATCTTCTCAGGATTCACATGAATGGAAAAAAATTCCAAGGCCATTTATTTTATCCATTCATTAATGGAGAAAAAAATAAAACACATGTGACAGAATCTCCACAGAGAACATATGACCTTGTTTCCTAGGTGCATTTTTTACAAAGAAAGACTGTGTGCAATGATCAGTTGACCCTTATTCTTTTCTCTAGATAATCACCTGCATTCTTTAATATAGTTTTATTTGTATCAGTGTGAAAAGGAACATCAAGGCATGTAGCTATAATTTGTTTTTCAACCTAAAATCTGTCTTAGAGTGTGGGGGATGGAAGAGAAGGAGGAATGGATTTCCACAGCCCCACTCCCATCAGTCTAAATCTTAAAATAATATGTCCTCTGGCAATCGCTAAATCTCATTACTGGTTTAAAGCAATAAATCTTCCAAGGCATTGAAAAAAAAAAAAAAAGAAACACCAATGTAGTAATGAGATTATGCTGAAAATAAAGCGGTGGATTAGTAAAATCTAATTTGGAAGTGATGAAGTGCATGTGATGTCCAAGTAATTATTCCTGCAGAGTCCACACTGTGGGTAGCTCGGAGTTATTGGATACTGCACTATGTTAATGATGCGACTGCCTGACATTTGGGTGAATGTGCTGACCGTCTGCTGTGTCGCTGCTCCTATTGTCAATACTCATCTCTGGGTCCAGCAGCTGCATTGCATGATGCGGCCACAGACACAGCCAGAGCTGTGCGACCACAGATGCAGGCGTGCCTGTGTGTGTGTGTATGAGTGCATGCGCAGGTGCGTGTGCAGGAGACTTCCCTTTCTTGGGCCAACGTTGTGGGTTTTTTTTTTTTTTTTTTTTTTCCCATTTTAAAATCTAGGCTGAGACAAGAGGGCTATCCTGAACACCACTATATAGAGAAGTGAAAATCCAAATACATTTCTCTGAGCTTTATTTAAATACTCAGACCAAGATTATTCGCATTCTCTTTGTATACTCCTTATCTTTCAAAAGCACAAACCTAGACCTACACTTGGCCAAAAGCAGATTGTCATGTAATATTACTTCATGTGGCCAGTGGAGATTTTTCTAATAGAATGTTCTACTTCCTTACACTTCAGTAATGGACGTCTCTACTATACGACATTGAAAAGTGCTTTTTCTGATACAGAATTCTTCAGCTTTAATGCATAACTAATCTGTCTTCGAGTTAAAGGTGTAAAAATTACTTAGGGAAGATGATAGATTGACCAAACTCGAAGTAAAGAAAACATGGAATACTGAAGTGCCTGGCTCAGTCGGTTAGGCATCTGACTTCAGCTCAGGGCATGATCTCACGGTTTGTGGGTTCGAGCCCCGCGTTGGGCTCTGTGCTGACAGCTCAGAGCCTGGAGCCTGTTTCAGATTCTGTCTCCCTCTCTCTCTGACCCTGACCCTCCCTTGCTCTCTCTCTCTCTCTCTCTCTCTCTCTCTCAGAAATAAATAAAAAAAATTTTTTTAAAAAAAAGAAAACATGCAATACCAAAAGCCCTTTTATTTACAATCCATGAGTAGTTTCATCAAGCTACCCATGAAATATCCCAGACATCCCAGGAAACTTGCACTAGAGCTGGTCAGGGAGGGCTCCTCAGAGGAGGAGACTTAATGAGAAGATTACAATAGATATAGACAAAATCAAAAAGGAAAGGAAGCATTCCCAGATGGGAGAATGGCTTCAGCAAAAGCTTAATGATGACACTTTTCTTGGCATGTTTAGTTGGACAATTTTATATTTTAGTGAACCAAGTGAATCATATCACTACCTTAAATGAAAAGAATGTATTATAAATACATGGGATGTCTCAAGATTCCAATTTTGTCGATCTTTCTCTTTCTCAATTTCACCATTTTGTACATCCATTCTTCTCTTCCTCAAAAGTCTGGCTTCTTTCTTCTTGTACGTGTCCCAGATAGACTCTGAGAATTTTTTTTTTTTTTTGAATACTTAGACTCCAAGTCTAAGAGTCCTGGAGAAGAAGTTCTTTGGCACTGTTTGGCCCAGTTTGGGTCAGATTCTCTCCCATGGGTTGAATAATAGTGGCCAATGGACAGGAAAAAATAAAAACCAAACTGCAAATACACGTTTGGGTGGAGAAGTGATTCCTAGAAATGTAGTACTGATCGGAAAACCCATGGATGTGTACTACACACTAATTTCTTTAATTGCTTCATTCCTAACCATTTGAAGGACACAGGAACCCAAGAAAAAACACTGCTCCCTTTAGGAAGGAAGTGCTCTGGTTTGTACTTCTCACTCTGCAACAAATCTTCAGTTTCCATTCTTGATAGGCCTGCAGAGACCCTACAATGCTTAGATGCATGCCCTGATTTTCTCTGTGCCCATCCTCCTGGAGATGCTGACTCATATGGAATGTCCCACTTGCTATGTCATTTGACTGAAAAGCAGCCTCTCAGACTCCTTCAACTTCAGAGCTTGACCCCAGGTCCTATACGTGGCACCTTGCTTCCCTTCATCTTGAGTGATAATCTATTGATCCATGGGCACATCAAATCCAAACTAAAAGTTGCTATTTAATCAGAAGGATATTCAAAATTGACAGCTCAGAGAGATGGCAACATATTTGAGGCCAAAGGACAAAACAAGAACAAAATGATAGAAAAATGAAAGATTGGTAACCAGAGAAGTTAAGTAAATGGGAGTGAGCAATACAGCACAGAATAGTCAAGTTAGGGATTCAGGGAATTGAATATCCAAATACTGCACATGCAGCAAGTAATCTCTTTCATACTGAGCAGGATTTCTGCTGCAGGCAGAAGGGTTTTCAAAAGGCACCAATTCTCTGTCATGCACACAGCCCATTTTCTTTGTTCATCAGTCAAAAGTGAGATCATCAAATGGATATTACAGGTGGGGGTAAAGTAAAAAGGCAGAAAAAGAATTTCCCTCCTCTAGGGGCAGAGGACAAATGCTACATTCTGAAAAGAAAATTGCAGAATGGTTGGTGATGGGGTGAGGGAGTAGTAGTGAAGGTCAATATGGTCAAAACTGTCAAGGAATCTATTGGAAATCCCTGTTGCAGGGAAAACAACTAATATTTGCTGATCCAGGCACTGTTCTGGTTGCATTATATTTTCCAAGTCACTTATTCATGAACGATCTCTGCAAGGCAGATATCATTAGTCTTATTTCATAGATGTGCAAAATCAAGGTTAAATGAGATTAGGAAATGGACCAAATGTCACTTGTGGTAGAAGTGGGATTTTACATTAGGTCTGTCTGATCACTAATCTATAAGTTTCCAACTATGTAATGCTGAAAGCTAATTAAATTCTTATTATGTCTGAGACAGTGTGGAATTTGTTTCCTAATTATTCTGTAGCAATCCGTGTGGGTGTATAACCCACTAATCCACTATTTAGAAAGAATCCTTGAAGTACTTATGCCTAGATAATAGAATTACAGTTGCTTTACTACCTTTGTTGTCTTTCCAAACAAGTGTTTTTGGTGGGGAGAGGGAGAAGCTGGAAAAACACCTTGGCCTTGGCTGCTGATGAAGAAGGAAAAAAATAAATCCTTTATTCTAGCCCAACTCCTTTATCCTACCTCTCAGTCCCCACTGTGTAAACTCAGGCAATGGGTATGAGGTTGTTTCTTTCGTTATAAGTTTCTTAAATGGTACATACACTGGGTGCAAACTATCTTGTCACATTGTCATCCTGACCTTGAATCCCTCCTACCTACCTCAGAGTCTGACTGCTTTGCACACTGGCCAGCTCTGGAGCCCTGAGCCAGGGTCATGAACCACAGGCTGCATGCTGACTTCCAGCCAGTTTCCCATGGCACCTCCATGTGAGCAGGTAAAATACATCCCGCTCTTCAGGCTGAAACAAGAAACACACACACACACCCTCCTCTGAGATCGATCTTTATTTTTAACAAGCTACACAGATCCTGCAGTGATCATGAGGCACTTTTCATATATAATCTCATTTAAATCTTATAACAAGCAGCTCCTGGGTGAGCATCCAACCTCAAGATCGTGATCAAAATCATGCTCAGGTCATGATCTCACAGTTCTTGAGTTTGAATCCTGCATTAGGCTCCCTGCTGTCAGCGCTGAAGCTGTCAGTGCAGAGCCCACTTTGGACCCTCTGTGTCCCTCTCTCTCTCTGCCCCTCTCCCACTGTGTTCTCTCTCTCTCTCTCTCTCTCAAGTAAATAAAAACATTAAAAAAGAAAGATAGCCGGGTGGAGAAATCATGACCTGTGTTGCACTAGGAAGGGGTCAAAAGCTCAGCAAGCTCAAGTGGCAGTAAAGTGATGTGATTATGTCCTAAATGACCTGGATTTGCATCCATCCAGGTGGCCTTACTTTGAACAAGTTACTTAACCTTCCTAAGACAGTCTACAGAGCTGTGTATGGAATGGAAATAATAATAACAAAACAATTTCTTTGCTTCCACGGGGTTGTTCTAAGAATGAAATAAAACTATACCATCTTATGAAAGGTTCAAAATGGTAGACAGTAATGTGAGGCAGACTCAAGCATTAAATCCAAAACAATGTTCTAGTCACTCTGCACCATTGATTTGCTCTAAGTGTTTATTCCAGGAAGATTTTAAAACAATGGAAGAATTTTGCAAAAATAATTAGAGGCTGTTCTTTCAAAGGCTAGCATCAGGTTTTGTTCTCCTGCGGGGCCACTATCTCTGTCTTGCCCCATAACCAGTAACCCCTGCTCCCAGCAGGCTCCATGCATTCAGCATGAGCAACTCTAAAGAATGCCCTCCACGGACTGGTACCGCCAAATACCCCAATCCTCTCTCATCTCTTATCTCATTTAATCCTCACCTTGTATCTGAGCCTATTTCATATCTGAGAACCCCAACAGGTGAAAACACCCACTGGGTGAAAAGCTAGGATTAAGCCCTTCTCTTTCTGTTATATCATGAAGCACAATCTAACAGTTTCAGCAAAGATTCTCATTCTTCAAGTCTGGAAGAATATAAAGGTATCAGTCTATGATCCACTTGTAAAATATTCCAACTAATTTCACTGATGATTGCGTATTTTGTAAATGAGGGGGGGAAGCTATTCTACAAAATCTTATGGTATTAGACATTCCTGTAACACTTCCAACTCAGTAATTACGGTGTCTAGCAGTTAATCACAGGGAATGTACCTTAATTAAATCAGATTCCTTGTAAATACTTCTCTTTAACACATTGAGATGTTTGGCCAAACCAATTTTCTGCACAGGAACATACTCCAAAATACCATAAATCTTCACAGTGCTGGAATCTCTAATAGCATTTGATTCCACAAATGCTTCTCTGAGCCTCTGCATCCATAACTAACAGGAAGACTTTAAGGCTCTGGATAGTTTTCTAAAAACTGAAAAGCTTCCGAAACAACTATCTTTTAGGAATTATACTATATTCTAGGGATGCAGAGGTGACTCAAAATTGATGAATGCTCTTAAAAGTCATTCTCTAATATGGTGACAAACATGTCAACCAATACCTACAACAGAAAATGACCAATGCTGTATAGAAGTCCGCACACTATGCTGTGGGCAAAGGGGCAAGAGAGCGATTATGAGAGAATGAGGAGAAGCACTGTGGACAATTTAGTTTTCAGAGTTGTTTCTGGAAGGCTCTATGAGAATTCACCAGGAAGACGGAAAAGAGAAGGGCATAATCAAATACTCTGAGGCATGAATGAGCATTACATGCTTTATGAAACTGCAGTATTCAGAATCTTGGCTAGGAGACACGGCAGAAGATGAGCCTTGAGAGAGACAGGCGCACAGAAGCACGGTCCATCTGGGAAGATACGCAGGTCACCTAAAGAGTCTGGACTTTCTTATAAATTGCAAAGTCTTTAAAAACCAGAGTTCTTGATCTAGTCATCTAAGGTTGCATAAACCCTCCAAAATTGCAGAAAATACTGCATAAGGTGTTAGAGTCTGGAGCAGAGTCTCTATGGAAGAAGGAAAGAAAGCTCACAGGTTTCCTTGGGGTCTCAAAGTCTCCATGACTTAAGAGAAGGACTGACAGAATATGATTTATTTTCCACCCTATGGTTTCTTGGGAAGACTAGTTTCAAAAGAAGTTTGGAGTGGAGGGTATTGCTTTAATCTTAGCATCCTAGACTGCTCCAAGTTCCTAATAAAGAGTAGAGACGGTGAGGTAGTGGCATTCTGCCACTCTCAGTCCTGACGGGCCCAGCAGAGAGGTGGGTGCGGTATGCACAAGCATAATTTAGGGCCTCAGGGCTACTATAACTCCAGCAGCCCCTGTTTGGACCCTCGCCATATTTCTCCAACCTCTTCTGCAACTTGGCTTTTCACGGCTTGAGCAGCATGTAGCTCACTCATCCTCCACTGTACCTTCAGGCCTGGAAGCAATAAATGAAGACCAAAATAAACAACACAGTTCTTAATGACAATCTTTTAAAATATCAGCTCTACTCCCTATTTGATTGATTACCAAAACTGATCTGCACTCTTGAGTTCACACTGGAGAATATAACCTAGAATTCTTTGCTTACTAGTTATAATCAGACTGTGTCTGTAAGAGATGATATGTGGAGAGGACTACTTTAGTAATATTTCATTCACTTTCTCCTCTGGATAGTCGACATTTTGTTCTTGAAGTGAACAAAATACCTGTGAGATGAGCACCTGCACTATGGTGTCTTGACTCCTCTTAATAAAATGGCTTTTATAAAACTGTGATTGGTATTAAACTTCACTGAAGTATATTAAGGAATCATTTACAATATTGATTCTAGGACTATGAATGAGGATGGCGATCGCTATAATCTTACCGAAAACCCTCTTTTAGAGGCCCCTTAATGTGTAGCTCCAGGAGAAATGTACCTTAAATCTTGGGACTGGCTAAAATATACTGCTGAGAAAGTGTACAGTTTATATCTTATGTCCACAGTGAATTTTGAAACTTATTTTGTTTAAGTTTTTGCTTTGGCTGCTAGGAAATTTAGAGTCAAATATATGACCTATTTGCAGCAACATTGTAAGATCATATGGCATACCTTTGGGCAACACGTCATTTTTATTCTCTAGTTTTTCTGTCACCCCCATTCCTTTGTCTCAAACTTATTTTACCCAGTGGCATTATATGTATATATGTAAACTGACACTTTGGAGCAAGTTGGATGTCACCAAAGTATACAATAAATTGATAATTTTTAAAATATGTTTTGCTTTCAGTTTATGAACTGAATATGAACTAAATAAAACTCTAGGTGTCAGACCTGGGTATTATTTTTCATCTTAAAATTCCAGATATCTCGCATCTGTAATCACTCCTCATAGGTGTCTTTCACAGTTCAGTGAAGCACCCAGGGTCACTGCAAGTGACCTGTGAATTGACATCCCCATAAATAATAATTCACAAGCAGGCTATGTCTCCAGTGCTCACCCCAAGCAGGGAGGAACTTTGCATGGGTTAAATTAACCAGCCAGGAGAACATGTGAGCTGAACATATGGTGAAGTGTTTTGAGGTTTGGAAAAACAAGTTTCTGGTACAAACAGAATCTGGCCTCTGAGACCCCACTGTCAGCATGAAAAAAGATCTCCTTATTTACCAGAGTGAAAAGAAAGGGGCGCTTTCAATTACTTCACCTCTGTAGCTGTGCACAATGAAAAGGGAGGAGAAATCTCACATTAATGGAGAGAAAAACAAGTGTAAGTTCCTCAGGGAAGCCAGAGAAGCCTGCAGAAAGCATGTAAGAAGTAGTTTACAGCTCTGATTGAGAGCGAAAAGAGAAGAAATCGGAAGTGAAGGACCACAAATTTAAATTAAAATTGTAGTTCCTGCAAGCCCTTGGGTCTTCCCATTACCAGACCATCCCCCATGCTGCTCTAATTGTACCATTTCAAACCTAATGAGTTGGGTAGGGAAGAACTGAGGCCTGTAAATGAAACCGTTTATCACTGTAACACTCTTTCTCAATATTTGATCCAGCACTCATTTTGAAAACTTTGGAATAAAGCATAGAAATCAGTCATTGGACGGATTAGCTCCTGTATTTAGGAAAAAAAACATAAGCACAATGTGTTTGCCCTAATAAACAATGTGTTGTTAAAGACATGGTTTGGCCGGTTCTTTAATTTTTTTTCATAGTTTATTGTCAAGTTGGTTTCCTATAACACCCAGTGCTCATCCCCACAAGTGCCCTCTTCCATGCCCATCACCCCCTTCCTCCCACCCCCCACCCCCATCAACCCTCAGTTTGTTCTCAGTATTTAAGAGTCTCCTATGGTTTGCCTCCCTTCCTCTCCTTAACTATTTTTTCCCTCTTCCCCTCCCCTGTGATCCTTTGTTGGCCGGCTCCTTAGTTTGTCTTTAGGAAGATTTGAAGCTGGAATTTCGATTCCTACTCCATTAGCTAAGACTGGCATTTTACTTCGGTTGTTGGTTGGTTGATGTCACCATGTGGGAAACACGAGCAGTCTCTTCCTAATGCTGGAAAATTAGGGAGATATCTTATTTCCTCCATCCGTTACCTATGTCATCGAGCTGCCATGGCAGTTAAATGGTATGATATGAGAAAAGTGCTGAGGGCAGTGTCTGGCACATGCTAAATTCTTCTCAAGTGATGGCTGGTGTTATTCTTGTGCATGCAGCCCTGACGCCGCAACTTCTGGAGCTAGAATAGCATATTAGCACGCATGTGCTGTCACAACATCATTCTGCGCCATTCCCAACTGCATGAAGAAAAGTGAATTCAAACTTCAAACAAGGAACTACAATGCCTGTCGTAGTGGCAAGGACTTAAATATTTGTGAGAATGCAGTACTAGTGACACTAAAAATATTTTTAATAACACTAGGTAGCAATGTTTACTGAAACCTTCTTTGGAGGACAGCTGGCAATATCTGCCAAAATATTAAATGCGTATACACCCGGGCCCAGGAATTCTAGTACCAGACATATTGTTTAAGAAATAATTATCTGCACAAATGTCAGAAACAAGTTACAGAAAAAGTATATGAATTATATTAAACTTTTCTATAGTATATCCATAGGTAAATCACTCTAACCATCATATTAACAAATTGAAAAGTAAAACCTGTATGATTATCTTGATAAATTCAGAAATAGAATTTAACAAAACTCAATAGGCATTGATAGTAAAACAACAAACAAACAAACAACCTCTTAGCAAGCTAGGAATGAAAAGGAACTTGCTCAATCTGCTGAAAGAAATCTATGAAAACCCACAACTAACATCATAATTAATGGTGAAAGACTGAATGTTTTTTCTCTAAGATTATAAATAACACAAGGATGTTCTCTCTTTCTCAACTTTTATCCAACATTGCATTGGAAGTCTAAAGACAAGACAAGAGGAACATATAAAATTGTATTATACCCACTTGACATCAATGTCTATATAGAAAACTCTATGGAACCTAAAAGAAAAAAAGTTACCAGAATTAATTAGTGAGTTTAATGTTACTGGATATAAGGTATACGTACGAAAACCAATTGTATTTCTCTTTACTAGCAAAAAAGAGAAATTGACATTTAAAAGAACAGCAAAATTATGAAATATTTAGAAATACATTAATAAAATATGTACAAAAGCTATACCCTTAAACCTACTAAACATTGCTGATAGAAACTAAGGATCTAAATAAATGAAGAAACACTGTGCTCAAGGACCAGTAGATTCAATATTGCTAAGAAGTCTGTTTCCTCCATATTGACCTATGCAATACCAATTAAAATTTTACCAGCCTTTTTTGGTAGAAATTAATAAGCTAAATTTGAAATTTATATGAACATGTGAAGAACACAGAGTAACAAAAATAAGTTTGAGGGGCACCTGGGTGGGTCAGTCTTTTAAGCGACCAACTTCCCTGCAGGTCATGATCTCACGGTACCTTAATTCGAGCCACACATCTGGCTCTGTGCTGACAGCTCAGAGCCTGGAGGCTGCTTTGGATTCTGTGTCTCCCTCTCACTCTGCCCCTCCTCTGATCACACTCTGTCTCTGTCTCTCAAAAATAAACATTAAAACACAAATTTTCATCACTTTAAAATTTCAGTAGCCTTTTTTTGGTAGAAGTTAATAAGCTAAATTTGAAATTTATATGAAAATGTGAAGAATATAGAGTAACAAAAAGAAGTTAGAAACATAAGACTAAAGTTAAGTAAATTTCATTACTTGATTTCAAGAGTTCATATCAATCTGCAATAATCAAGACAGTGTAGTACTAATGTAAAAATAGAATATACTTACAGGGGACAGAGTAGATAGTCCAGAAATAGACCCTATTTTATGTTGTCCATTGATTTTCAACAAAGTCACCAAGCAATTCAAAATATAATCTTTTCAACAAATTGTGCTGGGACAATGGATAACCATACATTCTTCACTATTACCTCATGAGAACTGAACCTTCACTCTTACCTCATGAGACACAGAAAAATTTATTTGAATTGGATAATAAACCTAAATGTAAGAAACACACACATAAAACTTGTAGAAGAAAATACTGGAGAAAATCTTGGTGATCCTGGGTTGAGCAAAGATGCCTTATCTAGAACACAAGAAACAATAGATAATAAAGAAAAAAATATATAAATTAGATCTCATTAAAATAAAAATAATTTGCTTTTCAAAAGACATTGTTACAAGAATCAAAAGGCAAACCACAGACTGGGAGTAATATTTGCAAAAATCATATCTATATGATAAAGAATTTGTCTTTAAATTTTTTTTAATGTTTTATTTATTTCTGAGAGACAGAGACAGAGTGTGAGAGGAAGAGGGGCAGAGAGAGAGAGACACAGAATCTGAAGCAGGCTCCCGGCTCTGAGCTGTCAGCACAGAGCCTGATGCAGGGCTTGAACCCATGAGCTGTGAGATCATGATCTGAGCCAAAGTCGGACGCTTAATCGACTGAGCCACCAAGGCGCCCCAAGAATTTATCTTTAGAATATATAAATAATTCTTATAAATCAATAACAAGAAAAAAAAGGAGCCAATTAAACATGGGCAAAATTTTTGAAGAAACATTTCATCAATAAGATATACAAATGGCAAATAAGCTTATAAGAAGATGCTTCAAGTCATTAGAGGAATGCAAATTAAAACCACCACAATGAGATATTACTACCTAACCACTAAAATAACTAAAATCACCAAAAATTGACAATAACAGGTTTGGTAATGATGTCGACTAACTGAACCCCTCACGTACAGTTGAGAGAATACAGTTTGATGGAAAACAGTTTGGCTGTTTCTCATTGACACACATTTACTATATAAACCAGCAATTCCACATCTACATGTTTACCCAAGAAAAATGAACCCGTGTATCAACACAAAGATTTGTGCTTGAATATTCACAGTAGCTTTGTTTATAACAGCCAAAAGTTGGACAGCATCCAAATGTCCATCAGATGATGAGTGAATAGACAAATGTGGTGTATCCACACAATGTAATAATATTTGGCCCTGAGAGAAAATTAACTACTGATACATACAACAACTTGGGTGAATGTCAAGGGCAGTTTTCTGAGTGGAAAAAGAACCATAACCATCCATAGAAGATTACAAGCTGTATGATTTCATTTATTTGAATTGCTAAAAATTAAAACCAATAGATATAGAAAATCAGATCAGCAATTTTTAAAAGACAAGAAGGAGCTTGGGTACAAATTTATGTAAAGGAAACTTCAATAGTAATGTACATATGATTGTGTCAGTGACTCCATTAACTGCACATTTGTCAAATTCCACCAAAATGTGCACTTAAAATTGGTGAATTTTATTATAAATTATACCTCAACAGAGCTGATTTTAAAATAAAATAAATTAGGGGCACCTGGGTGGCTTAGTCGGTTAAGCGTCCGACTTTCGCTTAGGTCATGATCTCGCGGTTCGTGGGTTCGGGCCCCGCGTCGGGCTCTGTGCTGACTGCCAGCTCAGAGCCTGGAGCCTGTTTCAGTCTGTGACTCCCTCTCTCTCTGACCCTCCCCTGCTCACACTGTCTTTCTCTCTCTCCTAGAAATAAATAAAACATTTAAAAAAAAATAAAAAATAAAATAAATAAATAAATAAAATAAATTAATGTGTTTTGATTATAGGAAGATAATCAAGATACAGAATTAAATGTGAATATCATGGAATAGTATGTATAAAATGATTTATTTATTAAAAAACTACATGCATATGCATGTGGCTTTCTAAAAGTATGTATATATGTACATGTATATATCCACTAATGAGTGGATAAAGAAGATGTGATGTGTATATACGTGTGTGTGTGTGTGTGTGTGTGTGTGTGTGGTGTGTATACACACAACATCTTCTTTATCTACTCATCAGTCACTGGATATTTGGGCTCTTTCCGTACTTTGGCTATTGTTGATAGTGGTGCTATAAACATTGGGGTGCATGTGCCCCTTTGTAACAGCACTCCTGTATCCTTTGGATAAATACCTAGTAGTGCAATTGCTGGGTCATACGGCAGTTCTATTTTTAATTTTTTGAGGAAACTCCATACTGTTTTCCAGAGTGGCTGCATCAGTTTGCATTCCCATCAGCAGTGCGAAAGAGATCCTCTTTCTCCACATCCTCGCCAACATCTGTTGTTGCCTGAGTTGTTCATTTTAGCCATTCTAACAGGTGTGAGGTGGTAACTTGTGGTTTTAATTTGTATTTCCCTTATGATGAGTGATGTTGAGCAACTTTTCATGTGTCTGTTAGCCATCTGGATGTCTTATTTGGAAAAGTGTCTATTCATTTTTTTGGCCCATTTCTTCACTGGATAATTTGTTCTTTGGGTATTGAGTTTGATAAGTTTTTTACAGATTTTGGGTACTAATCTTTTATCTGATATGTCATATGCAAGCATCTTCTCCCATTCCATTGGTTTTCTTTTAGTTTTGCTGATTGTTTCCTTCACTGTACAGAAGCTTTTTGTCTTGATGAGGTCCCAATAATTCATTTTTGCTTGTGTTTCCCTTGCCTCTGGACACATGTCAAGTAAGGAGTTGCTAAAGCTGAGGTCAAAGAGGTGTCGCCTGTTTTCTTCTCTAGAATATTGATGGCTTCCTGTCATATGTTTAGGTCTTTCACCCATTTTGAATTTATTTTTCTGTATGGTGTAAGGAAGTGGTACAGTTTCATTCTTTTGCATGTTGCTGTCCAGTTTTCCCAGCACCATTTGCTGAAGGGACTGCCTTTTTTCCATTGGATATTCTTCCATCTTTGTCAAAGATTAGTTGGCCATATGTTTGTGGGTCCATTTCTGGGTTCTCTATTCTGTCCCATTAATCTCAGTGTCTGTTTTTGTCACAGGACCATACCGTCTTGATGATTACAGCTTTGTAATACAGCTTGAAGTCCAGGATTGTGATGCCTCCTGCTTTGGTTTTCTTTTTCAGTTTGTTTTGGCTATTCAGGGTCATTTCTGGTTCAATACACACTTTAAGATTGTTTGTTCTAGCTCTGTAAAGAATGCTGGTGTTATTTTGATAAGCACTGCCTTGAATATGTATATTTCTTTGGGTAGTATCGATATTTTAACAATACTTTTTCTTCTAATCCATGAGCATGGAATGTTTTTAAATTTTTTTTTTAATGTTTTTATTTATTTCTAGGAGAGAGAGAGAGACAGTGTGAGCAGGGGAGGGTCAGAGAGAGAGGGAGCCACAGACTGAAACAGGCTCCAGGCTCTGAGCTGGCAGTCAGCACAGAGCCCGACGCGTGGCTCGAACCCACGATCCTCGAGATCATGACCCAAGCGAAAGTCGGACGCCCAACCGACCAAGCCACCCAGGCGCCCCAGAGCATGGAATGTTTTTAATGTCTTCTTCAATTTCTTTCATAAGCTTTCTATAGTTTTCAGTTTATAGACTTTTCACCTCTCTGGTTAGGTTTATTCCTTGGTATATAAAATACTTAGGAATTTGGATTTTAGAATTTTGATTAGGTTTTGATTCCTAAATTTGGAACTTAGGTGTTTGGATTTTGGCTCAGGGCATGATCCCAAGGTCAGAGGATTGAGTTCCACATTGGGTGGGTTCTACACTGCCAATGCCAGCGGGATTCTCTCTCTCCCTCTGTCTCTACAATTTCCCCTCCCATGCACAGGCTCTCTCTCAAAACAAACATTTAAAAAAAGAAAGAAAAATGAACAGTAAGTGACTAGTTTGAGAATTAAGTCCACATTTTTAAATTAAAAATCAAGACATAGGGACTAAGTTGAAGGTGTGAAATAGAGATTCTCCCAAAAGAAATATTTGGTAATCATCAATGTTAACTATGTTTTCATAAAAATGAATTATGATTTCTATGAGTTAGAAACTCTCCTACACAGTTGAAAACACTCCTGGTTGATGCAAAAGCAAGAATAGTGACCATTGATACGTGGCAAGTCAATTATTTACCATAAAAATGTTCATCAATTTTTGGCTTAATATTCTCATAATCTATTATTTCTGCATAAAGACTAATACAAAGGAAAAAGAGAAAATGAGCATTTGTATTATAATTCTGCTCAAAGCACACTGTTGATAGATAATCGAATTATCTCATTCATGATATGGCCTCTAAATCAGCATTTCCAAGAGAAGATTGCATCACTACATTAATCTTGAGTCTTCAATCAGTCAATAATATTTAATGAGTGATCTTATAGGCTTAAGAGACCAACAGGCACTGAAGATTTTCAAAAGAAGTATTTGAATTGCAGAGTTCTCATACTTTTTTGACCACTGAACCTCTCATTGACCAGTAAGTTGAAGAGTTGGAATTTTGCAAAAATATACTTTAGTAAACACTGTTTTACATTCAGGTTGTGAACATTGGGGAAATTAGAGCTGAAAACAACGGTTACTGACATTTTCAAGATAAGATAAACTGTTCTCTGCTCTCCAAAAACATTGTGGTCACAGCTCAATTATAGTCCTTATGATTTTGTAAATAAGATACAGTGGAAAGAGCATGGGCTTTCTCATCAAATCTATCTGGCTTTTATTCTTGCTTCCATCATGTAACAGGGGATCTTTGAGCCTCAATTTTTTCATTTGTAAAAGTGAAATGCAATACTGACCACGTAAGAATAAAGCAACATATTTACAGAGCCTATCATTGCGCCTGGGCATGCTTGGTTTTTATAGATACTGGTTCTCCTTACTTTACAGCTCAACATTTCAGTAGATGCTAACCCCCTTGAGACAGGCACAGGTCTCATTCATCCAGGTCTGAAATTTAGTTTTTGCCGCATAGTTGGAGGCTGATCTGTTCATTGGTTTGATATAATCAACTTGAGGGATCAGGTAAAAAAAATAAAATCAAGTTGCAGCCTTTTCTCTTTTTCCACATCTCTTCCTTTTGCTTTCTTTCCTTTTTATATCCCTTTGTTTCTGCCACTTAGTTTCATGTTTCTGTCACATGTTTTTTTCCATGTCCTTTCCCATCCTGTTATCTATTTTTTTAATATCTGTTTTTGGGCTGACCTTTGTTGAATAACTGATCTTTCCTCTCCTTAAGAGAAGATAAAAAATAACATTTTGTGGTGTGTGTGTGTGTGTGTGTGTGTAAAAATAAAAGCAACTAAAGATTTTTAATTGATTTAGTTTTGCTTTTTTTTTCTGTGTAATTCTTAATAAAGTTGAAATCTTCTGGGAAAGAGTAGCTCACGGTAGAACAAAGGATCCATATCCTGGTTATACAATGTGAGTATTAAACTAACTGTGCTGGTATTCTCCTGATGATGACTGGCAATCTTAGCAAACAATCGACACAAACAGTATATCTAGATGAGAAAGATCGAGTTAAAGTGACACTATCTGAATTCTGTTCTTTCTGACATTCTTGTTTTTTTCTCTCTACCAGAAGAATAGTTTCTGCAGACCTCAAAGAGAGGAGAGAGCCAAATAACTCTAAAATGAGGATTGTCATCTCCCTGGCCTCTTGTCTGATGACCATGGCTCTAGATGATGAGTAACTCAATGGGAAATTCATTAGTTTTGGATCACAGCCCAATTCCCAGAAACATTTTATTTCCACCTTCACACCTTTTGAGAAAATTCTGCTTTTAGGTGCCTGGGTTTTGGATCTGAGTGAAACTGTCATATCTTAATTATATTCAAAGCTACCCTCTTGACTTCTATTTCAGCTGTGACATTAGCCTTCACACTTGGATTGGCTTGAATTCTCCTGGCTTGAGAGTGAGAATTTCATATGTTTTCTTTTCATCTGCAGACATCTGTATTCTGTTGAACTCAGGATTGTAAAACTCACAGAGCAGGAAGGGCTCGAGCACGTTGTGATCACTAAGGGACTTGTTCCTTTCAGGCCAAAAACTACAAAAATCCTTTTACTGGTGCTTTTAAAAGTGTTCTCATAATAAAGAATGAAGATAGAGCATAACAGATTATTACAATTATGATTTTTAAAACTTCTTCTCTTTAAATATATGTTTTGCTCATCAGTTCTTACTTTGTGGATACCAGCTTTATAAACAAATATTTAGAAGAAACTAAACATACATTTGTATGTGTTGCCTCATATGATTGTCATTGCAATTCTATTAGGGAGGGGATAGTAATTATAAGTAAAATATATGGAACTCAAAGAAATAAAAACTTAGCCAAAGGAAAAAGATAAATGAAACAATACAAAATAAAAATCTAAAAGCTATCGTAAAACCCTGCTTATGCTCAATTAATGATGTATTGTCAGTCTATTAAACTGGACTTATATTCTGAATTTTTGTCCAAGAATTTTGCTATTGAATTGAGCCTTTGACATCTTCGCTAACCCACGTCCTATAGAAACAGTTATAAAAACCATCTTAGGGACTCTTAAGTGGCCCAGTCTGCTAAGTGTCTGATTCTTGATTTCAGCTCAGGTAATAATCTCCTGGTTCACAAGATGGAGTCCACATTGGAATTCTCTCTTTCTCTCTCACTCTGCACCCCCTTCATTCTCTATCTCTCTCTCTCAACAAATTAATTAAAAGTTCTTAAATTGCAGTATTGAATAGTAATAATGTGTTCTAACATAATCAGGAGGTACTGCTATTCCCCAAGCTAACCACATTCTAACTGGAGCTGCCTGGTGAATTCAGTTGGTAAACTGAGTGACCAAGGGTGTATCTACTTTGAAAAAGCAGAGGGCATGAGCATTACCTTAAATATTCCAATGAGCCTCCTGCACAAGTGAACATAAATTTGGTCACACGTTTTCCATGTTTACAAAACAGTGATAGTATTTTCAGAAAAGATAGGGTTTACGAAATTTTTACATGTTAGTAGCCATTTTGTTTTTCAAAATTATTCTCCACAGTAAAAATCTTACATTTTGTAATGCTCATGAATTATTCAATATTCATTGGAATGTTTGGCCTTTTTTTTTCAGCCATTTAAAATTCTAACTTATTTTCCACCATTAAAGTTCATTTTCATGGAAAGATAATGCTAGATATGCAAAACACATTTCTCGACAAATAACCTGTAAGCCAAAAGAAGAGGCACATAATTACAGTTTGGAAAGAGCAGAGAATTGGGATTTCTTGGAAAGTGGCCTCTGCACAATGAAATACTAAATATTCTGGGCTGTTTTTGTATTCTCTGATGAATCAACAGTACCCCCTTACAATGGATTCTGAAAGTCCAGCTGGCTCTTGCAATCTTAGAAGTGAGTTTTTTTTCCCCCTATGGTAAGCTTCTTTGCTAAAGGGATCTGGCAGGTAAATCCTGGGATTGAGAGCCTGTCAATTTCCAAAGAAGATAAACAACCCAGAGGACAAATATGCATGAGGAATCTTTTATTTATATCCCAGAAACACCAAAATGATTGAGTAAGAGTTATCTGGGAAAGAATAAGGCAGATATGAAGACCATGATGGAGATGTGATAAGGTCCAGGGATTACTAGAGTGCCTGGTCCATCACAGCTATTTGCGACATCCCTATTGAATTAATGAATACATGAATGAATGAATGATGGCTTCTCAAACTGGGTAAGGAAAGGTTAAAGAAGGAAACTTTAAGGAAAAGCTTGAAGGAAAATATAAAGAAAAGGGACAGGACGGAGAGACTTTATGACCAGGAGACTGTAACTGTCAAGACGTTAGCTAAACTATTCCATGGTATTGTTGCTGGTGGTCCACTGTGTAGGGACCTGAAACTGACAGGAGCCCCTCCCGCAAGCGCATGCCCTTGATAGCAGCCTGCAGAATCACATGCAAATAGAAACAACTCCAACAATTCTTGTGATTAACAGTCTCCCCAGCTCAGAGGGCCTTCTCTTTGTGCGCCTTAGATAAAAGCACCACGGAGCTCCCCAAACCCTCCTCTTTTTCGTTTTAACTGATCAATCCAGTCTTAGCCTACGAAGTCCGAAGCACTCCACTCACAGACCCTAATAAAGGCAGGTGCCCCAGGTCCTGGCTCTTTCTCTGCCTACTCTCTGCTCGGACTCCCCATGTGGCCCCTTGAGGCATGTCCCATACTCAGTCCAGAACTTGTGAGTAGTAAGCTGCTCTATTTTGGTTTCTCTTGTGCTCTTTTCTTCAACCATGTCTCACCATTTGGCATCCTGGGCTCCACTTAATAAATGGTAATTTAACAAAGTCATAACAATAATGTTATTTGGCTACTTCAAGGGTTTTACAGCCTTAAGAAGAATGTAGAGACTCCGAATTAGGCCAGCACTTTTTAGGCCAGATGTGGAAAAGCTGTGGAATTGCAGGACATTCTAGGCAGAGTGACCAATGGATGCAGCAGATGAAAAGGATGAACTTGGGTGGAAAGCGAACAAAAACTAGAAGGCATGGCCAAATGTTGCAGTTATCTACCATGTGCAATTCCTTTCTCAAATTGGAGTCCATCCGAGTCATATTTCTGCCTTTCTTTTAAGCTTCATGTCCTACAACTTTCTCTCTGATTGCCCTAGATTATTTGTTCTTTCCCCAAACCACATATAAATGTAAATGCTATTTCTTCTGCCTGGAATGTACCTCTCACCCTTCTTAACCCACCTGGGAAATTCCTCCTCTTTCCGTAGGTCTCAACTGAAATGTCTTCTTCAATGTGACTTTCATTTCTATTTCTGATCCTCCAAAAGAAATAACTTTTTTTCTCTAATATAGTTCCCACTATCATGTTACTACCTTAACATGTTTTTTCATGATTATATATTCACATCTTTTCCTATGATTAAGATGGGGTGCCTGGGTGGCTCAGTCAGTCAAACATCCAACTTCAGCTCAGGTCATGATCTCACGGTTTGTGAGTTCTAGCCCAGCGCCAGGCTCTGTGCTGACAGATCAGAGCCTAGAGCCTGCTCTAGGGGATTCTTTGTCTCCTTCTCACTCTGCCCTTCTTCCACTCCTTCTCTGTCTCTCAAAAATAAATAAATCTTAAAATAAGAAAAAAAAGAAATATTTGATAGCCATTTTGTCATATTAACATTTGAATCCCTAATATCTACCATAATGTCTGGCTTCTAACGTCTGATAAATAAATGAATGGATGTTTTGAAAGATGGATGACGAATTGTACCTTTGAATCACTCTTATGCACTCTCTGGTCACTCACTAATTCATTCAATCATGGATGCATTTAGTTGGCCACAAAATATGTATTGAAGTATTATGTATATTATCAGACCTTATTTTCTTCCAAAAGTATTTTTTACAGTATAGAATTGAGAGGGCTGATATTTTTCAGAAATTCGGTACCCACTACCCTCCTCCAGGCCACCTCTGACATTGTGAGCCGTCCAGACTCCTGGTCCACAGTCACGAATAACTTTCTCCCATTCCCCCTTTACACTGGTGACTATTACTACAGCACAGCTTAGTAGCTGAATTCTCCAGGGAACTTATTTCCAGATTTGATTTGTGACTGAGTGAACCCCTGTAGCCATTTGAAGGTGAGGTCAATAGTTCTGTGAGAGTTTCTGCTCCTTGATATTGTGAAAGGCCAGCTTATGAGCAACACGGCAAACTGGATCTAATAGAAACTAATGAAGCCAGCACACATTTCCCTGGCAAGCACCTTAGCCCCTGTTCTCCATCTATTTGGACTATGATGCCTCTGGCCAGCCTAGCATGACTCAGAAGAGAGGGCACTGCCTACCGATGAGAAAAGAACAGGGGCAGAATGAACGAGTACAAAGCACTTTGTGAGTGCACTTCAAAACAATGTAAACATACCTCAGACATTACAGTAACCCTCTGCGGTAAGGATTGTGATGCCTGCTTACAGAGAAAGAAAAATGAGGTACTGAGATACTGGGTAACTTTAGTTAGACCCACAGCTAATAAGTGATTGAGTCAGATTTTAAGGCCAAACCTAGTTGATTTCAAGATCTAAGGGTGCACCAGTTTTTCCATACAATCACCTATCACTCCAGGAAAGCTGATTTTAACTCAATACGAAGCAAGACATTCTAAAAATTAAAACTATTGAGTAAATAAATGTCTTCAAACTTAGTGAATTCACTAAGAAAATTCAACCAGAGGTCAGAGAAAAGTAAATTACTCGTTTTGTTGGACTGCTAAATTATAGATTTCCCTCGTTGTCTAAATGTTATGATTATTTACCAAGTACAGATAGACAGGCATACTACACACATGTACACATATATAGGGAGTCCTTGTGGTGGTGAAGTACAGTAGCAAGCTTAAAACTATGTGGGCCCAAAATGCAAGCATAAATAATGATTATAATATTTATAATAATATTAGCTAATATTAATTGAACCCCTAAACTATACCAGATGTGTTTAAGACATGTAATACATTATCTCATTTAGTTGGCATAATTATAGTTGTACTTTAATGGGATATTATAAGAATTAAATTAACACAAATAAAATGCTTAGAACAGTGCCTGGCACATAGTAAATGTTGATTAAATGTTAATTGTTCTTTTTCTTACAATTATTCCTTGCACCAAGGAAAAATATTAGAACACCAATAGGCCACAAGTGCCAGAGATTATATATTCAGTAAGGAAGCAGAGAAAGGGAATGAGAAGAAAAGAAAGCAAGGTGGCCCACTATTTATTCTAATATGGGTAAAGGCAAATTGGTATTTTTTTAACTTTATTTATTTATTTGGGAAACAGAGGAAGGGACAGAGAGAGAGACAGAGAGAGAAGGAGAGAATCCCAAGCAGGCTCCATGCTGACATTGCAGAGCCTGATATGGGGCTCAAACCCACAAACCAGGAGGTCATGAACTGAACTGAAATCAAGAGTCAGTCACATAACCAAATGAGCCACCCAGGCACCCCAGCAAATTGGTATTTTTAAAGCAATATGTATTATAATACAGACTAAATAACTTAGGCCAGTATCTTAATATAAAGCTTTAATTTCCCCATCCTTAGGAAGGAAATGATTTTAGCACCTACATAATAGGGTTGTTTTGAAGTTTATATAGTATCATGCACCCAAAGTACTGAAGGCTGGTGTTTGGAAAGTAGATGCCTTTAGAAAATTTTCCAAATATTTAAAATAATTGTAATTCACAAGTTAGCTTACAGTATCTTCAGGATTTTTTGTTTCTGATTTGTCTCCTTTCTCTCCTACATACCATTCCATGGAATCTGATATGGCTTATCAGAAAAAAACACAACAACATATGTGGCTACAACATAAAATTTTGTGATTATACTAAAAGTACAATTCAATAAGAATTTATTGGGCATTTATTATGTTACAAGAATAACTGTATTTTGTTCAGTGGTGTGAAAGAAACAAGAGTATATGAAAAAGCATAGCATGGAAAAGGCCTAGGATGACATAGTGGTCAGAATCTGGCTTGGGATCTCACATATACCATGTGCTATCTATGTGATTTCAGGCAAGTGTTTTAATTACTATAGGCCTCAGTCTTCCCGTCCATTAAATGGGCTTAATAACAGTATCCATCACATAGATTAGTTGTGAGGATTAGATAAAATAACGCATGGTAAGAGCTAGCTCATAACAAGCGTTTCATATATATTAGTTATTGTATACAGTTACAAGTTAGGACAAGATTTTCTAAACATATATAGGATACATTGTCTGACAATTCTTATTTAATCTAAAATTACCATGAAAGTTCTGTGGTTTAAGAACACACACACAATAGGGGTGCCTGGTGGCTCAGTCAGTAAGGCATCTGACTTCAGCTCAGGTCATCTCACGGTTTGCGAATTCGAGCCTTGCTTTGGGCTCTGTGTTGACAGCTCAGAGCCTGGAGCCTGCTTCAGACTCTGTCTCCATCTCTCTCTGCACCGCCCTACTTGCACTCTGTCTCTGTTTCTTAAAAATTAAAAAAGAAGGAGAAGAAGAAGAAGAAGAAGAAGAAGATGACGACGACAACGGCGGCGACGACACACAATATAGCTTGTAAGAAATTTATAATTTTCATGAGAAAGCAATACTGGCACATAAGTAACAAAAAGATCAATAGAAAAGTATGAATAATCACATATTGACATGTGCAAAATTGCAACTCTAAAACAGGGCGAGTTCTATTTTAGATGCAGCCTCTAGTACCTCACACAGTGCCTATCACAAAGCCCTTGTTCCATATATATTAATTGGATAATTAAAAAATACAAAAATAAGGGTGGTAGAGTCTATGGTAGCACCATGAGAAATGGTTTTTACTCTGTTCAGGAGAAAATCATTACATAAAATTATAAGTACAGATTATTAAATACATGCATTCATTTATATAAACTCAGAGTAAAAGGAATTATAAGAAAAAGAAAACAGTTGATTTCTTAATACCATCATGTGTTTTGTTTCGACCCACAAATTGCAAAGGCATTTTAAAGAATACTGGTACAATGTGTTTATATTACAGACAAGGAATGACACATAGAGAACACATATTTTTCTAGGATCAAATATCAAATGGCAGGATTCTTTTTTCTTAGTCTCTATTTCCTTTTCCACTAGATTACACAGTCTCATTCTACTCTTTTCTTCTAGTCACCTCCCATCTACCATATTGGATTTCCTCATGAAGTCTGGGAAAATAATCCCAGTACATTGCCCATCATAATATAGGGCACACAGAATGTTTACAATTAGTGCTTATTTGAATATTGATCCCCTCTAATTGAATTCATATAGGGTTTCAAAAGATGAGATTTTTGAGATCTGAAGGGAAAGAAAGAATAGAGGCAATTTCAGTTAATAAGAATTCAACAACATTCTCATACATATATTTATGCCACAGTTACCATATTGGACGATAGGACTAGAGTGGTAAACACAAATTTACACTGTTCCTGTCTTCACAGATTTCTGAATAGTAACAGAGGCAAATATTAATTAATTAAACAACTATACTGGTAATATATCATTACAAACTGAGTAAAGTCTTCTGAAGTCAATGAATACGTCCTTTTGAAAGCCTATAATAAAGGAATCTTTCACTTGGAAGTGATACTTGAGTTTGAGATCCGAAGAACACAGGGGGTGCCCCGAATGAGTGTAATATGGGGAATGTGAGACTCAGCCAGGAGACTGATTAGAGTGATGGGCACAAGTAGTGAGCAAAGGGGGTGTGAGAAGGATAATATCAGAAATAAGGGTGAACAGATGATTGGGATGGAGGCCAGATTATGATGGACCTTGAAAATACAAGGAAAATGTTAACAAAATAGGAACCATTAAATCATGGTAGTGAAAGTTAAGTAGAAGATATATATGTATATACAATTATATAATAAACGTATATGTAATATGAGCCAGATTAACCATAGACATTATCTCCTTTAATCTTTTATCTTAAAGGAGACATTATCTTCTTAAATTTTCTCCATATTCATAGATGAGGAGACAGGCACAGAGATGCAAGACAATTTACTGCAATACTCCAGTCATCAAGTGCTGACTTCAACTCCTGTCGGCCTCCATTTCAGTAAAGGTTTTCCAGAAGAAGACTGAAGTGATGACAGCTGAGGATGGCTTATAGAATACATTGAAGGAATTAGAGCCAAGAGCAGTTTCTGAATCCAAATGGGAAGAAATCTGGGCTGTAGACCAGACTATTGGTCATGAGAATGCAGACATAGGGTCAGAATAGGGAGGGGGGGAGTCAAAAGCAAAAACAGATGACCAGGTACTTTGGGGAATGAGGCCAAAAAGTTAGTTAAATACGACTATAATATGGTGAATTCAGAAGATTTGGAAATAAAAGATGCCATTGTCTCTTGAAGGAAATTTTGATGAGAAACTGGTTATCAAAGTGACAGGTGTTAATTAGGAAAAGAAAAGTCTATTGAAACTTTCTACATAGATTGTGCGAGTAAGAATATAAAACTGATTTTAAAATATAAGTTAGGAGTGCCTGAATGGCTCAGTCGGTACTGACTCTAGATTTCAGCTCAGCTCATGATCTCATGATTTGTAGGATTGAGGCTCCGTTGGGTTCTGAGATGACAGCACAGAGTCTGCTTCGGATTCTCCTTCTCCCTCTCTGCCCCACCCTATGTGAGCACGCATGCTTTTTCTCCCTCTCTCAAAATAAACAAACATTAAAAAAATAAGTAATTCAAGGTTCAAATGTCTGAAATGGACTTTCAAATACTCATCAGAATTTATGACTAAATGCCAAATGTATTCAACTAATACATATGTTAAAATACACTCTACATGTCTTACTTTTGACTAATGAGATTTCAAATCCATCCTGATTCACTCCCGTTTACAGAAGGAAATTAAAAAATTGATTGGTTACTTCCTCCGCTGCCTGTGGACACCTTGATTGGCCAGCTGCCGGTGGCTAGGCAACCGGGCGGAGAATCTTTGGAGCAAGTAGGAGCCTTCATCACAGCAGGAGCCATGAGGCAAGAAGCTCTGGGATCAATTAAAATGCCAGGCTTTTCCAGGCTGGTTTCCAGCGCATCTGTGCATGATTCCACATAAATTTAGGGAATTAGAGATCAGACAAAGGTAAACATTTCTGTGCTTTGCTTAGCATTGATTTAGAATGAGGGGATGAAATATGCCGTAGCCATTTAGCCTGGAGGGGGTTTACACCTTCAGCTGATTTTTTCCCTCTCAATTGCTTTATTATTTTAGGTATGTTGTAACTAAAGTCTGTTTAAATCATCTGTGTGTTCCGTTGAGGAGGGGAAGAGAAAAAGAAACAAAGGAAAAACCAGTTCTTAGTTTCATAGACTAAACAGTAGAATATGACTCATTCTTTAATTTTATAGTCGCACCTCTAAAAGAAGACATTATTAATGCTCTTCATTTTCCAGCTATTGCGTCTCTGGAGCTTGGGTTAGATAAAAAGCTCATTCATGTCCCCATAGAGAAGGAAAGACATTTTCTCCTTAAGAGTCTGTGGAAGTCTGACCTTTTGCAGAACCTATTCCTCTTTTGTTTTTTATTTTCTTATTTTATCTGTCCCTTGGAGTCTATAGTTCTGGCTCTTTCCCTAGAGCAGAAGGTTGTGTATTGCCTGTGTGTCGGGGAAGGGTTGAACTTTCACAGGATCCTTTGTACCTGAGCTGAGGTAAGGGATTGGAGGCAAATCTCTGAGGTAGCAAGCAGCACAATGAAGCAGATCACAGAGATGGGGAAAGTGTAGACAAGAGACTAGCAATATCATAAAGGGCAAATGATACTATTTTATTTTATTTTTTAAAGGCTTTATTTTTTTAATGTTTTATTTATTTCTGAGAGAGAGAGGCAGCATGAGTAGGAGAGGGTCAGAGAGAGAGGGAGACACAGAATCTGAAACAGCTGTGCTGACAGCTCAGAGCCTGATGCGGGGCTCGAACCCACAAACCATGAGATCATGACCTGAGCCGAAGTCAGATGCTTAACTGACTGAGCCACCAAGGCGCCCCCAAATGATACTATTTTAAATCCCACAGAAAAAGACAATCTTCTAATATCACAGGGATAATAAACAACAATAGAAAAAGCACACAGCCATTAGCTTTGGTGACATGTTTAATATGGAATCTGAAGTGGGTCTATGACATAACTTTTGTGTGAACTTGACCTACTCCTTATCTCCTTGCCTGACACCAGTAGCAAGTGTTAGAAAAGAACACCTCCAAGGTGCTTTTGGGATTTACAATTGCAAAATTGTATGAATTAATTCAAACATTTTCAGGTATGAAAATAGGTTTACATTAGACTGAAATAAGAAATCACACAAGTTACAAATTTGTAAATGCTTACAGGAACTGCAATTTTAAAAGTATTATCCTTCCCAGCGATTTGAACCTTTTATCATGAAGTGACCCACTCTAATGCAATGCTTTCTCTCTGAAAGTCTACTTGTCTCATAAAAACTCCACCAATTTTCTATCTCCATGGGATATCTTTTTTATTCTTTTACTTTCAACCTTCTGGAAACCTTATGTTTCCAATCTTTTTCTTGTAAACAGCCTACAATGGGTAGCTCTTAGGTTCCATCTAAAAAATCTTTGCCTTCTAACCGAAACACTTAATCCAGAATTTTAGGAAGAGAACAAAGGAAGTTGACATTTATTGAACACCCAAGGCTGGACTCAACGCTGGACATCTCTTTTATTTTTAAATTTTCACAACAGCCGTGTGAGGAAGACTGTCTCCATCCTCCAAGTTAGGAAGCTGGTATTCTGCCACACAAAGGTCATCGAGCAATGAATGGCAAAGCTCCTGTGTTTCTGATTACACCACATCTTCCTTCTGCTCAACCACATATAATTCTCCCATTCTCAAGAGGTCTTCTACAATGAGGATTACCTGCCTAACGTTTGACTTAAGTTAAATAAATCATTTATTTTGTATGTATTTAGGCAAACGTGCGGTATAATATAAATCCATAATGACCCTTTCCAGCAAAACATAAAAGCTTAAGAAAATTTCAGCTTAACTCTCTCCTGCCATTTGGTCTCAATAAAGAAAATAAGAGAAATGGCAGTATCCCAACAGAACACAGTATGTAAGAAGGTGGAGGGTTGGACTCCTGAGTCTGGGGTTCCAACCCTAGGTACCTTCAGAGTAATGTCATGCAGCTCTTGCCAAAGTACACAGTGGAGTATTTTAATAAGAGAGCAAGTGGAGGTTTAAAACTCAAGCAACTTGTAGAAGGGTATTTTAATTTTCTGTCATTCACAAGTGCCTATAATTAATAGCGCTTATATGCAGTTGGCATATTTATGACCTGAGTTTCCTTCTCATATTCACTCTTTATGTTTTCTCTTCTTATGAGCAGCACTCAGAGACCTGGGAGCAAATGACTACAATTCAGTGGAAGCTGAAGAAATTGCCTAAGAAGATATAAATACAATAATGGTCTCCAAAAATCAGCAATTACTTCTGCCACATTCCTTGAGCTGATTTGAATCTAATTTAGACTCTTCATTTGTTTTAAAAAATTCTGGTTTGTTCCTGAAGGAATTGTTATTTCTTTAACTTTTTAAAGAAGGGATTCCTCGATAATGTGCCTCTAAATGGCAAATGGTTGCAGAGTGTGGCTATAGTGTGAGAGAGACGAGCTGACTGTAATAACACTAGCCTTTGAGGTGTCAATGATTTTCCTGGGAAAGCCCCTTGTGATTGCAGCTACCTTCACACAAAATTAAATATATAAAAATAGGTAAGAGGACACTTGTGATCTGGGCAATATGAATATTGCAGACTGATCTAATGCAGACTCTTCTCCTCCTCAAAAAGACATAGTCATGCTGGGTAAAATTTAATAAAAAGAGGTAAGTAAATAAATAACTGAACTCAGAAGACATCATGGAAATCTCAGATTTCAGAAAAAATATGGAAATTCATATTGAGAAAGGTAAGCAACTGCTTTAGCCTGTAACATCCCGCAAAAGGACAAAACCCTGAAACAGGTCTTATAATCTAGGGTCTAGGGTGTATTGCTTACCCAGGAGCATAACAGTGGTGGCTGCAGGCAGGAACTAGGGACCCTGCATAGAGCAAGGGCATGATTACAGCAGCTGCTTTCATGTATGTGGGACTAAAAAAGTCTCAGTCAAGAAAAAGGCAAGGGAGTTTGACTTTGAGTGGAAAAGAAAGGCTCCCACTAGAAACAAAAATTGTGGTTAAGAGAAATTTAGGAAGAGGTGTGATGGTTCAATATGTATCTCTCCTAAGTCCTTGAAATAGTGAATAAAAGTCACCAGAGACCATTAATAGTCAAACAGATAATGATTGAGATTATTTCATAACTGATGAGAGATAGAATCCTTACATTTACAAATCACATCAGGGCAGTACTAGGGCAAATAGAAAAAAGCCCCCAATAGACATATTGTCATAAAAGCCCAGGACCCTGAATTCAAGGAGAACATCTTAGAAAGCAACCAAAGAGAAATACCAGATTATCCTAAAAGGAATAAACATTTTGATTTTTCAGGGGCACATAGTCAGGAGACAATGGAAAAATATCCCCAATAAGATGAGAGATTAAGATACCTCTGTCAAAACTGCTAAATCAGTCCAACAAAAAATTATTAAAGGTATAAAAGAGTTCAATAAATCCAAAACATATTTCTTTGAAAAGACTTAATAAAGTAGATAAATCTTTGGCAGTCTAGAGGTAGTAGTGGTGGCCATGGTGGTAGTTGTAATCCTAGTAGAAGTATAGAATAAGAATGAGTGGAAAGGCACATATGAACAATGATATGAACTTAAAAAACTATTGATAAAATATAATTAAAAGAAATTACTCAAAAATTGAAGGGTGTTTTTAGAAAATTCTTATCAAAATTCACTCTGGAAGGAAATGGTAAATTCAAATGGACCTCTAAATTATTAAAGAGATTCATCAGTAATCAGAAAGCCACTTACAAAAAAGTTACTAAACCCAGATGTTTACAGAGGTTAGTATTAGAAAACTTTCAAATAACTGGCAATTACTGCTTCATATTTTGTACTGTTACAAAGAACAAAATTGAAGCAAAACAAGACAATATTTTAATCACTTTACAAACTTGCATACGCTTGATACTAAATCTGAAAAATGTGAGAAAAAATTATAAATCAAATTTATTTGTAAGATTATGCCTAATCCCAGTGCCTAAGCAGCTATGCACAAAAATACATCCTTATTAATGATGAACTTTCAAAGTTCATTTAGAGTCAGTAACCAAAATGATAACTGTTTTGCTGTTTCTTCTAAAGTTGTAACGTTAATTTTATCTAGAGCAGTAAGAAAACAAGAAGAAATAGGAGGTAAAGCAATTAGAGAGGGAAAAATAAAAGGAATAGTTATTATAAGTAAGATGATGCTTTATATGAAAAAATTCTGAAAGAATTAGAATTATCCCAGAAATAAGAAAAGAAATCAATTAGAGAAGAAATAAGGGGCACATGGGTGGCTTAGTCACTTGAGCATCGAACTCTTGATCTCAACTCAGGTCTTGATCTCAGGGTCGTGAGTTCAAATCCACACTGGACTCTGTGCTGGGCATGAAGCCTCTTGAGAGAGAGAGAGAGAGTGAGTGAGAGGAGTGAGAGAGAGAGAGAGAGAGAGAGATCAGCAAGGTGGCTGGCCAATAAATTAACAGAAGAAAATAAGTAGCTTTTTCAAAACTTACCAATAGCTAATGAGATATAAATAGATCATAGGTAGATAGACATTCATTCATAACAGCCTCAAAACTATGTTACTTGAGAATTGTCTATCAATAAGCCCACCTGGGTGGCTCAGTCGGTTAAGCATCTGACTTCAGCTCAGGTCACGATCTTATGGTTCCTCACGGTTCCTGGGTTCAAGCCCTGCATTGGGTTCTGTGCTGACAGCTTGCTTAGAGCCTGGAGTCTGCCTCAGATTCTGTGTCTCCCTCTCTCTCTCTGACCCTTCCCTGCTCACGCTGTCTCACTCTCTCTCTCTATCTTTCAGAAATAAATACAATATTTTTAAAAAATTAAAAAAAGAATTGTCTATCAATATAAGATTTAGTTGAGGTAATTATAAATTTGTTTGTTTTAAAGTCTATTGTGTGTGTGTGTGTGTGTGAGAGAGAGAGAGAGAGAGAGAGAAAGAGAGAGAGAGAGAGAGAACAAGCAGGGGAAGGGCAGAGAAAAGAGGTAGAGAATCTCAAGCTGGCTCCATCCTTTGCACCTTGAGACCACAACCTGAGCAGATATCAAAAGTCAGAAGCTCAACTGACTAAGACATCCAGGCACCCCATAAAGTTTTATTTAAAAACAAAACATAAGGGGTGCCTGGGTGGCTCAGTTAAGTGTCCAACTCTTGATTTCGGCTCAGGTCATGATCTCACAGTTGTGAGATGGAGCCCCACATTGGCACCAACAGCATGGAGAGCGTGCTTGGGATTCTTTCTGACCCTTCTGTGCTCACATGCATTCTCTCTCTCTCTCTCTCTCTCCCTCTCTCTCTCTCTCTCAAAAACTAAATAAAAAAAAATAAAAGCAAAATATAAGATCAAAATATGTAAAGAGACATGTATTTAGTGATTCAATTTTCCAAATGTATATATGTTTCCTAAATCAACCTATGAATTCAATTATATTGCAGTCAAATTCCAATGGAGGTTTGAAAAATTGATCACATATTTACGCAAAAAAGGAATGAACCTGGAAATATCAAGTCCAAAATTCAGTCAGGAAGACAATGGGAATCACTCTATCAAACTATTAGATATCAACATTACTTATAAAACTAGAGTAATTCAAACGTTTAAAGAGTGTGGCATTAGGACAGGATAGATAAAGACATGAATGCAATAAAAGATAGAATCAAAAACAGAATACGCACACATTTAAACCAAATGCTTTCCTTTTAAAATGAGATAAAAAGCAAGAAATCTGTTTTGCCAATGCTATTCAGCATTGTAGTGGGCATCCTACTCATTGCCAATAATACAGGAGGGGAGGCAGGAGGAAAGGGAAGGAGGAAAGGAAATTTAAAACAATGGGGTGGTGAGAGGAAAGGATATAAAGAAGGAGAGAGAGGAAAGGAAAGGAGGAAGAAATTAAAGTCATCCAGACTGGAGGATAAAAGGTATAACTGTCTTAACAGATGATATTATTCTCTATATAAAAAATATTACAGGAATTTCTTTTAAATTGCAAGAACTTATAACTTGGTTCAACAAGGTTTCAGAATTTAAGATCAATATACACGTACTACCTCTATTTCTACATACTGACAATGAATAATCTGAAAATGAAATTAGAAAACAATTTCATGTACAGGAACATCAAAATAACAAAATACTTGGGAATAAACTTGACAAAGGAAGTATAACACTTGCATGCTGAAAATTACAAACATTGCCGAAAGAAATTAAACTCTAAATTATCTAAATAAATATAAATAAATAAATAAATATAGATCTAAATAAAAGCTATTTCGTGTTTGTAGATTGAAAGACTCAATATTGGGAAGAAGGAAATTCCTTTAATTGATCTACAGATTCAAAATAATCCCAATCAAATTCCCAGCAGGAATTTTGTAAGAATTGACAAACTGACCCTAAAACTTACATGGGAATGCAAATGGTCCTGAATAACCAAAACAACTTTTTAAAAATGAATAAATTTGGAGGACTCTACTCTATTTCAAAAGTACTAGAGAGGGGCATTAATTAAGATAGTGTAATTTAGACATAAGGATAATCAATCTAGATCAATGCAACTTGGTTGAAAATATAAAAATTAGCTCTTAAATTTCTTTATTAATTTATAAATTAATGTCCAGTAAAAGTGCCAAGGCAATATAATGGGGGACATTCTAGTAGGACAATTGGGTATTTCCATGAAATAGTATGTATTTAGAACCTTATCTCACAGAACACACAAAACTTAACTCAAAATGGCTCATAGACCTAAATGTAAGAGCTAAAAAGTATACAGCTTCCAGAGGAAAACATAGGAGAAAATTGTGGGTTAGGCAAAAAGTACTTATGTAGGAAAATAGCAGCAAAATCCATTAAAAGTGTATGTGTTGGCCTTAATTAAAATGTATTATTTTATGCTTCAAAATATATCATTAAAAAAAGAAAAGACAAACCATCTGCTGCACACAGATATTTGTAAATCATATATTGATAAAAGACTTTTGTCTGTACTATATAAAGAACTCTTTCAACTCAATATGATAACATAACACAATTTAAAAAGGTCAAAGGTATGAATAGATACTTATGAAAGAAAATAAAGAAGGTAAATGGCTAATAAACATTCGCATAAGTGCTCCATATAGCCAGTTATTAAGGAAACATAAATTAAAACTACCATACCACACCACTTTAAACCCACCAGATCGTTAAAAATCAAAAAGGCAAACAGCATCAGGTGTTGGCCAGAATGTAGAGAAAATGGAACTCCCATATATTACTGGTGGGAATGTAAAAATGGTGCAGTTGGTACAGAAAACACTTTGTTTACTAAAAAGCTAAACTTACTGAAATTGTTTTCTAAGGCCTCCATTAAAAATAAAATACCACAGACTGGGAAGCTTAAGGAACAGAAATATATTTTCTTATAGCTCTGGAGTCTGAAAGTTCAAGATCAAGTTGTTGGCAGATTTGGTTTCTCTTGAGGCCTCTCTCCTTGATGTACAGATGGCTGCCTTCTCATTGTGTCTTCATATGGTCTTTCCTTGATGCATGAGCACCCCTGAGGTCTCTTTCTTTTCCTATAAGGACGCCAGTCATATTGGATTAGGGCTCCACCCTTATCATCTCATTGAACCTGAATTACTTTTTAAAGGCTCTGTCTCCAAGTAGAGTCACATACAAGTTTGAAAGGAACATGATTCAGTCTGTAACATTTACCACACAATCTAACAATCCCACCCCTGTGTATCTACCAAAATTAAATGAAAACATATGCTTACATAAAGACTTGTATGTAAACATTCATAGTAGTGTCACTCATAATGGCCATAAACATGATACAGTTCTAATGTTCATGAACTGGTGAGTGGGAAAAACAAAATGTAATCTATCCATCCAATGGAAGAACACCTAGCAATGGATAAGAAACATACTACTGGTCCCGCCACAACATGGGTGAACCTCAAACACATCATGCTAAGTTAAAGCAGCCAGATATGCAGAAAAATGACATTTTGTGTGATTACATTTACATAAAATATCTAGAAAAGACAAAGCTATAGAAACAAAAATAAATCAATGGTTGCCTGAGGCTGGGGGTGGAATTGGGGATTAAGGTGCAAAAGTGCACAAGGGAACTTTTGGGGATAATAGAAATGTCCAAACACTGGATGGTGGTGATGGTTACAGAACTCTGTAAGTGTACTGACAGTACTTACAGTTGAGTGAATTTCATGTTGTGTAAATCAGGCCTAGTAAAGCCATGGGGCTAGAACTTTTAAGGAAAGAAATAGCATAGTGGTTCCTGATAGAGTTGACTCATGTATCCTAATACTTTCTCCTCCTTCACCTGTCATATTCCTTTACGGAAATGATAAGTTTATTTTATGCATATTTCTGGTCATTAAAAAAACTTTGAAATGAGCTAATGATCATAAGAACTTGGTTCTCAGGAGAAGTCAAACATAGTTAGAGGTGACTGTCTAATATGGAAGCATTCTTTATTTGGAATGTTTTCTCAGTACTGTTTGGTTTTGATTCAAGAACACAAAGTGAATTTCTTTCAAAACCTTGAAAGAATATTGTTAAGCACTCTTCCCCCCACCCCCAACAGCCAATTAGGAGCGAAATACAATAAACAGTTCTCATTTTTATTAAAGACCAAAGCCACATAGAAATCATACTATAGGTAAGATGTCAATTAGTTTTAAGTTGCATGTTGATGACTGCATTCATTTATGAATTTTTCTTCCAGACTTTTTCCCTTATGGGAGAAACAATACACAATAAGATGTTCTTTGCTCTTGGATTGATATCCCCATTTTGAATAGAATTTTTCAAGCATCTATGGAAATGTTAATGTCGCTAAGATGCTTTCTCAAAGTCCAGAGTCTTCACAATCCCTTTGGACCTGGACCCACTTCCCAAGCCAAAAGTCATTTCCAGCTTTATGCTAGCAACTTAATTGTACTTTTTGATTTGTACTATGTTGCTTAAAATTCCATACAATTTGGATAAAGTTTTGCATCCAAAGCCAGTTCCTGTCTTAGGCCAAATGTTGAACTAAATTAACTTACCGTAAACCCTGTGACCCCAGAGCCATATCAAACCATAGCCCAGTGCCTAGTTTGCAAAATCAAAGTAAGGCATGCAGTAAGAATGCCTTTCTGTGTCAACTAATGAGGCATTATTTTCTAGAGTCAAAACCTCCTAACAGACAGACATTTTTAATCATTTCATTTTTATACTCCAGGTTTCAAAGTTCAAATTCTAATTGCCACAGGAAAACCAGAGGACTCAGATCTTTTTCTTGTTTAATTTCTCTGAATGGAAAAGAGAAATATTAGATGGCAAATGATAGAGAAAATTAAAAAAAGGAAAAAAAAACCCACTAGATGTTAAGTTGTATGATATAACTTAAACAGACCAAACTTGGACCCAGATTGATGTGGATTTTAGTCTCAGTGTTGCTTCTCATCAATGATGTCACCTTGAGCAAATTATTCTCAATCTTTAATCTTAACGTCTTCATTGGTGGAAAGGTGTAGGAAAAACTACTTCTCAGGATTATTCTGAGGACTAGGTGGGGCATCACAGGGGGTTCTTAACCTGAGATATTTGAACCACATTCAGCTTGACTGTGAAGTCCCTAAAACAGCAACAGAATTTTTGTATAGAGAGTGCTTATAGTTTTCATCAATTCTCAAATTTGGGTACTCAGGAATCACTAACACGGGACACACAGATTTTTTTTTTTAATTTTTAAAAATTTATTTGAGAGAGAGAGTGCATGCACACACAGGGTGGGGAGGGGCAGAAGAAGAGAGAATCCCAAGCAGGCTGCATGCTCAGCACAGAGCCTGATGAAGGGCTCCATCCCAGGCCCCTGGGATCATGACCCAAGCAGAAATCAAGAGTCAGAGCAGTGCTCAACCAAGTGAGCCATCCAGGTGCCCCAGGATACATGGGTGTTTGATAAATAAAAGTTTGATGCTAACTTTTGCAAATGTGTTTATGATGCCAATGATCTCGTTCCTTTTCCATTCTGGAACAAATGATTAGGTTAAAATGGAAAAAGAATAAGATTCCATTCTGAAGCCTCTTTTATACCACATGTGTAAACAGGCAATGAGAAGCAGTACCACTTGGAGGTCAAGAACGTTGCCTTTGTTCCCAGACCTCACTCCTCCATTACTGTGTTTGACTTTGAACATATGTGCGTCAGTGTACTTCAGTTTCCTTGTCTGTAAAATGAGGGCAATAAGTATATGCACCTCATCAGGTTATTCTGAGCAAGAATGGGAAAAGTGTACAGGCCAGTGCCTGGGTCCCTGTAAACACTGAGAATGGAGAAATAACCTATCTTCACCCTGTCTTCTTGGAACTCAGTTTAATGGAGCCTACTTAAATGATCTAGCCTAAGAGTTCCCAGCTTCCATCAAGATTTGCTGTGGGAGCCACGGGTCTTTTGCTCCAGTCAATGCTGACTAGATGTGGAAATGTGAGATCTCTTAACTTTTGCATTTTGTCTAAAAGATAATGCTATTGCTTCTCCATAAGCAGCCCTACTCTTGTATTCACATTTTTTAATAATCTTATTCATCTTTGAGCATGTTAGCAGTTAGAATAAGTTCTTACAGAGCTAACTTTATATAGATGATAACAACGGTAATAATAAATTTTAACACTTATTTAATGATTAGCACATGTTAGACTCACACCAGAAAACACATACTTGAGTTTGCCTAATCCCTGTAACGGTTCCCTGAGATGGATGGTTCTTTGAGATACTGTTATTCCTATTTTTCGGATGAAGAAACTAAGCTAAACTAGGTTAAGTTATTTTCTCATAGAGCAGCAATTATGTATTGAAGTTAAGTTCAGATTCAAATCTTTTTTTAAGGTTCATTTATTTATTTTAAAAATTAATTATTTTTTTCTGGAAGCCAATTTATTTACAAAGAAAAATTTATTTTTAACTGAAGTATAGTTAACATGAATATTACATTAGTTTCACACATACAACATAACGACCTGACATTTATATACACTACAAAATGTTCACCATGATAAATGTAGTTATCATCTGTCACCAGATAGTCACTGACTTATGGTTTTAAATGACCTCTCACACCACATCCCCTGACGTCCATATCAACATGCTTGATTTTTATTTACCAAGTGGTATTTATATAAAATACTTGATTTTCAATTTTTTTTCATTTTTGCTTTTCTTTTACTTATTTTTTTCTTAAATAGTTTATTGTCAAGTTGGTTTCCATATAACACCCAGTGCTCATCACAACAAGTGCCCTCCTCCATGCCCATCACCCCTCTTCCCCTCTTCCTCACCCCCATCAGCCCTCAATTGTTCTCAACATTTAAGAGTCTCTCATGGTTTGCCTCCCTCCCTCTCCCCAACTATTTTTCCCCTTCTTCAAGTTGATCTCTTAATTACTTAAGGTGGTGGTTTTATTTTAAACTAATTGAAGGACTACCTTACAAAGGCTATTCCTACCATAAAATAGTGTCTTTGAAAATTCCACCATTATTTTATAATCCCAATATTCCTGATAAAAGTTAACATGTTACGTCACTAACACAAAGTATTAGCGTTCTCTAGAGAAGCAGAATAGGAGATTGTGTGTGAGTGTGTGTGTGTGTGCGTGTGTGTGTGTGTACACAGTGATGCAGATTTATTATTAGGAATTCAATCACACAATTATGGATGCTGACAAGTCCCATGATCTGCCATTTGCAAGCTGGAAACCCGGGAGAGCCAGTACCATGGTTCTAGCTCAAGTATGAAGGCTCTCAGGGGAGCCAAGGGCTATAAGGTCTGATCTGAGTGCATGAGAATGCTGATATTCAGTTGAAACAGGTAAAGAGAGCATATTTTCCTTTACTCTTCCCATTTGTTCTATTCAGGCCTCCAAAGGATTAGATCAGTCTGACCCACATTGGTAAAGGAAACTTGTGTTAGGTTTACGTATTCAAATGTTAGCCTCACCCAGAAGCACCCTCACAGACACATTCAGAATACTGTTTGACCAAGTATCTGGACACCTTGAGACCCAGCCAAGTCAACACATAAAATTAACCATCACACAACATATTGTGGAATTACTGTCCCCACAGGTAAAGTACATATTCTTATATGTGTTTTAATTTAGCAGTCATCAGTAAAATATTTATTTCCAATATTTTGCCTCATACAACCCACATGAAAACTCATATTCTCTATGTTAAACTCCTCTGTGCTGACAAAACTTTGTTTATATTCAGTACTTTATTTTTCCTACTGCTTTCTCTTCTTTTAATTTGAAATTATTCTACTTGTAGAGTTTCATTTAAGTCATTTGGGTCTAATAGGTTATTTGATCTACACTATAAATTGGTACTAATATTTGTGTATGGTTTCTTAAGGTTCTTGCAAATTGTTCAGCAATTTTCTTGAAGCTTTTAACCTATCAATTAATAAAGAAACCCTCAAAAAGTCACAGTGTTTAGACTTTTATGCAGTGAATTAATTTCAAAATTAGTAACATGTAGAATTTTTAAGCTTATTTTCAATGGCATTAAGTAAATGAATACTCAGAAAAAATTCTTGGCTACTTTTCTGTTAACATAGGTCAAACTACATGAGATTTCCACGATCGTGTGTGTTAGTAGGTCCACCTGATTCAACTGAAGAGCTTTGGGACTTGTTCTTCAGGTCTTCGTTATTGAGAATACTTTTGTATGAAATGTCCTTTTTCCGCTTCTTTTCATAACTGGTTCTCCCTTATCCTTGAGTTCTTAGCTCTGATTTCACATCCTTACAAAGGCCTTCCGAAAACACACCATGTTAAAGTACCAAACCCTAGCCCCCGCCCCGTGAAACTCATACTTGTTAGTGTTTTCTTTATAAGCACCAGTATCTGAATGGCTAATTGGTTTATTTATTAAAACCTGTCCTCTTATTAGTGAAAGCACTTAGTACCTTCTGTATAGTAGTTATACAATAAACATTAAAGAAATAAATAAGTAATGAATTATCGCTTATGCTTCTGTTGCCTGAAAAGATCCTGTGAAAACCCCTTAGAATATATTCTAAATATCTTATTGCCTAAAATGTGGTTTGAAAACTTTACTTTGGTGAAAAGATAGAACAAAGAGCTTGAAAACCCTGAAACCCTCCAAGAAAAAGGGACACTTGGGTAGCACTGTGGTGAAGGGTGTCAGAGAAAGCTGGAAAGAGGAACATGAAGGTAGACTCATTGGGGAGGTCACTCTCCATGGGCCTTTCTTATTTTTGCACTGTTTGCAAGCAGAGGTACTGGAGGCCTGCCCTAGCTCCACATTTTCTTTTCAAGGATGCTTGTATAGCCTTGGAAGATAGAGATAGTGTCTCCATTCTGAGCAACAAGCAAGTTTGATAATTGCCCAGTACACCCAAGGAGCTGTCTCCTTCCTGAGCAAAGGTCACAGAAAATCTGGATGCTCAGTCAGATTATCTGGAGACGAAACCTGGCTTCCCATTTATTCTTAAGGTATTTTGCCCACCTAGAGTTTCAGATTTCTGACTTTGTAAAATAGCTTCAACAAAACATGCTTGAAGAATAGTGCTGAGGAATTAATAAGATGACGTAATGGCTTGTACCATATCAGACACTGCTGGGAGCCACACCGGCCTCTCTGGATGACAGTCACAGCAAGGAAATGGCAGCTTTTGCACAGCTCCTGCCATGAGAAATGAAAACTGTTATCTCCTTCTGCTACTACTGGCTCATGTTGGAAATGAGGCTGCTGGTATCGACCAGGCCTCACAATATTCCAAATCAGACCGATATTCCCCACACAGATTCCTCATAAGGAAAAGCATATTTCTGCCTTTTCAAAAGAGATTTTAGATGAAAGCACTGTGGATGATTGTCAAAAGGCTCTTCCTATGGGCCCTGTAGACCCAAGACTTAGACAATAAAGGGGGCTAAGAACACAAGAGTTACAGATGAGCCTGGCCCAGAGACAAAGAGCCTGGTTTAGAGTTAAGGAACAGATAAGGGCAGAACTTAAGTTAATACTTACACCTTTTCTAATTGGTGATGTATGGCAGTCCCTTCCCCAAGGCTTACTTTCCGCAAAAACCCTCCCTTTCACTGGCGGCTGGGATGAGGATAGAGTAGCTAAGACATAACCCAAAGACAAAGGCCGTCACATATTAGGCCTCCATGGTGTTTACACATTCAGCATCAAGTCAAAAAGGTTTCCACAAACAACTTATTAACCAGCTCAAAAACATTCTTCCTCTTGTGAGCCAGACAAAATGACCCCTAGCCTATCTATATACAACTTAACCTATGTCCTAATCCTAGCGTTATTAACTTAGAACAAATATGTATGTCAACCTGTTTTTCACTAAGAACATCCTGTTATTTCCTTAGTTGTAAGATTTACTCAGCCTCACTATGATTGAGGTAGTTCTGCAAGAATACTTCTGAAAAACCTGTTCTTGTACACCTTTCAAAGCATCTTATCACAAAGAGTTTTCCATTGTAAAAACTCCTTTTTCTGATCTCATGTTGTCGTTGGACCTTTAAATAAAGACACCAAAACCGACAGGACAGAGATGCCTGCCTTGTGATCAGAAAGGATCTAGGGCTCTTTCACTCTCTCACTGACACCTTCCATCCCTCAGAGACCCCTGGACCGGCTGGAGTGGGTCTCCAGCAAGGTACACTTTAGGTGCTCACCTCCCATATATTTCTTCTCTTTACTTCACTTTCCTTCTTCTCTGCATTCCATCCTGCATTCCTCAAGCTGTCTTTAGAAAATCAAAACGCCCACGTTTCCTTGGAAGATCTCAACCCACCTCAAATTATAAAGAAACTGATATTCATGGAACTCATCCAAATATAAAGAGCTTCAATACTTCTGGACCAAAAAAAAAAAAAAAAATCTCAAACAAATGTAAGCATGAAGTACACATCATGGAGGCCTAGATAATCTCAGTCGACGTCCTCTATTACAGGGTCTGTCTTCCACCCAGATGTCTTTCTCTACTTTATTAAATATCTGTAGGGCACCCTACCCAGTGAAGAGAAAAGGGATGTGTCAGCGTAAAAAAAGTTCAGCTGCAAATAACAGAAAACCCAACAAACAGCAGTTTTAAGAAATAAAGGATTTATCTGGCTTCTACAAAAAGAAGCCCCAGGCCGGTTAGTTTAAGTGTAACAGTGATATCAAAGACCTTTCTTATCTGCCATCCTTAACACGCAGGCTTTCAGCCTCAAATTTGCCTGTTCTTCGAAACATCAGATGAATTACACGAACAGCACCCATTTAACTCTCTGGTAACTCTTGAATTCTTCGCCTCAAAGTTCTTTGAAATTTCCTCACTAGCACTGACCTGGTCTCATGTCCTATAACTTTTTAGCCTCAGAGGAATTCTAGCCAGTGGGGCTGCATTTCAGCCCAGAACACAGAAAGCTGCCACCAGCCTTTTGCGACTTTTTCTCTAGCTGAAGGGCCTGCATCTCTTGGGTGACATTCCCGTACCCCGCTATGAGGATAAAGACTGGGCACCTACCTCTTTCCTGTAGAGGCCCACTTGCCCTTCCTGGTAGAATGCTCATTAGATTATTTTACTCCACCGACTAGTATGTATGTTATGTTGATTCAGTGTATTGTTACAACTGATCTCATCTTGGGTTAAACCCTTCTATTTCCCAAAGAAAACCAAGAATAGTTCGCTCCCTTCAAGAATGATAGTCACGGTAGAGGAGATGACATAAGATACTATCTCGCCACCCCCCAGCCCACCACAAGTGACTAGGTGCAAACATGTCAGTCCTAAAAGGTGGGGCACCATGGGGCGCCTGGGTGGCTCAGTCAGTTAAATGTCTGACTTCAGCTCAGGTCATGATCTCACAGTTCATGGGTTTGGGCCCCTCATCGGGCTCTGTGCTGACTGTATGGAGCCTGCTTGGGATTATCTCTCTTTCTCTGTCCCTCCCCCACTTGCACACATGTCTGTGCACTTGATCTCTCTCAAATTAAATAAATGAACTTTAAAAATAAATAAAAAGTAATAAATTAAAGTTGGGGCACTGGAAGGGAGTAGGTGAGAGGAGAGCACAGCAGGACTATTTCCTTCAGCCTCAGAATTAGGCAACTGCTTACCCATCTAAAAGATGTCATTATTTTTCAGAAAACATGAATGCTATGCCTAAGCAGCCCAGGGTGGCTGCAGCAGCTCCACACAGAATCAAGGATGTACATCTTCCCATCTTCCCGTACCACCGTAATTTCTGCACCACTCATTTCTCTTGCCTCACTTGCGGTTACAGGAGAGCTGCTGATTCTCTCTTATCTCTGTCACCTAACAGTGTCACGTGGCCACCACCTCCAGATGGAGCTAATCTGGGGAATAAAATGTTTTAGTTGCAAAATTTGGCTTCTGTTTGTAAGGAAGAAGGAGACAATGCATATTCGGCAGATAGCTAGCAACATCTGCCACGTGATAAACTGGGAAGTGGAAAGCTACGCTAGCTTTTATAAATTCCGTCTGTCTCCATTTATTAGCTGTTGTCACATTTTGAATTATATTCTATGATCCAATGAATGGTCTGTAAGTCTCATTTAAAGTTTTAAAGCTGAAAAAAAATAAGGTTTTAAAGTTGAGATGAAAATCTCATATTTTTTCCATTATACTCTGATCACTTTCCTCATATCTTGAACTCCTCCTTTGCTCACTACTGAGTCCCGTGCCATTATGTCCAAAGTCTTCAGTAGCTGAAGTACATAGCAGTCAAATGGTTAAAACCAGAGTTCCTAGAAAATTCACCTGTAGGTGATTAGCTAAAGCAATCTGAAAAAGTAAGGTATTTCACTGCTTGCCACATAACGTTTCTCCAGCCTCAGCCCCTGTAAAAATAAAATATCTTTAATGGAAGCCAACTCATTACCCCATAAAATTACTACAACACATGTGCTTGAAAATGTAAGACAGATATTCTTAACTTGGCATTCCATAGTGAACCACAGCAATGTTCTCCAAGAAATGATTTCATTTTGTTAGTCTTATACTTAAAGTCACATTTTTGGCAGACAATCCCAAAGACAAAATCTGGGGGCCAAAACTGGCCTGTGGGCTAGAACTCAGACTTCTCATTGCTCTCTGTCCTTTGTTTGGAGAGTTTACCTGTCCTGTGTACCCGACACATTGGTCTGGAAGCCTAACTCTGTGCTTTCTAACTGCTGTTGGCGGGTTTCCTCCATATTCAGTATAGTTTATTACTTTTGCACTCATAGGTGGAGATATAAAACTTATATCTGATTTGACTTGTTACTCTGGTACTTAATAGTAGTATGACTTTGGACAAATTACATAACCTACTTTTGCCTCAGTTTACTCATAAAAATCACAATAACATCTACCTCATAAAGCTATTATGAGGAATGATTGAGTTAATATATGAAAGTGCTTAGAATAATGCTTCTCCTTTAAAATGAAGTGTGAGGGGGTGCTGGCTCTGTGCTGACAGTCAGCTTAGAGCTTGTAGTCTGTTTCTGATTCTGTGTTTCCCTCTCTCTCTGACCCTCCTTTGCTCACGCTGTCTCTCTCTCTCTCAGAAATAAACAAAACATTAAAAAATTTTTAAATAAATAAATAAAATAAAGCAGCAGGGACGGGGGGCGGGGGAGAGAAGGGAGAGGTGCCTGTGTGGCTCAGATGGTTAAGCATCCAAGACTCTTGATTTTGTCTGAGGTCTGGTCTCACAGGTCATGAGATAAAGCCCCGCATCAGGCTCTGTGCTAACAGCTTGGAGCCTGCTTGGGATTCTCTCTCTCCCCTCTCTCTCTCTGCCCCTCCCTCACTCACACTCTCTCTCTCCAAGTAAATAAACAGACTTTGAGAAGAAAAAAAAGAGTGCCTCACATGTAGTGTTATGTAAGTGGTAGCTATTGTTGTTATCACCCAGCCTGATAATAGGATGTAATCTAAAGTAGCCACCAAAATGATTCTCCAAAGTAAGCCTGTCAAAGTGAGAATAAAAGTATTCTGTAATAATATGTGCAGAAGGGGACAGATATTGGTAGAATAAGGGACTCGGGAAACTGAGGGGTCATGAAAGGTTGCCTGGGATTCAAATTTGGTATTTCCTCTGAATGCCTAGAGATTATGAAATTTTAAAGAATAGAAGAACCTCAGAGTTTATCTCACACCATCCCTTCATTTCAGAGAGGAAAAACTGATATGCAAGTTGATATCAGGTTACATAAGTTATTAGTGGAAAGCTGGTACTACAATTTGTTTCCTGACCCCTGGTGCAGTAATCATTTTTCTACATCGAGGCAAGAAATGTCTTCATTCCTTCTCAGGCGAGAATGGGAGGAGGAAGAAAAGAACCATCTGACTTAGGCCATGACTCCCAGAGATACCTGGTCACCAAGAGGCCCATTCCAATTCAAGAATATTTATTTACCACAATATGTTGAATTATCAAGGTCTCTGGGCTTAGATCTCTATAGCTCTTTTTCAGCTGATAATTTGTCTCTATTGCTTACAGCAAATTGTGCAACTTTTAGAAACCAGTGTACGTGCAGCCTGAAATCTTTAAGATAGGCCAAAAAAATGTAAGAATTAGGGTTTCCCGCTTGGGGGCCAAATTGACGATTTATCTTCTTCCTGGTCCCATCTCAGTTCCTGGAGTGTAGCTACTGATTTCACAATAATGTCTGGCACCGTGATATACATTTTTGTAACATTTTCATTTCCCAGAGTGCCTTCACCATCTCACTTCACCCTCCCAGCAATGCTTTAGCGGCAGCAATATCCCCACTTGACAGATAAGGAAATCAAGACTTAAAAGGGATTCACTGACTCTCTTTCAAGATCATATATGAGTGAAGGGGAAGGCTGATTTAAAAAACAGATTTTCTGAGTCATTCCCTCTTTCATTCAGTTATTTTACCAATATTAATGTGCGGTTTCCATGTGCACTCAAGAAACAGTGGTGAAAAAGTCACTCAAGGTCCTTACTTTCATGAAGCTTATCTTAAGCCTAGGTCAGGTCAGTTCCATTTTAACGTACAGTAAAACCATGCATTGTCATCAATGAGTTTACAAAGAAGCAAAATAAACCTAAGGGATCCAGTCTAGAGAAATAGGAATATTCGTGAGATAACTTAATGTGAAACGAATTATAAATGAAGTGAATCAGGTAATGACAACGGGGGAAATAACTGAGAAAGACCACGTGGAGAAAGTCAATTTCACTGCTTACTTTCCTGTCCCCTGACCTTGTCACTTGACATATCCTAGCCCCAGCCTGCACGTCTGAGCACACCTCCATGCTATTTTATCCCACCCTGTTACTCTTCTTGTTCCCCATTTACTTTCCCCATTATTTCTTCTTACATAATTGATTTGCTCTTCATTGTGGTCATTCATCAGTTTAGTTCAAAAATTCCCAAGACTGATAAAATCACCACTTTCTTAGGAATCTTTACCCAATAGTTGGGACCTTCTGAGGACCCAAGAGTCTCTGGGTAATAGGAAGAAAAAGTCAATGTATAATAAGTTGGCAATTTTTTCATCTCATGAAACCAAAAGGCTCTTTAAGAAAAAGTGATGCAGGATCTCAAGGTCATTCACTGATTCAACCAATTTTTATTGTGCACCAACTATTCTATTTCTCTAAGTAAAGATACATCATTGAATACAAGGGCCATCCTCTTGTGAAACTTTAATTATGGCAAGGAAGACAGATAATGATACTATATACAATGACGTAAATATATAACTTAAAATTGTTGTGAGTGCAAAAAATTAAAAAGATAATGGGATTGTGCCTGAGAGGAGGATAGACATTTGGGCTGAATCCCTAGCACTTAATCCATCTTCACTTGAAAAATAGCAGCAATGTGATTTGAAGAAAAGACCTCATACTCTTATTATTATGAATACATCCCAACCACTTTATTAATGATTGGTTCAAGCATAATCATGTGACACAGCTCTAACCAATGAAAGTATAACAATTTTGCTGCAGGCACTTGACAAAAGTTTTTTTTTTCCTCTCTTCTTTAAGAAACAGTCACGAGCAATGAGCAGTCGAAGCGCATTAACAAGGAGCCTATAGCCCAGATTTTCCCGGATCCATTTTATAATCACAAAGGGAAAGGGAACCAGCTTTTGAAGGAAATGATGCTGTGGAAATTGGAGTAAAGAAAAGGAAAGAGCCTGCTAAACCAGTCACATGAAACTCACCCCACCTCGGGATTTCTCCTTGTGTGAGCTAAAGTTTCCTCTTGTTTAAATGGATTTGAACCACATTTTCTTTCACGTGTACCTGAAAGCAAATGACACAAATGGCTGGGTGGTGAGGTAAGACCACTCTGAAAATGTGGCATTTGAACTGAAGCCTAAGTGAGGAAAAGGAGCCATCTGGCCAAAGGTCTACAGGATTTGGAAATGGCCAATATAAAGGCCCTAAGGAGGGAAGAAATAACTGTCAGCGTTTTGAGGAACAGAAGGAAGCCAGTGGTCAGAGAAGAGTGAATGAAGTGGAAGAGGGAATAAGACTACCTTGAAAGGCAGTTAAGAGGGACATCTGGGTGGTTTAGTCAGTTAAGCCTCTGACTCCTGATTTCGGCTCAGGTCATGATCTAACAGTTTGTGAGATAGAGCCTCATGTTGGGCTCTGGACTGAGCATGGAGCCTGCTTGGGATTCTCTCTCTCCCTCTCTCTCTGCCGCTCCCCTGCTTGCACTCTCTCTCTCAAAAAAAAAAAAAAAATTGTTTAAAAAAAAAAAGGCAGGTGAGAGTCAGATTACCTAATGTTTTGTAGACCACAGTAGAGGTTTAAACCAGCACTTACACAGAATCACAATAATCTTACTCTGAAAGGTATAGAAGGAAGAGAATTTTTTGATACTCGTTCTTTCTGAAGTCATAGACTTTTCATGGTCATCCAAGGCAAAGAGCAACTCACATGTTCTCTAGCCTTCCTCAGCCTTTCTGGGGAGCGAAGACCCACATCTCTGTGTTGAAGGTCCTAAACTACCCAATTCTGACAGAACGCTGAGAAATATACATCCTTTTTAGGATTGCAAATGTCCATAGGCAAGGATGTGGGCAGAAAAGCTATGATTATAAGAAATTTGTTTAGATAAATGGAAAGGGAGCAAGGAAAGCCAATATCCACATTTCTGAGAGCACAGAAACAATTCTGCCTTAAGGTACTTTTCAAATACTCAAAGATAAATAGAGAATAAGTATTAAATGTCACTGCTCATTTTCATAGTCGGCTTCATAACCATAAAATTGTTTCCAAATCCTTAACATATATTAAAAATAATTGTTCCCTACTTTATTTCACTGCTATAGCAATTATTTGTATTCATTCTATTTCGAGCTTAATGTTTTAGTCACGTCTTTACAAGTCTATCTTCCCCAATAGGTTGTAAATTCCTGAAGGAGAGAGACAACTTCAAAATCTGTTTTGTACTTCATCACCTGAGAGCTCCATCAATATAACAGAAGCTCAGTACATTTTTTTGATAAATTAATGGCTCCTCAATTGCTACTTAACACTGACAGAGATGCTAGCATTTCATTTTTCAATAACGATATAATACAAAATGCACACTACATAAGCTCATTCTAGCAGTTTGTTACAAATTTTTTATAAAGAAAGATTCTCTTTTAGTTTTTTAATAATTGTACTTTGCTATTTATCTTTGAAATTTGACTGCTGCCTGGTGTACCGGGGCCCAGGTTGGGCTCGGTGCTGACAGCTTAGCCTGCTTGAGATTCTCTCTCTCCTTCTCTCTCTCTCTGCTCCTTCTCTCTCCCTCCCTCCCTCTCTCTCTCTCTCTAACTCTATCTCTCTCTCAAAATAAATAAACTTAAAAAAATAAATTTGACTGCTGAGTTTCTGACCCAATAGTTCATTTATTTCATAGAAACAACTGCCGGAAATTGTAAAAAAGAAAAATTATCTTTTAAGTTTATTTTTTAGAGAGAGAGAGAGAGAGAGAGAGCGAGCATGAGTGGGGGAGGGGCAGAGAGAGAGGGAGACAGAGAATCCAAGCTGGCTCCAGGCTCTGAGCTGTCCCCACAGAGCCCGACATGGGCCTGGAACCCATGAACTGCAAGATCACGACCTGAGCTAAAGTTGGACACTTAACCGACTGAGCCACCCAGGCGCCCCTGGAAATTGCAGAAGTTATCTTAAAATGTAGCTTCTTCAGTATTCTTCAAATATCAGTCTCCTGAAATAATCAGGTCCCGTAATCCCAGATCCGGTTTCAGACTCCCCTGTGTATTCTCAGAGCACCTGGCTTATTCAGTCTTATTCTCGTAAGTACACAGTACCTGTCTGGTTGGTTGACTAAGAAAAAATGGTGCCATCCAACCCCCCTCCCTCCTCCAAGCTCTTGCTATGATGTAATCAAAATAATGTCTACCATATATCTTTGATACAATAAAGAAATACATATATGCATGTTGTTAACATTAATAAAGTGGCAAACATTGTGCTAAGAGCTTTCACACGTATTATTTTATTTCGTTTTGTCCTCAGGACTCTCCCGTCCAAATGCGACGATCCTCTTCCCATTCCTCTGCATTCCCATCTCCAGCAGGAAGCAGTGGAAACTGAAACTCAACATGAGAGATCTAGAAGACCCCAGGAATAAATATTTTGCAAACCTACTCACTTACGTCCAATATACTGAATTCACTGAGTCTGAGAATTCCTTGGCAGCAGGAGAATTATTTGCTTAGTAATCTCTCTACCTCCTGCCATCACAGTCAGCATGTGCTATGTGCCCAATAAAAGGTCAACTGAATTTAAATCCGAAGGATCATCTCTCTAGGAAGATTTTCAATAGTACAGTTGTACACATAAGAAAAAAATAATTTATTTTCCAGCCAAACCAAAATTTTGCTTGCTTAGATATCTCTTTTTCTCAATTCCCTGCAAGGTCTTACTGGGGAAAAAAATATCATAAGTTAAAATCAGGTTCTCTTGCAGACTCTAATATTTTTAGTTTCTCTTTTCGTTCTTCATTAATAGCTGTAAAGTCTGCTGTACTTTTTAATTCAAACTGGAAAATACGAGCATGTTTATTCTGCTATGTGCTGGACATTTTAACAAGCAGACTTGATTCGTCTTTAAGCTTTCGACAAAAAAGTGTTCTTGCAGCTGCTGCGTGCTCTTGGGTGAATCAGGAAGAGCTCCCACAATTAATTTCTGAGCCTGTATACCTGTCAAAGAGACACTGCAAATGACTTAATGTCTGGAAGAATGTCAGAGAACGGACTATCATTATCTGTCGGTAAGGAGCCTCGGTTCCTTTCCTCAGTTCCACATGAGGTAAAAAATGGAAGATTCTGGATCTGTTTCTGAAATCCCACATTTCCAGAGAGAAAAATTACTAAATTGTTGAGGTCTCAGTTGCTCCAGAATGGATATATTTTGAAGTGTGTGCACTTTTATTTAAAATATTGCTGCGCTTTTACAAATGTAACACACTGTTTCAAAAATCCTGTCAAAATGCAGTTTTAGCCTTTTGCTATTAGTGGGTTATATGACATTTCACGAGGTGAAATGAAAAGATTTTTATCTGTTTTGAGCAAATAAAGATATAAAAGCCGGTGCCACTTTTCCTGATTCATTAGGTAGCTGGGGCTCTACAAAGAGCGATGAGTTCGCCATCAAACATCCATACTTCTTCAATGTCAGCAGGCAGTTTCCTAGCGAGCAGAAATGAGTTCATGATTCATAGGGAACTTGCAGATTTGGACCTCATGTTGAATCCGTTTCCAGATTCCTTCCGAAATTTGAGCCAATCATTCTGGGAAAATCATTTGTGATCGGAATGATTAAAGTAGTACATTGCTGTTAGTTTACTTTTCTTGTTTGAAAAGTGCCCTTGGATCCTGAGGAATCTGAAAGCAGTGAGGGTCACAGTCTCTCAGGGCAACATCCTTTGCCTCTCGCCAGGGGTCATTCTGTTGCCTTCTTATTCCAAGCAGCTCCCCAGTTAAAGCGGCCATTTGTAGATTTCCTTCAAGCCATTTTTTTAAGTAAAGTTGCCCAGAGAGGTTTTTATCATTATCAGGCAAGCTATGTCCTCTGCCTCTCCTAAAATATGTCAGGGCCTCACAGATGTAAGCTACTTAGGTGCCCTTCAGTGCCTCAACGTGCACAGTGCCGTGTCACTCAGGAACTCAAACAGGTAGGAAAAGACAAGGAAATCAAAGTTGTACTAGCCTCTCTGCCACAGAATCGTGAACTTTAACAGCCTTCAGGGATCATCTCATTCAATTTCTCACTTTGCAGGTGGAAACTCTAAAGATCAAGTTGGTTCAGGCACTTTTCTAAGATCACAGAGTCAATCGGTGGGTTAGAACCATGTGTTCTGGCTGCCGGATTTGTTGTTTATCAATCGATCTTCTCAGATCTTCTCCTCGCCATTCTTGTACTCTCCTGGGAAGGGCTGGCCTCTCCGAGACTGTTGTCAGTGAGCGTCCACTGGGTTAGACCACCAAGAAGCACTGGTGGAAGACAGGGGGTCTGGAGAAAGGGAGAAGCAAAGAGAGTCTTGATCTCCATGGACGGGATATCCATAATATTGCATCATCCATCCATGAGTATCAGGATGAAGAAAATCAAGATTTAGCCTTTACAGAGGGGATGGAAAACTTCAGTGTTTAAGGGGCTGCCTACATCATATAAATGAATAAAGCAGGCCCAGTGGGCACCCTGGAAAACACTCAGCCCATCTGAAGAGGACGGGCTACCATTCAGCTCCAGACAGTCACTGCCCCATGAAGAGCTGGCTTGTGCTGCTAATTTTTCTGTTCTTAATTCAAATAAGACACCTGAGATTGTGTGTGCAATTTTTTAGTTTTAGATGATTGAGGGTATTTAATTTTTTTTATATATATATACTATATAGGTCAAATGCAATCTAGCTGTGGGAAGAGCCTAGCAAATGGTTTGTGAGCCTGGCTTTAGAACAACAGCTCACCTGGAGAGGAAATGTTTAAGTACTGACCGTGAAGGGCTCTCTGGGTAGCTTCTCCCCTTTGCTGCCCTCAACATCAAACACTCGCTTCTTTCAAATCGTCACTTAAACTTGTTAAATCACCCCAGTACCGTTGCTTACATATTCCACTTCGCTTGGTGGATTTAAACACGGACCAAGCATGATCCTCCCGAGTTTGTGGGAGTTAAAAGGGCAGCACTTGCTAGAGAACATGAAACTGAGTTGCCAAAAAGCAAACAAGTCCTCCTGTAAGGACACGGCATACCTTCAGTTATTATCTACAAATAAACCCTGGTAATGAGGTTTGGGGTTCCTGTCGGTTGCATGCTGATGATAAATTCTCTGTGGAACTGACTCCAACCCATTAAGCAAGCTTGCTCCTGCCACCGTGGCTGTTAATTTGACAGGACACTGTCACATTAAGTAGAACAAACATGTTTTCGCCCAGTCGGCCATCCAGAACCGACATGGCTGTTACTTTAACAACTGGATATTGATTGGAATCGCTCACCCCTTCTGACCCTCCACTGGGAGGTAGAAACCGAGCTAGGCTGATTGAGGATTTGCTTCCTTGGCACACTTGGGTAGCATGTTAAGGAGAGCCACAGATTTTAAGCCATTTAGCTCCTTGTCATGTTCATCCGTCAGACACTGTCTGGTTCTCATTTTCATCAGTGGGACAATAGGTTCTGAAGAAATCACTGTGTTTATTAATTTTATGGATCTACACCTCCGTCTGAGAGCGCTGCTGTTTTTAGCATCTATAGCTTCATAAGTGCAAAACATCAGGAGATGCAAAAATGAATTCTATAAAGAGTCCAAAATGAGATTCAAAAATTTTAAATCCCTTGAATTTTAAAATTGAAGGAAATTCTCTGGACTTTTTTTTAATCTGTGTAACTGGGTGACATCCAGTTAGTTTTCGAATTACCAACTCATTTGCCAGATATAATCTCAAAGTCTTCTATAAATCAAACTCACTAGAATAGAATTTACCTTTAGCCTGCTTTTAATTTTTGGCCGTTTTAAAGCTGCTTATTACTCTGTGGACCTAATATTTAGCAGGGTTGACCCCTCACCGAGTAGTTGATTTATCATAGATCACATTTAACCTTTGCATTTACCTATGTCCCCGTGTCAACTTGAGCTTATTTTGGGCCCTGCTATGTGTATTAAATCCATGTTCATTATGGAATCTCCCAGATGACAATGACCTTGAGAGGACATTTAGTCAAATTGTTCATCAGTGTCCTTTGTCTGCTTTGGAACATTACTAAATAAGAGTCTGACACTTGCTTGAACACCTCCGGTGATGATAAACTCATTACCACCCTGGAGAATTTTGCTTAAATGTTATTGCTTTACTCGGCAAAAATATGTTGACATAAAGCTTTCGCATATTGGTTGTAGATCCTCTGGTCATACAGTGTAAGTTAAACATCTTTTGTGTATGGCATTCGTTAGAATATTTGAAAATAGATATGGTTTTCTTCTTCTGTGTTCTTCAAGCTATAAGTTCTTTCAAGGGGTTCTCCTATAGCAGGGGTCTGCAAACCATGGTCCAAGGGCTACCTCTAGCCTGCCACTTATGTATGTAAATAAGCATTTATTAGAATATATTCATTTATGTATAGATTGTCTGTGGCTTCTCCCATGCTTCTCTCACAGTAAGGGCAAATTAAGTAGCCGTGATAGAGACTTTATGGCCCACAAAGCCAAAAGTATTTAATTAGCTGGTCCTTTTTATATATGTACAAAAAGTTTGCTGACCCCTATCCTACACCATGACATGTCAAGCCCCTTCATCGTCTTTTTCATTCCCAGATGCCTTTCATTTTTTTCACTAACCAAGACTGATGCCCCCAAACTTGGGAAGTTTGTGCCACTTCCAGATACTTTTTCTACTAATGCAGACAAAAATCCACTGGTTTACAAAAACCTTGAGCACAAATCTAGTGAGATCAGCCTGGTTTGTAGGACAAAGATATAAGTTTTTGTAGTTTTTTTCTGAATCGATTCTTTTTTTAATGTTTTTATTTATTTTTGAGAGAGAGAGAGAGAGAGAGAGAGAGAGCAGGGGAGGGTCAGAGAGGGAGAGGGAGACACAGAAATTGAAGACAGACTCCAGGCTCTAAGCTAGCTGTCAGCACAGAGCCTGACGCAGGGCTCAAACCCAAAAACTGTGAGATCATAACCTAGGCTGAAGTCGGATGCCCAACCCACTGAGCCACCCAGGCACCCCATGAATCAATTCTTTTTGAGAGAGAGAGAGAGAGAGAGAGAGAGAGAGCGTGAGCAGGGGAGGGTCAGAGAGGGAGAGGGAGACACAGAAATTGAAGACAGACTCCAGGCTCTAAGCTAGCTGTCAGCACAGAGCCTGACGCAGGGCTCAAACCCAAAAACTGTGAGATCATAACCTAGGCTGAAGTCGGATGCCCAACCCACTGAGCCACCCAGGCACCCCATGAATCAATTCTTATTTTCCTGTTTTCCTGCTACATTAAAATATCCTTTTGAGTACCTGTTCTTGAATAGCATTGTTCTAGACACTGTATGAAATGCTAAGTAAAATAGTCCATCCTCCGAAAGAGTTCATGTCTGGTTATGTAGAGAAAATATTGACAAAACAACTCATCTTTTTTATTACCTCCCTTTGCTAGATTACCGGCTCCACAAAGGCAAGGCACTATGTCTGCTTTGTCTCCCCCATGCCTGCAACCGTGTCTGGCACGTGGTAGATGCTCCAGAAATACCAACGGGATGAGAGAACTCACCACTTGAGGAAAATAAGGGTGCCCGGGTGGCTCTGTGGGTTAAGCTACGGACTTAGGCTCAGGTCATGATCTCAAGGTTCTTGAGTTCAAGCCCCACGTTGGGCTGTGCTGATAGCTCAGAGCCTGGAGCCTACTTCAGATTCTGTGTGTGTGTCTCTCTCTCTCTGTGTCCCTCCTCTGCTTGCACTCTGTCTCTCTCTCCCTCTCTCAGAAATAAAATTTTAAAAATATTAAACAAAGAAGAGGAATATAAAATCTCAAAACTTAGCTAAGTATTAAATTATGTGATATACAGAGTATATGAAAAATTGGAAATCTGGGTAGAGACGAATCAACACGGTGAGGACACAGAACTGGATGAAAACTCTGTCAGGTCATCTAACCTCCCTCAGTGTGGAAATTCTGTTTATGGTCTTCAGATTAATATTTTTCATTTGCATCAGAATCTTCTAGTTCGTTTGTTAAAGGCAAGAGATTCCTGATACCCACGACTGACCTACTGAATCAGAACCTCTGAATCCAAGCCCAGATACACATTTTTTAGCAAGCAGTACAAGTGAATCCCTTGAAGCCTACAATTTGAAAACTACAGAAGGTGACCCACCTCTATGTGAATACCTGTAGTGATGAAGGTCTCACATTACCACAGGCCAGCTGCTATGTTTGTTAGCTTTAGTGCTTGGGAAAAAAAGTATTTCTCAGGCTGCAATTTGCCTCCCAGAATTTCCAGTCACTGGTCCCAGTTGCATTCATTAAAGTTGTAGAGAACAAATCTTACTTTTTCTCTACCACATGACAGCCCTTCAGATGTGTGAAGGTACCTTTAAAATTTCTTCTCTAAGCTAAACAATTTATAAATGCTTTATTTTGTTGTTGTTGTTGTTGTTGTTCACTGGCAGCACTACTTGGCATCTCTCAGCTACTCCAGGATCCTCAGTCTGTGTTGCCAGAGGAACTTGACACCAAGAGCAGAAAATAAGCGTTTCCGGAATCTACGCATAACCCCTCTTCCTTCTGCTCCAAGCAAAAACAGTCTACCACAGTCGACTTTCCATCCACACCTGAAGCCACACTGTATGTCTCCTATTCTAGCTTTTGATATGGACTCTCATTAGACTCATTGGAAGGGGATAAGGGGAACTTTGCTCAGAGATCATGAATTCCAGTCTGCACGCTATTCTTAGTGCTTTTCTGACAAATTCTGTATTTCTCAACATCTATCTTTAAATGTGTCTCCCAGAACAGACTAGTATCCTGGTCAGGCTGTGAGTCATCGAATCAGACTTAAACACTAATTGGCTCCGCAACCCTAGGTGATTATTGTTTAAACTTTGTTAGCCCCCATTTGTTCTTTATAAAAGAGACTGATAAAATCATGATAATATTTGTAAAGAATTTTATGTAGTACCTGGTATATGGTGAAATTTCAAAAACTGTGGACTACTGGGGCTCCCGGGTGGCTTAGTCGGTTAAGCGTCCGACTTTCACTCAGGTCATGATCTCGCGGTTCGTGGGTTCGAGCCCCATGTCGGGCTCTGTGCTGACTGCCAGCTCAGAGCCTGGAGCCTCTTTCAGAGTCTGTGACTCCCTCTCTCTCTGACACTCCCCTGCTCACGCTGTCTCTCTCTCTCTCTTTCTCTCTCTCTCTCCTAGAAACAAATAAAAAACATTAAAAAAAAATTCAAAAACTGTGGACTACTATTACTACCCTCCTGGTGGAATGAGACCATTTCTTTCCGGCAGCCCTGTGAGTGTTGTAATTTTTTATTTCCATTCCCACCTCCTGTTGCAGATGGTGAACTTCTCAAGGCAGGGACCACATCTGACTTATCTCTAGCTACAGCTACTAAAAGGCCACTGGGGAGAGCTCAAATAATTCAATACTCTCTAAGTAAGTTTTCAACTTCTCCAATACTTTGCGTATTGCCAACCCTCTACTTTGTGCTTCTAAACTAGGCCAGTGTGGGGTGCCTGGGTGGCTCAGTCGGTTGAGCTTCTGACTTCAGCTCAAGTCATGTTCTTGTGGTTCGTGGGTTCCAGCCCTGCATCGGGCTCTGTGCTGACAGCCAGCTCAGAGCCTGGAGCCTGCTTTGGATTCTGTGTCTTCCTCTCTCTCTGACCCTCCCCTGCTCATGCTGCCTCTCTCTCTCTGAAATAAATAAAAACATTTTTAAAAATTAAATAAATAAATAAATAAATAAACTAGGCCAGTGCTAGTCCACACAGCTTTGTTGGTGACCAATTTTTAAAAGCCACCATCGCACCGACCCGGGTCTTGGTAATTGTCTCAGAGCCAGTTTCCCTGCCCGAGCTCTTATGCTGAGTCTACATCCCTGTCTTACATGGGATCTGTCTCGGTCAGAAGGTTTTCATTCTGTACTTGCCTGTGGACGTAAGGACAGGGTGGAGCTTGCTCTCTGAGTCTCCTTGCTTCTCACCCCTGGGAGTGTCTCTGCTGTCTGCAGTCCCCAGAGCCCAGGGCTGCACCTGCTGCCGGACATCTTGCCAGTACTCTAGCCATGTCCGTTCCATTGCCCCAGAGAAGAGCAAAGCAGAATTATGAGAAAGAGCCCATGATACAGGGGTGGCTGCCCTCACCTGGTCATTTTGGTTTCAACCGTGTGCTGGGCAGACAGAGGGTGAGAGCAAACACATCATTAATATTTCAGTGATGATCATCAGTGATGAAGTGCTGATACGGCCGTTCAACAAGACACGGGGTTGTGTAGGTAAGTCCCAGAAAATGTCATCGGCGTCAGCTCTAGAAGTCGGAAGGGATGAGGATGGCATCAGGTCTGAAGGCAAACCGCAAGTGCTGAGTTTGACCTCCTTTGTCCTTGTGGCGGGAGCCTGACACCCAATCAATCTCAGAACCGGAGTGTGATGCTTTGCACAGAAGAGGCTGGTGCAGTTCAGCTGAGTGGGCGGGTTGATGGAAACTGACTGTGGCATTGCTGAGTTCAAATGGAATTAAGGATTCATGAGAGCACTGCACAGGCAGGCAGAGAGCCCTCAGTGAATACAGAATGAGTCACAAGGGAGCCCCAGCGAGGCTTCGAATCCCAAATAAGCAAGGAATTGCTTTTTGATGATGCCAAACTATAAATATCATCGCCTCAGAAAACCAGGTTCTCCTTTCAGGACGTCAGGAATGAGCGAAGAAGACTGTGAGGCCAAATGCGTTTGTTCTAGCGAGGCCTAATGCGTTGCGTAAATAACACTGCCACTCAGAAGCCATTCTTGAAAGAATTTTGAAGAGGCATATTTTTCTGAAACTATTATTTTAGTAGTATTTTAGTCATCCTGGAAGTCACAGATAGAATTCAAACAAAATCAGTGTCTCTGGCCTACTTACCAGGCGATACATTTTTTTATTATTTATTTTTCATAATTGTTCATCTTTATTTGTTTTTGAGAAACAGAGACAGAACACAAGTGGGGGAGAGGCAGAGAGAGAGGGAGACACAGAATCTGAAGCAGGCTCCAGGCTCCGAGCTGTCAGCATAGAGCCCAACACCGGGCCTGAACCCACAAGCCTTGAGATCATGACCTGAGCCGAAGTTGGACGCTCAATAGACTGAGCCACCCAGGCACCCCCAGGTGATAAAATTAAAAACATTCTCTCTGGTCCCTGAGAGACCAGAGAGAGTCTGCATATGGGATTGCTGATGTGTGAGTGTCACATGTCATAAAAAAAAGGAGAGTGTGTTTTGGGTTTAGAGTGATGGTTATTCCTCTAGTCCCTTACACTCTTTCAAATTTCATTCTTTCAACGGAAGACAGAAAGCTGGAGAATAGCAACTATATTTTTGCCAGGATTTTCTTAAAAGCATTGAAACAAATGTGTCCAGAATCCTTGGGTTTTCTTTTTTTTTTTTTTAATATATATTTTTTTATTTATTTCTAGGAGAGAGAGAGAGACAGCGTGAGCAGGGGAGGGTCAGAGAGAGAGGGAGTCACAGACTGAAACAGGCTCCAGGCTCTGAGCTGGCAGTCAGCACAGAGCCCGACGCGGGGCTCGAACCCATGAACCGCGAGATCATGACCTAAGCGAAAGTCGGACGCTTAACTGACTAAGCCACCCAGGCGCCCCAAGAATCCTTGGGTTTTCAATCTTTGACTCTGCTGTGCTTGCCATGAGCAACTCGTGCAGAATACCTCCCTTCAGGATTTAATGAATTAGTACAGATCTTACTCTCAGCCTAGGAAGACATTGAGTTCTGGATCCTCATGAACTGTCCGATTCTGCAAGGGCAGGTGGGCATTATTTTCAGCAAGGTGGTGTGCAAATAGAGGAGGCTGAAATCCTGCTTATAATCTAATCTTGTGCTGTGTTCACTGCGTGCCCAGGAGGAGGTGACATGCGCCGTGCTGGAGCTATGTGTGTGAACACCTTACATACATCCACAGACACATACATACATAAATCTGTTACGATCCTACAGTCTCCCTGCTGCCGCTTTTAATATAATGTGTCAAAAAAGGGAAGTAGAAAGACCTAATTTAGGGGACATAAGTCATGCATGCAGAGACCTGGATCAACATGGCTGTACTAACCCTAATGTTTGGGAGCTGATTAAACCAAAGCAAGTCTGAGCTCTGGTCTGGACTACGTGACCAGAATTCCATTAAAGCAGACTCTGCATCTTCTGGGAAGAACTCATCTACTTTCTCTGATCTCTTCCAATTTCGGACTGTTCTGTCTGTGGTTATTTGTCTACTAAATGGAATGAGGCAGAGCTTCTGGCTATTTTGTGTTCCTCTCTTTACAAACATCAACATCAAAGAAAATTCCAGCATCTAACTGGACAAATGCAAACAACATATTATCTGTTTGATTAATCACAGCTATATCACAGAACATTCATCTTTTATTAAAAAGAATTGCCAGCTTAACAGAATTTTCTGGGAGTTTTCATTGTTTCCTCCAATTTTATGGTAACGTAAAGGAAAGCAGTGTTATATAAACCTAACACTTCTCTTTTTCTTGGATGTAATTTACACCATGTAAACTTCACAACTTCCTTTCAATACTTTAAAATTACACTGTAGGCTCCTCATCTGGGGTTTTTATTACATAAATAAAACACTCTCTGAGTTTAAACTTAAGTATATATATATATTTTCTCTTCCCTGAAAAGAATTATAGCTTGGAATGCACAACACTGATATGTTTTTATTATTTCCATCTTCGCTCACAATATGCCTATACATTAGAACCAGGTTTTGGCTCTACTAAAATCCATCTGTGAATGTGACATACGTTAATGAACAAATCCTATTAATTTTTTCCTTAGAATAAAAACACATGAGAAATGGCTTGGAATCTGTGGGTGAAAATAATAGAAAAGCTACTATCTAAGAAAGCACATGGAATATCAGAATAGCATTAAAAGCCCTGAGATTTAGGGGGGGAAATGTCTCCCCTTCAACAAGGTGTTAATAGGCTCGCCCTGTAAGACCTTTTACCATCTGGCCTTAGTCCATCTTCCCAGGCCACCTTCCTCTTTTAGCCCCTTCCACTAACCTCTAGACCAATTTGGCTAGTCTCAATTCCCTGAATATATGCATTCTCATACCATCCAGACGTTGCCCATGCGGTTCCCTCCACCTTCCCACCTTCCCATTCCTTCTCTACCCACTTAGGGCTATTTACTCTTCCAGACTCAACTCAGATATCACCTCTCCAGGGAGGCACTCGTAGTGCACACTTTGCTGATTGTCCCCTCCCCACCTAGCACGAAAGAATGTCAGCCCCTTGCATGGCTGGCATAGCTTATCGAACTTCCTCAACCCCTAGTATAGTAACCAGCATGAATAAATGAACATGCCAACCAATCAGTTCTCAGTGAACAAACCTGAAAACATTCTTCAGCTTCTATGACATCTTCTGAGTCCCATTTACCATTTAAATTATTCTTGCCCTAGTTTCCCAGTGAGACCCGCTCTTCATCGGTGGCTCCAAAGCTCCCATCAAGCCCTGGACTTGTCCTATTAATATCCTATTTTCTTCGGGAATTTGTGACATGTTTTAAGATTAATATAAGTTGAGCAACAGACTAAGAAATGGGATACTGACAGTCTGGTCCTAAACATTCTACTGATTTACTGTAAATCCTGAGTAAACTTCTATCCCAGTCTGGGTCTCTGCCTGTTGTAAAATGGGGGGATATCCAGGATGTCTTAGATCCCTTTCAACTTGAGAGAATAAAAACCCTGTGATTGACAACATTTTAAGAGTAGTGTCCCCTACTGGCCTAACTAGAGTGTAATAGAGACTTATTTCATCTAATAAATATTTACCGAATACCTAGTGTTTGCCAGGCTTTTTTTTTTTTTCTAAGATCTGGGAATACAGTGGTAAGAAAATCAACAACAAAAAAATGCCATCTGTAGCTTACTTCCTGGTGGCGGCAGGAAAATAAATACAAACATCTCATCTACGTATATGTATATCTATTTCTATCGATCTATCCAACAAATCAGGTGGTGATAAGTGCTGATGAAGGAAAAATTTCAAAACAAACTGGTAGAGAAAGACTATTGTTGGGGCGAAGGTGGAGGATAGATAGTTTATGATTTTATATACTCTGTTCCAAGATGGCCTCATGTATAAAGTTGACAGCTGAGAAAGATGGTGTTCCAGCAAAGGGGGACAGCAAGTGCAAAGGGCCTGTGATGAGAATGTATCTGGCTTTTTCAAAGAAGAAAACGAGGTTAATAATGTGAAAGAATCAGACAGAGGATGAGAAATGAAGTTGAAGAGTTTGGAGCAGAGGAAAGAGATCACAAGGGCCTTGGCCATTGTAAGTGCTTGGCTTTGAATGTGATGAGAAACTGTTAGAGGAATCAAAGGAAAAGAGTGACAAGATCTCGGTCAACATTTTGGAATGGTTCTCCTGTTCTCTTCAGACAGGAGATATTCAGTGAAGCATATAGACAAATAAAACTGCACAATCCACTTATAAAACTTCAGGTGACATGGACTTGGGCAGAAGAGTGGAGATAATGAGAAGCTATTGGATTCCATTTTTATTGCAAGGTAGACTAATCTAATTTCTTCTAGATTATACACCTGCAGAGTAGGACAAAGAGGTGTTACAACGTACAGTGTTTGTGGCCTCCACAAGTAGAAGGATAGTGTTGGCACTTAGAGAAGACTGCAGAAAGAACAGGAGAGACAGTGGGCAAGAACATTCAGACATTTTGACTGGGACATGGTACGTTTGTGATATCTATTGAACATGCAATGTTTATGTAAAGTAGGCAGTTGAGCAAGATACTGGAATTCAGGAAATCCTGGGTTATGATTTGCATTTTAGAATGATCAAGGTAGAGATGGGTTTAAAGATATGGGAAGAGGGTGTGATCAACAAAGGAGTGAATGTATATAGAGAATAGGAGTGGCTCAAAGATGGACACCTGGGGAACTATAGGAATAAGATATTGAGGTGATAAAGGGAAATAACCAAAGAGTTTGAGAAACAGTGATTATTGAGGTAAGAAGGAAGCCAAGAGACAACACGTCCAGAAACCAAATGAAAAATGTATGTCAAGAAGTAGCAGATAACAGGGGCGCCTGGGTGGCTCAGTCGGTTAAACATCCCACTTCAGCTCAGGTCATGATCTTGCGTTCATGGGTTCGAGCCCCGCGTCGGGTTCTGTGCAGGCAGCTCAGAACCTGGAGCCTGTTTCGGATTCTGTGTCTCCCTCTCTCTCTGCCCCTCCCCACTCATGTTCTGTCTCTCTCTGTCTCAAAAATAAATAAACTATTTAAAAAAATTTTTTATATATATATATATATTTTTTTTTATTTCTAGGAGAGAGAGAGAGAGAGACAGTGTGAGCAGGGGAGGGTCAGAGAGAGAGGGAGACACAGACTCTGAAACAGGCTCCAGGCTCTGAGCTGGCAGTCAGCACAGAGCCCGACGCAGGGCTCGAATCCACGAACCGCGAGATCATGACCTAAGCGAAAGTCGGACGCTTAACCGACTAAGCCACCCAGGCGCCCCTAAAAAAAATTTTTTTTAAAGCAGTAGATGACAGATGATATCAAATATAGCTGAGATAAACTGTGGTAGAACTTGAGTCAGCTTTCAATTCCCATTGTATTACTGGGAAGTAATACTGGGAGTCTGTTTCTAATTACAGTCATCATAGACCGTGTGCCAAGCAGGGACCCCATATTCTCACCATGGTCTGTATGAACTCACGTGCCCTGGAGTTGCGCCATACAAAGCCTGAGGACATACACGTGGCATCCTGAGCCAACTGTAAAGGAACAGCAGGGTCTTTCTGCAAAACTTCTTCAATCAGCAGTATCAGATGACTAGGTAATAGCAAGTCTGCTCAAGTGCACACAAGTACTTCCCCCTCTTCCTCAACACACACACACACGCACACACACAGTTTGTCATTCTAAACGCAAAGATGAGAATAATGGCATACTCACCCTGATCTCTTTTCGAAAAGCAAATGGGTTTTTGTAAAAAAAAAAAAAAAAAAAAAAAAGACACTAGTTGCTATTACTGTTGTTATTATTATTAACTGTTTAAATTTATGGAATGATTATCAAGTACTAGGTATTATTTTAATCATTTTACATATATAATTTTGTTAAATCCTCATAACAATCTATGTGATTGATATTAACATCACCCTGTCCTCAGATGAGGGTAGTAAGCCTTAAGGAGGTGGAGTGGCTCTCTAAGGTCAAACAGCAAATAATGGCAGATTTGTTTTCAAATCCAAAAGTCTGCCTCTGGGGCTCTCAGCCAAGAAATAAGAATGGGAATGTTCATTTCTCCTAAATGCCTCTTCCTTGAATGATATGTGTACTTTGAACTCTCTGTTATCAATTTCTCCTTTTTGTGATTCCCAATAAGGTTAGGCCTTCTGGAACTAGCTCCATAATTTTCCTGATGCTTGAAATGCAGGCAAAATATGAATTTTTCCATCCCCTTAGACAGTTACCTATTGCTAAAACAAGATGATGGTGGTCAGACTGACCAATGAGTAGTTAAGAGCCATTTGAGTGGTAACCTTCCAATCTTTCAGGATTGTAAAACTGACCCAAATTATTACTAGCATTTCTGGAAACATACCACAACATGATACCTAACCTCTGAGTTACTTTTTTGGTCACACTCCAAGGCTTAGATACCAGACTTTAATGACTAAGCAGTCCTTAGAACTTTACTAGCATCTTGGTTATGACAAGTACCGATTTGGTAAGAAATAACAGAATTCTCTTTATGTAAGTGACTGGCGTATGAGATGGCTTCTTTTTAAAACATAATAAATCCATAAATTTGAAATGTCAAGTCATTTGCTAGAGAAAGGAATCAAATTCCTTAGTAGACAGAAAGAACCTTAAAAAAATCTTCCATGCTATTGAAAAACAACCAGTTTAGAGCCTCTACCTTCCCCTAAAAAAAAATCCATAAGTTTAGCCTCTAACTATGCCTCCTTGTCCAGTGAAGAAATATTCTTGGAAAATCTTATTTCATGGAGAATATGGCTAACTGACACTAAATCTCTATGCTTAATGGATACCAGAAAATGTTTTCTTGAACTGTTTCCATTATTTTTTATGCTTTTCCATTCCCTCTGACAACCTTGATCACTTCAGGTGAGTCTGGAAAGTGTTAGGGAAGAGACGGAACAACTGGCTCATTCCCAGCAAGGCAGGTGCCTTGGTACTGGATTTCCTTGCCATCGCCATGGGCTGTGCCGAATCACCCATAGTCTCATCTGGCCTCCCCATTGTCTCACCCAGGACCTTCCGCATACCTTTGGAAGTAATCACACAGGGATCAGGCATGTGGTCTCAGGCAGTGATTGACTCTGTTCTGTGTGTGCGTGTGTGCATGTGTGTGTGCACACACGTATGTGCGTGTGCATGTGCACGGAACAAGTCTAAGTTCCCCACTTCATTAGCAAAACAATCTCCCTAAAGAGTTTCCTGATGCAATTTAAACCTAGACTCTGATCACATCTTTCCTTCCTCAATGGCATCAGATAGCAAAAACATGGGTTTTCAAATCTGCAGCCAGTTTTAAATGCACATGCTACATTCTCATTCCTAAGCCATCCTAGGAAAAGAAGTTATGCTGAGCTTTCATGTTCTCATGTGATCGAGAGGAATGAATAGATCTATAACAAGTGAAATGTACTTACATATAGCAAGTGCACACATGGTCACCCCCTTAATCAGGACATCAGTGAAGGCTGAGCAGTAGTGTCTCCAGTTACATTTTGGAAAATTGTCATCCAGTTGTTGAAAATAAAGTTATCAAGCTGCTCTTTACAAAGTGAGAGAAGTTAGCTGATAGCTGGCTTTGAATTTAGAAACCATCTTAAGACCAGGTTAAAGCAACAACATGAAACATTATTTTATTTCATCCAGCCCTCGTCGATTGTAAAGTCTTTCTCTTTTTTTTTTATGTTCATTTATTTATTGAGAGAGAGAGAGAGTGAGCGAGCAAGCCGGAGAGGGACAGAGAGAGAGGCAGAGAGAAATCCCAAGCAGGCTCTGCACTGCATGAGTTCGATGCAGGGCTCGAACTCATGAACCATGAGATCATGACCTGAGCCGACACCAAAAGTCAGACGCTTAAACGACTGAGCCACCCAGGTGCCAATTTTTTACAGGACTCCAATTAAAATATGCGTCTGCTCATGGGCCCCTAAAAGACTCTGAATTGTTGGGAGTAAATCAATAACAGCTGACATTTGTTGGGTGCTTATTGCATTAATCTACTGCTGCATAGCAAATTGCCACAAAGCTTAATGCAGCAAATATTATCTCACACATTTTTTGAGAGTCAGGAGTCCAGAAGCAACAGCTGGGCAGCCCTGGCTCAGAGTCTTTTACGAGGTTACAGTCAAAATGATAACCAGTTCAGTCATTTGAAGGCTGAAGGTTCTGCTTATAAGCTCCCTCCCAGGCTTATTGGCAGGAGGATCTAGTCCCTTGCTGGCTACTTACTGAAGGCCTCAGTTCCTCACCACATACACCTGTGCGTTCGGCACCTTACATGCTCTAGCAACAAGGCACTGGGCTTCCTCCAGAACTAGAGGCCCAGGAGGGCAGCTAGGACACAATGCCAAGCATGGGAAATGATACATCATCACTTTTCTCTGTAATCTGTTCAGTGGAAGTGAGTCACTACGTCCAGCCTGCTGTCAAGGGGATGAGAATTAAGTTCCACCTCTTGAGGAGAGGACTATCAAAAATATCTGTAAACATAGTTTAAACCTACCACATTTAATACACTAGAAGCTCTTCTAGGTATACAATGTGAATTATTCCTATTTAGTTTGCTGCCTAACTCTCTGCGATTAGGAATTACTCCATCTCCCATTTTATAGACGAGATCACTGAGGCTTAGCAGTTGAAAGATACTCACAGATCCCAGGTAGTTCTGGGGTCCCAAACCAGTGAAATCATTTTGAATCATCAAAATAATAATAATAATAATAATATTATAATAATAGTTTTCTTCAGTAAAAACCTTAATAAAGATTTCTTCTTTTAAATTGATAATCTATACATAGAATATTTGACAGTGCTTTGGGAGATAGGATTTTGGATTATGCAGAATATATCAGTCTCTGACAGTGTCAAATAATGAGGAATTTACTGCTTATGGATTAAGACCAATTGTGACTGGTAAATAGAAGTCCATAATATTTTGCCATATGGATTACACTTCATTCTCAAATACCATCAGTCCCAGAAGAGCACTTTTAAAATATGAGAAATATTTTGGAAATGTGGCCATTTTTACAGTTTACTCACCCAGGATGGTTAAAAGTCATAAGAGATTCCCATGGAGTCTCCTGTAAGATGATCTTAGTGTCTTTTTCACCCACTCTATCTTTTATGGTCTCAGATTTATTTCCAGTTATCTCATAAACGTGAAGGTTGGTGTGTGTGTTGGGAGGGGGATCTTCACTGAGAAATAACTTATACTGTCATTTAAATGCTGTGTTTCTGCCAACAGTGGCTTGAGTTTAATTTACCAAGGGATAAAACTGCAATTGTTGATCAAGTCAAAGCAGAAGGGGGAAAGACTCAATGATCCAGATGATGGCTTCACTAACAGGCAAAGAACAAATGTCAGCCAGATATTAATCAAATAAATAATAGATGAGAGGTGGAGGGGACGGGGGGGGGGTGGCAGAAAGAAGAAGAGTGAACAAATAAATGAATGAACAAAAGAATGAATAAAGGAAGAAATGTGGGTCTGAACCCAAAAGAGAGAAAAGAACGGGATAGGCGAAATCTGCCATGGCGAGGAGAAAAATGGTCTCCCAGTTTCGTGCAAAAGCTTTTCACGTCGCTCCATTGTCTGGAGCAGGGATGGGCGGACTACTGCCTACTGTTGGCTCCTGCTGCCTGTCCCTGACAGGGTGTAGAGCCAAGGGCTGACAGCCAGAGCCTCCCAGAAGCTGGGTGGGACAGTCTTCAGTCCCAGAGAAAGATCCTGGACGCACTGCACCGACTCCTTTCCCCTCTCCAGGCATCGTTGGCTGCTTCAGGCAAGTGGTTTTTCTGCTGCTGTGTCAAGAAAGGGAGATATTCTTCAAAGATGCCAGACCCAAATCTCAATCGTTTACTGAGAGCTAATTTATATGTTCATCAAAACGACAGCAATGAGGATTAAATGAGATAAAGCAGGTAAAGCATTTAGCATGGTATCTATCAGAGAGTGTCTGCTGCAATTGTTATTATTAATATTATTATTACTAACTATACTTCAGGCTTTAGGAACCCATTTTTCCAGCAAAGACTACAAACATCAAAGCGAATATGCAGTTCCAAAGATTAAAAAAAAAAAACAGAAAACTAAAAACAAACACAAACAAAAAAACCCCACAGGGGTTAAGGCTACTGAAATCTTTAAGCATGCCCAACAAATGACACCTCTGTAATCATCTCAGGATCTGAACAGATTTTTTTTAAAAAGACCAAGGAGTGGCAGATGGATGTCCAAGCATGACATTTTGACAGATAAAAGTTGAGCCGGGCCAGCTAATGTGTGTACAAAGAATTAGGCAGACTCTTCACCCAAGTGCAGCCACACTGAATAAGGGCAAGCTTTCCACCTGCCCTCACAGGGACAAAGCTAGCCTGGAGGAGAAGAAAAACCACATCAAAAGATGGAAAGCAATGGCTGAGGTGAGTCTGCTTATGCCTCATTCATTCTTCACAAGTGTACTAATCAGGTCCCTCTTCCTCCTATAGATCAGAGTGAGCAAGAAACAGATCAGCTGAAGATATCTGTTCTCTGGGCTCCTCCCATGGAAGGAAGCACCTAGAGATGGAGGGAAGTCTTTCTGTGTAACACTGGTTTCATAGAAAAATTCTGACCCTTCCAGTCCAAGGTCGGGCCGCATCCTTCTGAAATGTTGGGTCTGGGAACAAAGACACAAAAGATCACTTTGAAAGTTGTTAAATTTCTTGGTACGGTATATGCTCTATAACAAACTCTTTGTTTTACTGGTGTATTTTCATTTTGTGCAACGTATTTTTTATTGAGGTGTTTGTTACCTTCTTAAAGCTTAAGGAATTATTTTGTAAACAAATAACACCTAAAGCACCTAACCAGGGAACTAATTGTATTACCAATCAGGGAAAGCCCTCACTTGTAACCTAAAGATCTGATTTTAAGTCCCAATCCAACCACTTCCTAGCTAAACATCCTTGACTGGTAGTTTAAATTAAATCTCAGTTATCACGTCTTTAAAATGCAGAAGATGTCGGGTTGCCTAAACTGTTTCATAGATGTTGGTCACATCACTAAAGGATATATGTAAAAGCACTTTGAGGGTACTGTGCATCTAGGTTATGGCATCTCCAAGGGCTTCAAATGTATTTTACTTGAACAGAAAAACAAGAGGGTCTTGTACCTTGGAATTACAGGTGAAGGAAAAGAAATCATTCATGTTTTATCAGCATATGACAGCAAAGCAGAGAGGAAAAAAGAAAAAAAAAAGATTCTGTTTTTCTCCCGCTCATAAATCTATTAATTTTTCATGATGGGCTTAGCCTTGAAGAGATTTTACATACAAGAGGAGCTTCTTATTATGCAGTCCAAGGGCCAAAGATTTGGGAACCAATAAGTTGCCAAACAATCAGATATTTCATATAGATGCACAGCCACTATAGTTATCCTTTTCAAAAAATGCAGACTGAATCTAACACAAGTATCTTCTTGTAAATGCTTTTCATTCAAAAATGAAACAAAAGATGTGCTGCTGCTAAGAGCTTCAAGGTCTAGAATGCCTATGTGCTCCTTATTATAATTCCTTTCTTCAAAATAGGCATTTTGTGTCCCTGAAGGACAAGCCTTGTGTTGGCTCAGCTCTAGGAATTGATTAATGTCGCAGGGTGTGATGTATATTTAAGCCAGACTCGTGGCCTATTAGTAATTCACAAACCGTGACTGTGCACAGTTCTGTGCTCAGCTCCATTTTGCACTACAAAATGTTTATAAATCTGCCTCCTTCCTCAGAATGGTATATAAACCTATCCACAAACTGCATGTATATTGAGGGAAGGGTGGTAGAAGGTTATTAATTTATTATAGCCTCAGGCTCCTCTGTGACAAATTAAATATCACCCTGGCCACTGACTTCCCCACCAGGCAGTTGGTCAGAATGAACTGTAGATAGATTGAACCTCTCTTATTGGTGACAAGTCAGCAGCTCACCCAAACAGTATAAATTGTATTCCCCATCCTCTAAAGAAAATCACACCATGCTAAATGCAAGGCTCTCCTTTCTGAAAGACTATAGTCTTATGATTTCCTTAGAAGACAAAGAGAGTTTATGACCAAAAAAAAAAAAAAATGTCACAAGACATAGGTAGATGAGGAATGGTGGGGATATTATCTAATTTTGAGCCCCAGCACCTGCAAGGGAGGTTTCAGATTAAGTTAATATATATATTCTCTTTTATATATATATACACACATATATATACATCGTATATGTACATACATATATATATACATATATATACATATACATATGTATATACACATACACATACATATATATGTGTGTATATATGTATGTACATATTCTGTTTCTAGAAGGCAAATTCTTCCTTTTCTCATCTTTAGGCTCTTAACAGCAGAAAGTAGACAGAAAACGTGCCACCAGTCAAAGAACTCACAAATCTGCACTGAGCCCTCCTCCAAGAGATAATTGTCTAGATTCTATTTGGTCACAGGGAGATCTCATTTTCCCTTTTAATCTAAGGGTATGCAGTTACACTCAAAATATAAGTGTCTAGTGATTGGTGAGACGATACCCTATATAACAAGCTATCTTAAAAGATCCTACAGTCCACTAAAAGTTTCATCTTTTAAAGCTTTACCTTATAAAATAAGGGGTTTTCTTTATGTTATATATACTTTATCATAATAAACAAAGAAAAAGAAATAAGGTAGTTTCTCCCAAAGAAGCACACATACTGACTAGAAAGGGAAAAGTTTTTCTGTGACATTATAGAATACAGACTTTCAGAACTGGAAGGGCTCTTAGAAAATTCATCCCCTGCAGAATTTTCCAGAATGTAATTCTAAGTTAGTTACAGCTTTTGCCATAAGAATGGGTTCCACAGTCAGAGTAGTCATTAATTCTGCTCACCACCATCCTGCTTTCCTCTCCTCTGTGCAGTTTCTTTTTTCCCTGTAGTTGAGGAGGGTCATGTGACTGATCCTGGCCAATGAATTTTGAGCAGGAATTCTATGTGTCGTATTTGGGCTGTAACATTTCTTGGCTGGTTTGAGACCCTCTTAAACTTCCTCGTTTCCTTCCGCCAAAATGACCTACAATTTTCATGATGATGTCTACTCCCATCAGCTGGTATCCCTGAGCAACTATAAACAAAAAAGCCCCTCTCCATTAAGTCACACTACAAATGTAATAAGATAAAAGAGTGAGGAGAGAGAGAGAAAGAGAGACACAGAGAGAGAAACCTTCTTCTTTTAAGCCCGTGAAATTTGGGTATATTTTTTCTCTCAGCATAACCTAGTCTATACTCACTGATACAATGGTCAGTTAAGTTGGGAGAACACAGATTTACACAGGTTTCTTCACAACAGAAATGTTCAAGGCTTTAAAGTGACAATAGAAAATATGAATCTTCAAGACAGGTGTATATTGGAAGCGTTTTTCACACCTATTTGATAACAGAAGTTCTTGCTTTATTTTATTTTGTTTTTGTGTGTTCTGCAGTACATTTATTATGTCAAAGATCACAGGGTTCCACAGACAATTAGAGAAAAAACACATTTGGCCCAGTCACTCAAAATAGTTAAACAAAGCCCGAAGAGTTGAAGGTCTTCTTCAAGGTCATACTTAGTGGCAGACATGGGAACTGATGGCCAAGGTCCATCCTGGACCTGGCAGAATGGGGTAGCTTCCCAAGTAAGTCAAACCTTTGCTAATGTTCTAACCTTTCACATGAGTATAAAGTTGGAACAGTGCAAGCACCCATACCACCTTACCACCTTACCATGCAAATTAAAATCAATACAAAGTTGCCATTTGCCCACAGAGAATTTAGACAGAAAAAACACCCCTAAGAGAAGCTCAAAAAATGTCCCAACCAAGATAAAAACCAGAGTTAATGTTAACATTTTTCAGAAATGTGAGGGAAAATAATGTCTCAGTTGGATCTTCTGAACCAGGACTCTGTAGACTTCTGGGGAAAAAATATGCTTTCTCACTAATTCCCGGCAGTGAGAGCCTCAAGGACATGTCACACTCCTTTTCCTTTGGGGAAAGCTTTAGCCAAAAATGAGATTTCAGTCTGAAATGAGAGGGAAACTAATTCACTGGGGGAGGGGGGGGTTGTTAAGCCACCCAAGACATCTCTCTCCTTTGAAACAATTTCTTTTGACTCTGGGAGGCGCCCTAATAGAATTTCTTTCTCTCTCACAAAATCACAGAAACCATACTGATAGTTTTGACATTGTGGGAGCAAAGATCTACTGAAACACTATTAGGATTTAATCACAGTATTCAAGGAAGGAGTGACACTTGTTTCAAAAACAAACAAAACACAGAAAACCCAAATCCCAAAAAGCAAACAACAACAGCAAAACACACACACACACACACACACACACACACACACACACACACTGCTGCATGAGTATGGATATTTCTAGAACTTGATTCAGAAAAGTTCTATGTTTTTTTTTAAATTATCTTTTGTAGCCACTCCAACCTGAATTTCTGAGTTTCCCCAAAGCACTTTATCACATACGTTGAAGAAAGTTTTAAATTATGTGCTGTGTCTTTCTTGAAATATGTCCCCTAAATGCAGGTTCTCTGTGGCTGCACTGAAATGAGCCAGATTGTACTGGTTCTTCGCTGGAGTGAAATAAGATCTTTAGTTAAAAAGTAATGAAGTGTAATTGGAACATAAATAATTTTAAAACATTTTGGTCTAGGCCAGAACACTGGCATGTGAATCGTTTTGAGTCATGCCTCAGGGAGTATATTGGTAGGCACAGGTGGGGAGCCTGAATTCCAAATACTGCCTTGAGGGTTCCAGACATAATGGCGAGGGCAGACAGACCTCTGCGTTTTTTTAGTCAAAGAGCCTCTACAGAAAGCTTTCTGCTGCACTGCTCACCCCCGTGGAGAACAGAGGGGCCCACAGCTTTCCCAGCCAGCTGCAGAGGCAGAAGCAGTTCAGCTCTGCTCATGAACGCTCTCTCGGCCTCAGCAAACACCCAAAAAAACCCCGCAGGACCCAGCCTGAGCTCTCCTTCCCCGCAAAACAGGAGATACAATTAGAATAGACAGGACATGGGAAAATAGGAATTTGAAGCTACTGTAACAGCTTCTTTGGAGAACAGGAATACAGAGGGAGACACCCACCGATATCCAGAAGGAAGTAGACCACAGCGGGATGCCAGAGGACCCTCCTTCACCTGGCATTCATTTGCATAACCCCACCCCTCCAGATGTATATGTCCTCCCTATCCAAGGGGCTATTTGTCAGGGAGCAGCTACTACGCCACCAGGACAAAGCATCAGTCATTGTCTGCCTCCTGCATAAAAACATGATTGAAAAAAATCTGATTGGAGCCTCCTTCCTGGCTCCTCATTTGTCTAAACCCCACAAAGAGGTTCATTCCTCAAGAAGGAAAAAAAAAAACTGTATTGTCACCCCACCTTCTTTTCTTCCTTGTGACCCAGTTCTTTCATTTTCTCTGCAGCTCTGATCTGATAAATACATGCTCGGGAAAATGTTCTGGATTTAACAGCTTATCCTTTCCAGAGCTGGGCTTCTAAAGAGATCATGAGAACCATAAAAACAATGAATCTGAAAAAAAATATATTATGAATCTGGTAGTAGGCCTTCTAGATTCGCTATCATTCATTGACCAAGGAAGAAGGGAGGTCTGCCTGCAAATGGTAAGGTAGGACAGCAGGTATCCATGGGTTCAGTCACTGCCTCACTCATACATTCATTTAACAAACGCATCATAAACTTCAATAAGCAGAACACTGTGCTCATTACTGACTCGGATACAAGGACACACACCCTGATTTATAGAAACTCCCAGTCTAGTAAAAGAGACAGGCATATAAACAAGTATCTGTAGCACAAAACCCAAAGACATAAAATATGTGATAGAAGAGGGGAGGTGGCTGGGGGGATGGGTGAAATAGGTGATGGGGACCAAAGAGTGCACTTACCATGGTGAGCACTGACTAATGAATAGAACTATACCCCTGAAACAATATAACACTGTATGTTAGCTATACTGGAATTGAAATTCAAAACTTAATTAAAAATGTTTTAAAACCATGCGGTGGGGAAATTGCAACATACGATAGAATACGGAGAGCACAGTTGATTCAAACCTCAAAATAAGAGTACTGGTTTTATGCATGGAGTGGGGGAGGGGAGCGGAAACCTACCGGGTGAACAGTCGGTGATGGACAGAAAGCTGGCCACAGAAGCAGAATCTGGCCAGACCTCGAAAGGTCAGATCACCATCTGCTGTGTTAAAGAGTTTGGAAATGTCTATTAATAACTGTACTAATTTCCTAGGGCTTCTGTAACAAATCAGCACCAAGTGGTTAACTATAAACAACAGGGATTTATTCTCTCCCAGTTCCAGAGGCCAGGAATCCAAAATTAAGGTGTTGGCAGAACCACGATCTCTCTGAAGGCTCTAGAAAAGAATCCTTCCTTGCTTCTTCCTAGCTAGCGATTCTTGGCATCCCTTGATTTACAGCTGGATATTTCTGCTTTGGTCTTCATGGCTGTCCTTTCTCTGAGCGTGTCTCTGTTTCTCTGCTTTTTCTCCTCATAAAGATGTCCATCATTGGATTAGGGCCCCTCCACCCCGATCCGGCATGACTTCATCTTGACTAATTACACCTGCAAAAACTCTATTTCCAAATAAGATCGCATTTTGAGGTTCCTGATGGACATGAATTTTAGGGGAACACTATTCAACCTGGTATAGTAATCAATGTCACTTACCATTTCTGAGACATAGGGTAGGATAATCGGTCATAGCACCACGTAAGTAAGCTTGGTGTCTAATATTTCTAATTAAAATCCTCTTAGTAAAGACAATTAGGGATGCCTAGGTGGCTTAGTTGTTTAACCCTCCAACTTTGGCTCAGGTAATGATCTCATGGCTTATGAGTTTGTGCCCCACATGAGCTCTCTGCTGTTAGGACAAAGCCCACTTCAGATCCTCTGTCTTCCTCTCTATCTTCTCCTCCCCCACTTGCCTGTGCTTGCACGTGCATTCTCTCTCTCTCTCTCTCTCAAAAATAAATAAACATGAAAAAAATCTTTTTTGTAAAGATAAATTTAATAACTATTTCAAAAGTAGCATAGGCTGAGGAGCCAGTCAGATGTGGAAGGATGGAGGAAGAGGGAGGATCAATGATCTCTCTTTCAGGTTTCCCGTAAAGGTGGTAAGATAACATGCTGAAGGCAATGATGATAGCATCAAACATTTGTTGAGTGTTTCCTCTGTGTTAGGCATCTTTCTAGCTGCTGGTATTTCATTAATGCTCATAACAACCCTAGTGAGAAAGATTTTACCGTATTGCAGATGGTGACTTTAACCCCTATAGTAAAGCCACCTCTTTAAGATGGGAGTGCCTTGAACCAAGAGAATCCAGGAGAAAAACTTCTATTAGAGAAGAAGATAAAGAATAGGGGGAACAAACCTGGTTGTAAGCAGAGATAAAGACATGTGCTTCCTAGCACTTACTTCAGAATCTGAATTAAATTTGGTGCATTAAGATGAGCATTACCTCCCTAACGAGTGTGACTTATGTAAAAGACTCAAATATACAGAATAAACACTGCGCTATAGAGCAACAATGGGATACCTCAGAACATTATAATAAATTATCAGAGGGGGGGATTAAATGATAGAAAACACTCTTATGCATTTCCGTTTGGACTTATTAGTCTAATCTCTCCACATCAGCCTTGGTCACAGACTCAATGCTCTGCTCCTCTGCAACTCAGTCAGGGGATTGCAGAGCTCTTGGTCACTGCAGGGAAGCATTACGGCATCATGTCTCAAACTGCCTTATTGCCTTCTTTGCTACTGATATTACAGAGCCATCTAGTCATCAGAAAGTTTCCATATGTCGCCTCTTCATTAAAAAAAAAAAAGTCTCCTTGGGACATATGGGTGGCTCAGGCAGTTGAGCATCTAACTCTTGATTTCGCTCAGATCATAATCCCAGGGTTGTAGGGTCCAGCCCTGCTTAGGATTCTCTCTCTCTCTCTCTGCTCATATCCCCTACTTGTGCTCTTTCTCTCTCTAAGGAAACAAAAAAAGTCTCCTTTAGGCATATGTCACCTCTAACTAGCACCCACTCTCTTTCTTTTACAACACGCTTTTTTTTTTTTAAGTCACCTTTCCTCACTTTTTTTTTTATTCTCTGACTTTCCTCTTTTATCCACAGTAATCTGGACGACAACACACTGCCCCTGCCTAGATTACCAATGATACAACTGAGATGGCTTCTGATACTGACACAGTGTTTGACGCTCATGACCTCTCCTGCCTTCTTGAAACTTACTTACTGTTTTGGTGGTTTGGAGGACATCCCCCTATTCCTGGTTTCCTTCTTACCCTATAGTTTCTTCCGTTCCCAGTTTCTTTTTTTTATTTCTCTGCCTAGAATTTAAATCAATGATTTTGAAGTTGGGAATTATGAATAACTCATAAGGGAATGTGATAGGGATGAGGATTTTGATAGGCAGCATCAAAGATGGCCTCTAGTGATTTGTTCCTCATGGTATTTATCCTTGTATGATCTCCTCTTCTTGAGTGCGGATGGTGGACTGGATTTACGGATGCATTTCTAATGAATGGAATACTGCAGATGAGATGTGATGTCACTTTTGAAATTAGGCTATAAAAATACTGTGGTTTCCCTCTTGAAAGAATCTTCCCTTGCTCTCTCTTGGATTGCTCAACCTGGAAAAGCCAGCTGCCAGCTCATGAGTGAACCACATGGAGAGGCCCATGTGATGAGAGACAGAGATGTCTGCCCAAACCCATGTGAGTGAGCTTGAAAGAAAATACTCTGCCAGTCAAGCCTTCGGATGACACCACAGGCATGACCAACAACTACACTACAAACTGAGACGCCATGAGCCAAAGGCACCCAGCTAAGCCTTCCCCAGATTCCTGGCCCATAGAAACTGAGATAACAAACGTGTGTTGTTTTAAGCTGTTAAATTGGGAGGTGATCTATTATGCAGCAATATAAAACTAATATAAGAACCCTGACTATTAGGCTTCAGCAGCTACTCCCAGATCCCAGCCCCCACTGCAGTTCCTCCTTGCAGCCTCCATACCCACCCATAGCCCTTTTCTCCACCACTACCAGAAACATTCCACCAGAGTAGTTCTGTGTTGGCCTCTCCTATAAATTGATTTTCTTTACACAATTTTATTGTGTTTTATTGCATAGCTACGTCCCCAGCTACAAATTGGGTTGAAAGCCAGTGTTCTAAATGTTGCCGTTTCTCAGAGTTCCCTCCTTTGTATGTTTCTCTTTTTACTTTCCCCACTCTCCCCTAGAAATCATGCTTATGTCCTTATCAATAACTACCTCTCCTATATTTATGGTTCCCAAATGCACATTCCTAAACTTACCTCAAAACCGAACTGATCATTGACCATTTCCACTTAAATGTCCACCGGCAACTGAAAGCAAAAATGCCCAAAACCAAACTCGTAAACTTTCTTGAAAAATATGTTTTGCTCCTATATTTTCCATTTTAATAAATGGTGCTACCATCACTCAGATCATCCTTAAATGCCTCCTCTCACTCTCCACCATTTTTCAATAAACATTTAAAATTCCATAAAATCAACTTCCTCGCTGTGCCTTGGAGATATCTGTATCCTGTACTAACCATGTCATTCTCTTATGTTCAGGCCACCATGGTTTCTTCCTGAACTATTTCAACATGCTCATAAATAACCTGCCCATATCCATACACACAGAGGTGGAGAGCTCAGGTTCTTATTTCAGACTTATTTCTAGTCTCAAATATTTTAATCCTACCTCTGTCCCTTACTTGCTGGGTTATATTGGATAAACCATTTAATCTCATTCCGTATAGTTATATCATCCATAAAACAAAGGTAGTAAGAATACTTGCCTCATAAGGTGGTTCTAAATACACTAGCAGATTCAGGTAACATGTTTGGAATACTGCCTGGCATAGAAATAGCTCTCAGTAAATGTTTGTGACCATCACAATGTAGTCTAGCAGAGTAGTGAAGACATGAACAGTCTGATGAGTCTGAATTCTTATTCTGCCATTTATTATCCTAATGAGCCTGGGAAAGTTCCTTTACTGCTATGTTCCTCCACTTATTCATCTATAATGTAGGGATACCAATACTAATCCACACACAAAATTGTTGTAATGTTGGCACATACCAAACATTAGCCAAATGTTTTCTGGTATTATCCCTATTGTGCCACTTTTAGATCCATGCATTACCTTGCCAAACCTCGGAGCCAAACCTTATGACATTCTCCTGCGCTTTGACAGTCCACCCGTTACTCCTTAGCATAGTACCTTGCAGCTTTCGTGATCTGTCAAACATCTCCAGCTTCATCTCTCTCCATTTTCCCCCACTGAACCTTAAACTCAATTCAGACTAAGATATTAACCTTCAAATCTTCCATGTTCTCTCATGTCTCTCTATCATTGCAAATGCTGTCCTTTCTACACTACTGACCTGGCTAACTTCTACCCATCGTTTTAAAATTTAGTCGATGGCATCAAGTTTCCAGGAAACTTCCCTAACTACCACTGATAGCCTCTGTAACACAAATATACTCACACACTAACACACCCATGCATGTTGGTAGATCTTCCATGAATGCCCATAGTTCCCTGTGCATACTTCTATATCTAACATCCAGCATATTGTAACTAACTACATTTATGACTCTCCTCTGGACATGAACTGTGTGCACCATCAATGAGCAGGGACCTATGGAACATTATAGGGAGTCAATAAATATTTAATCAAATAATAAATGAGGTCTCTAATCTACGATGTCCTTTTTTCTTTGAGATACTGTATGAACTTGCCGTATTTTGTTCCTACAGTTGACTTTTGTAGCACTAGCTTGATATGACTGCACAAACAACTAGAGAGAGTCTCAGTTCGACATCAAACAAGCACACGAACTCTGAACAATGAGGATCCCCAAGAGGCTCCAGATACTTTGTACGCAAGTGTTCAACTGAGCCCAAGTGAATGAAGTCATAACAGTCTCTCCCAGCCTGTCCATTCCATAGTTTCAGACACGTACATGCCTGGCTAGGGTCTGCTATTTTTAGCTCCCACTCCCACAAAATTCCACAATAGTTTTATGAAATTCAAAATTTTTGAATACTTCAAGCAAAAGCTTCAGACCAACAATTCCAATGAGGTAGGTTTTGTGTCCCATATTTCAACAATTTTCTAAGTACAATTCTCTAAGTCGGTTGCTTAAATTGGGGCTCCATTAGCCAGTGTATTGATTTCCAATTGATGGGAGGGCCACGGTGTGAATCACTTCACTAAACTGCCAAGAAAGATAAGAGACCAAAGAGTTTCCTGTCTTTTTAGGTTTAATCAAGGAACTGCTATGTCCCCAGTTCTTAAAAATATGTAAGAGTGAGGAGGCTATACTTTTTTTCCCTCCTATACAATTTTCTCTTTTGATAGATCCTGAAGAAAAAAAAAATGACATGTTCTGCTGATAGAAATGGAAGAAATTGGAGAGTGTCTTCAGGTCTCAACACAAACAAAAAATGAGCAGTGTCATGTTACTAATGCGATCTCCTACTGAAACCAGAGATCATTTCATAAAGGGCCTAAATATGTGAGATGAGCAAGGACTGTTTTCCTCAACAGAACATTTTTTTGTAGCTATGAAAGAGAATTGAAGGGAAAATTATACCTATAAAACTGATTGAGAGGATAAAGAAAGAATGCTTTATATTTCTAACAGAGAGAAATGGCATCATTTTTCCAGAATGTGTTTTCTTTACTACAGTAAGGTGGCAATGATCAGGGTGAGATCGAAAAAGAATACTTTTATTCTTTGTAACATATACATATTGGGATCTCTGGCATTTCTTTTGGCACAAATGATTGTCACAGAGATCTTGGTTGGAAGTTTCTATCCTGTTGCAGAAATAGGAAGTAGAAGAAATAAACAAGTGATTAGAATATTTTAGGTGAGGAAATACAACTCATAAAAAGTGATGACAAATAACAGACAAAAAAAGTGTTGAGAAAGGAGATGTCAATTTCAATTAACAACCGAGAAATTGTATGTCTGCAAATGTGGGTCCAATAAGGTATGCCCAGGGCTACACAGTGTAATTCAACTCACCTTGTACCATAAAACCATTCTAGGCTCCAGAGGGAAAGGAGTTAATGCTTTACATTTAAAAAATAATAAATAAGTAGTAGAAAACAAGAAAGAAATTTTGAAGCTTGTCTTCAAACCGGTGATATTTCCTTGTTAACTGATCTCCTAGTAGAAGACGGTGACTTTATAAGTCACTGATAAATGATGTATTAATGAAAGCCAGAACTGCCTAGGTGAGGACTTTCCCAAGATACATATTTGGCAAGAGGGTGATATCAAGTTGATAGAAAGGAAAAAAAGGTGGAATAGACAGGACTCTGAACAGATACATTACAAGGGAGAGTATGTGGATGGCCAACAGGTACAGAAAGAAGCTGTTAATTAGGGAAATGCAAACTGACTAACAATGAGATACCATAATGCACCCATAAAATATGGCAAAATCTAAAGGACTGACTGTACTAAGTGTTGGTGAGGATATGGAGAAACTACAATCCTCATAGGTTGTGGGAAAACAAAATGATACAATCACTTTGGAAAAACGTTCTGGTTGTTTCTCCTAGTCTCTGCCGGACAGTAGGTACCTAACATTGGTGAGCACTTTGCTACGAGTTGCAAAACTACATCTTGCCATAAAGACGTGAGAAGTTTGTTGTTCCTTTGGATAAAGCCAATCATCAAACACAGCTGATCTGTGATTTGCCCCTAATGTCATGTAGTACTTTTCCACTAGCTTACCACCAGCACTTAGAACCTCTGCCAACCTTCATCCCACTGGAGTTGAGGTCAGACAGTTCTGGCCTCTCTCCTTTATTGTTACAGCCTTGAATGGTCATCTTTGTCTGTTTAACTTTGTCTGGTCCAATTTTTGCTTTGACATGGGGTAACTGTTACGCATTCTTTCAAGAATCAACTTAAATGTAGCTGTTGTTTGGAAAGTCCTAATGACCTTGGGCTACCTTCTCACACCAGTATTAGGTTGTCTTTCTTCTAAACTTCCACAACATTTGGTAGGTACACACTCCAAATAAAACATTTTTCTTTTCATTTATCTGTCTCGTCTTCCAGAATGAGAGTTTCTTGATATGTAAATATGTCTTGCATATTTGCATCCCTAGCTTCTAGAATAACCTTTAGTACATAATGGATATGAATTAATAGTGGTTAGATGAATCAGTACTCAGATGAACAAAGATATAAGGTCCAGATCTTGCCATTACATGATGCTGAGCAAAGCATGGCCAGCAGGCTACTTACTACTTATTTAATGTCTAAAATATCTGAGGCCATTATACAGAGCACATTACCTGATAAGTGTAACACACAAAAATCTATACTGAGCAAGTGAGAAGAGAATATCCCTCGTCTTCCTGGAATATATTTTATTTTATGTCCTCTACTAGTTTCTGGCAACTGGGGATCTCAAATTTCTCTATACTCACTCAGCTAAAACATTTAGCTTGAGAAACATAAAGATGCTATGGATAGGGAATAAGCATGTTCCTGAACTCAGCTATTTAAGCTAAAAATGTGGTGAGTTGAATATTAGAATATTGTGAATTTCATGGCCACCTTGACAGTGTTTTCCTAAAAAGGAAGACAACAACCCTGCACTTTCAATGCCTCAAGGCCTGTACATCCAATGGAAAAATAGACTTCAAGGTTTATTGAGCACATCCTATTCAGCACATGCCTGAGGGACACAGCTACCATTTCCTGGGTGCTAATTAGGGAAAACACATTAAGTGAACCACTCTGCAAGCATTATTTTATTTTAATACCAATTCTATACTTTAGATTCTGTAATTATTTTCACTGGCCAACCTCATCTTGGTGAAATCTCCCTTTGCCCTTTGTCCCAGCCACATGACCTTCTTTCTGTCCTTGAACTTCCCATCTCAGAGCTTCTTGAAACTGTTTCTTCCATCTGAATTTGATTCCCTGCAAGACTCTGCTTGGCCAGGTTTTTCTCATCTTTCAGGTGTCAGCTTAAATCTCATCTTCTCAGAGAGGCTTTTCTTGACTCTCTGAGCTTAAAGCCGCTGTCTACCTTACCCTGGTCACCCTCTACTACTTCCTCTTGACTTATTTCCCTTATAGTAGCAGCTTTCAAAAGGTACTCTGCAGTCCTATGGGGATCTCTTAGACCCTTTTAGGGGCTCCCTGAGGAGAACCATATTTTCATAATAATACTAAGATGTCAGTTGCTTTCTCTGCTGTATTGACATTTGCACTAATGCTGCAGAATCAATGGCAGATAAGTTCTTTGGTGCCTCAGTATGAATCAAGGCATTGACACCACACTGTACTAGCGGCCATTGTATTCTTCCACACCATGCAGTCAGTCATAGGACACATAAACAAAAGATCAAAACAGAAAATCAAAAAAGTCACTTGAGAACATCATTAATAAAGCAGTAAATGTATTACTTTTATTAAACCTCTACTCTTTTTTTAATGTTTATTCATTTTTAAGAGTGAGAGAGAGAGAGAGAGTGTGTGTGTGTGTGTGCACACATGATGAGGTGAGGGACGGAGAGATAGAGGCAGAAGATCCAAAGCAGACTCTGCACTGACAGCAGAGAGCACAATACGGGGGCTCGAACTCATGAACAATGAGATCACGACCTGAGCCAAAGTCAGACATTTAACTGACTGAGCCAACCAGGAGCCCCTAAACCTCTACTCTTAAAGGCACACTTTTTCAATATTCGACGTGATGAAATGGGAAGCACTCATAAAGCACTTTTGATGTATAGCAAAGTATGACGATTGTCTCAAAGAAATGCACTAGTGTGATCAAATTGAGAAAAGAATTAACTATTTCATTTTTCATGAAACAGAATTTCTATACAAAAGAACAACTGAGAAACTTGAGTACCAGGCAGGTATGTTTAAACAATAAAAAAAGGTAATCTGTCACTTCAAGAAAAACAACTGACAATATTGTTGCCAGTAATCAAATTTAAGTTTTCCAGGAAAATGAGAATTTCAGAAAATTTGCAGCATGAGAAGCTTAAAGGCTTCCAAACATTTAAAACTCCTCAGAAGAGAGCTGTGGTAATATCAACAAATGTGAGGGGCGCCTAGGTGGCTTAGTTGGTTAAGCGTCCGACTTTCGCTTAGGTCATGATCTCGTGGTTCGTGGGTTCGAGCCCCGCGTCGGGCTCTGTGCTGACTGCCAGCTCGGAGTCTGGAGCCTGTTTCAGTCTGTGATTCCCTCTCTCTCTGACACTCCCCTGCTCACACTGTCTCTCTCTCTCTCTCTCCTAGAAATAAATAAAACATTAAAAAAATATCAACAAATGTGAGTGTTTTAATATTATATAATGAAATATGCCAATACTGGGGAGATGCGTTCACCTCAGTCAACAGTATTTTCCAAAGGATCAATATGATGCATGATATCACAAAATCTTGAATAGGTGAAAGATCTATTCAAAGAGGTAGCCTGGTGGCTTTTATTGTAACAGAGTATGAAAAGTTCATTGATATGATTTCAGATTCTACATCACCATTA